>NW_018408901.1:170556-308637 GCF_002113885.1 Mizuhopecten yessoensis | reverse complement strand
GTGTGCTCTTCCGATCTGGGGCAGTGAAGATAAAGGTGGATATATGTGGGTGGGGTGGAGTTTTACAGATAGGTGGGGGGAAAGTACATTTAGGCTCTAGGGTCTTAATTTTCTCTATCTTGTAATTTATACACGCACATTGTGTCACGTTACATTTATCCTTTAGTTTCGGTTCTAATCAAAATACGTTCCTATTGTTCGCACTCGTTGACATATACAAACAGCTATATAAAATCGAAATATCATATTAAGTGTAAAAAGAAATTACGTCTTAGCTATCTTTCCAGCTAAACCTTGTCATTAGCACTCTGGGATTGCTATTTCAGGAGTTGTTTTCTGGTTTAATTTACGGAGAGACTTTGCTGTCTACGTTTACAAAAGTCTGCCCGCTGTCTCGTCTCTCAACGTGTGATGTGTGTACACAGCTCGCCTAACTGGGACTCAGACGTAAATATAGTTACAGGATGTGCTAAACAGAAGCGAACAATGGTTTTACAACCGGGAAATGCACATGTAAACGAAGAGTTCAAAAAAATAACAATGGGTGCAAAGTGTTCAGAAACAGAAGGTTGTTGGCACATGCTATAGTGGTGGTTTCCTTCAAGGATAAAGATGAAGGCTTTTGATTGGTTTAAATAGATTGTTTATTTCGTAAGATAAGCTTTTATTGGTAAGACGCAATAAATGGCCGCCATGTTCGTTTAGTAACACAAGTAATGAATTAAAATCAGCACCATCATATTTGTTAAAAACACTGAAACTTCTCAGAGCATGACTGAACTTCATGTTGAAATAAGTAAAATCTAGTCAAAATTGTCATGGTCATTCTTCAACTCAGCCAACATGGCGCCAAAATATGACGTCACAATTCAATAGCCACAGTTTTGGAAGACTCTTCAGTCTCTAGATCGTCTATTACCACATGTATCACTTAACCAAGACATATCAAAATGGTATTTCTCTCATTCCTGTGTGTATATGACAGAGCTCTCCAGGGTAATTAAGCGGTGGAACAAATCTTCCATCCCATTTCATGTGCATGACGTCACAATGGGACAACAATTATGTGACGTAACCAAATCGGAAACATTCAGATGCGGAAATTGTGACACCTTTTTATGATTTCTGAGCTGAATCTGGTGATTGAATGAGAATATAGGACTCTTTCATGCGTAGGGGTGTAGGATAGGGAAATTACACGCGAGGGGTTTTCAAATTTAGTAAAACCCTAGGCTGTGCCGAGCGTTTTGCCAATTTAAAAAATCCCGAGGGTGATTTCCCTATCCTTTACCATTGGGCATGAAAGAGTATTTTTCTCTCATTACAGTTACCAGGATAAGCTCAGAAACCATGAAAAGCGTTTGGACTTGCTACCATTTGGAAAATATCATTTTTTACATCTGAGCTTTTTGACGAAAACGAATCCATCAGCGATATTAACCATACTCCAGATTTTGCACAGAAAAAAGTATCTCATCTTTCTAACGTGTACTGCCAATATTTCGTAAAAGGTTTTAATTTCATCAGGTCGCTTTTTCCGCATTGCAGCATCGGATTTGTTTTCCAAATTCGTGACGTCAAGTTATTGTTGAGCCATTGTGACGTCACGGCGTGTACGGCCAATGTTTCGTAAAAAGGTTTTAATTTCATCAGGTCACTTTTTCCGCATTGCGACATTGGATTTTTTTTCCAAATTCGTGACGTCAAGTTATTGTTGAGCCATTGTGACGTCACTTCACGTGAAATGGGGTGTAAGATTTATAGAATCCATTCCTGATGAGAGGTATGGATAAGGTAATTCAAACCCAAGGGATAAAATATTGAGCAGGAGACCCGAGGCTTTGCCGAGGGTCTTCTGCTCAATATTTTATCCCGAAGCCTGGAGTTTTACCCAATTCGAAAACGCGGATAGATTTTTCCTATTCTTCACCCCTGAACATAAAAAGTTTGATATTATCTTGATTCACTATTCTCCATGCCTCCTCTTAACACAATTTTGCATGTTCGTGCATTTTTTCGAATTTTCCAACTCGACAAATCAAAGTCGACTGTACTCTCTAAAATCTCAGACTCAAGCATTAATAATTTTATCCATAAAACTGAATAATTTTTTTTCACGAAATTGTGAAATTACAGCATTTCTTCGATATAGTTAGAAACAATTTTTATCGTAAACAAAGCATCTAGAAAATGCCAGTGTTTTTCGTTTTTTATTTATCTTCTTTTGAATACATATGTACTTAATAAGAATGAGGGAGAGATGACGAATCATATGCATTAAGAAACGCCACAGCTGTGTTGTGAAATAGCTTGGTATTCTAATGTACAGTATGATACACATCATACTAGTTTCTTGCATATCCGCATTGGGACGTTTTTAAAATGGAATGTAAACTGTATATATGTAATTTTGACCAGATGCCAACTTCTGTTTTGTAATTCCATTATAAAAAAGGAAGTAAGTGTTTCCGAATTCCTATATTGCACAAATATGTTTCAACGCCAAACCTTGCATAAGTTGTTATAAACCATTACTGTTTTAGCTCACTTGGTTAGCAGAGACAAATGAGCTTAAACCGTCGTTCGGTCGACGCCATTTTATCCGTCTAAAGACAACTAATCTAGAACGACTGAAGGCATGTTGACCTTCGTTGGCATGCAGCATCCCTGGGCTAACGGATTTCATAGTTGTAAAAATGAAGTGTTACACCAAATAAGGACAGCGAGGCAGGGCCCAAATGGGGGAAATGGGGGTTTATCTTTGAAAGACTACGCAATAATAATGAATGAAGCGATTTTGACGTGACATGGATCGTTCCTGACGAAGGCGATTCATTGCTGTATAAATAGAATGTATAGGACACCCCTTCGGAGCTGAGTGTCGGGGCTCAATATGGCAAATACGGACAAACAATTTTGACATCTCCTCCATGTGCAATAAACGAATGTTAACAACTTGGTGCACGTGATCATCTCATGAACAATTGTTATAGTTTTGGTTGTCGAGAGAATCACAAAGTATCCGCTTTTGCATCTAATTGTATAAGAGATTTTAGACTTTATTTCAATATCCGTGACACCGATTCCTCCGACACAAAGCCCACTGCGCGCTAACATCCGGGCCAGAAAGTTGTAATAACTTGTTTCATAATTGTTGTAAAATAATGTTGCATTATTTATTATTGGCCTAAAATATTGTTTTTATGATCCTAAACATGTTCTGTTTAAGTTGAAGTTAAAAACTGAAACTCTGACCTTTAATTAGCTGAGACGCTTTTGATAAATTTTCAATTCCATCAAATCAATTTTGAACAAGGGTCAGAAAAATGTTCCTGCCTTCGTCCTTCCCATATTTTTTTTAACTCTTTACATCGTTAAGCAATGACTTCCATGGTTTCTAGTTAGCAGAAACCTTTCGTCGATTTTAAATAGTTAAAGAAGCAAGTGCGTGATACAGGCCCGACAAACCTCTTGTTAGAATCCTAAAAAGGTAAGCAATTTCTTTGCTAAATGTTTAGAAAGAAAAATACACTGTTTACTTACTTGTTTGACCCTTAATGTAAGAAGGAAGAATGTGACAGTAAATCTAGTCTTTTCTATTATATATTTCTTGGATATTCAACTCCAAACGAATCAAAATGGCCATTATAGCTATATGTCAATCAGATGAAGATGAAGATCTCCGGAAAATTGATCATATCAAACCTTATTTACAGCGAAATTTGTATTCTCTAACGAAATAAACTGAAAAAAATACATCTTACAAAAGCACAATTACAACAATTTATGAAATCTTTGTTACCAGTGAGTCATCTGCCAAGCGTGTTTCGATACATATTTCTGTACAGCTGGTCTGACAGGAAAATACCGTCTTAATCCTTCAACTTACGACGAATATGGAGGTATTTTACACATCTGATAGGAATTTTTGTTCGGTTGTTCAAGAATTCTAATCAAATAGACTCAATCTGGATAAACTACTGATACTTCTTTCAATTAGTGATGTTCAACAAGAGCAAAACTACCGAAAAAATGATTTTTGTTTTTCATTATTTACATATATTAAATTTCCGTTTGAATACTTAAACTCAGATTATATACCTAACCAGACTTGACTTTAACCCGAGATTGAATTTAGCCTTTCACTCTGATACAACGTCGGGGAATTTAAACTCGACAGACAAGATACAAATACCAAAGGTTGTACAACCCTTAATGTTGAATATTTATCAATGGAGACGTGTCTAATATCAGTATACAGGATACACACATGATGTATTGATTATGTGAAATAGATTTTTTTGTCAATCAAAGTCGGTAGCGAGTTTCGTCAGTTGTACATTTCATCTCTGAAATGACTGTGAGTTGTCGATTTCAGCTGTGCAGAAAACCAGCATATATTGCTCAGTGGAGCTTAATGATCGTATTTATTGTACAAGTTATAGAAATATGATTTGATTTACTCATGCATATTTACTGTCAGTATGTTTTTATAAACAATGTACCAACTCCCTTTATAGCGCCAGCAGTTCTCTGGACTAGAGTATATGGCTTATAGAACGAAGGAGCCGCGCGCGCGCACTCCCCACACCCAACACCACCAGTTATAAGCATCGATCTATGTTGGCTTTACTGTACCACGGATGACTCTATATCAAATTGACAATGGTTTATGTTAGTTGAATAACTTGCTTCATAATTGTTTTAAAATGAATGAAGTTTATATAAAATGACAATGTAATATATACGGTCATTTCTTTTGACTTTCGCGAAAGATTTGACCTTATTGAACTTTCACCTTGATAAGTGAGGTCAAGATTGAGTTGTTGTCAACCTTAAGTATATAAATCCACAATCTTTCTTGTAGATATCTGCCTATCGTAAAGGCCCTGTTTATTTACTCTGTCACTCTTTGAAGAGAAATTATTTCTCATATAGGTCCCGAGGTGGTGAAAAATCAACGAAGAACAGTTTGTTTTTCACGCCTGTATGACGGTCGAACCACTGGGATAGTCGCTTTGATGAAATGAAAACGTTCCGACATACCCGCCCCTTAAGTGCAAAATGGCGGCCAAATTGTCACCTCTCTGGCACCAGTAAGCTCGTCAAGTGGACCCAAACGATAAACGGCTTTTAGACAACTAACTGTTTAGGTCATTAACGCATTTGGGTAATGCTTGTGAAGTTCTTACACTCCTACCATGGCGACCTTCAGAAGTTAAGTGTCAAAATGTATATATTGTCATCTTATGCCCTCCTCACCGACAGATGGACACGCGCCCATTTAAGGGTAATTAAAGTACAATGATCCGCGGGTAGGCGTTTTAACTGTCCACTCATTGTCTCGTTAAAGTAGACATTTTGACCAGCTATGTCAGGAAGTATATTATTAAGGTTTCCGCAAATATGTTGAGGAGATCGCCAGAACAATTATCAGTGACAGAATTAATGAATGAATTATGTCATTTGTGCTAGGGAAACGCCCATATTAGCTGTTTCCCTGCTTCCAGCGCACGTGTTTGTAACTTAATTAGAACTGGAATGGCTATTTATGGGTGTAAATATATTTTCCAGGTACTATTATACCATTCACAACAAGAGAAACGGAGATATTCGATTGAACTAAATGGCAGTTTGTTTCCTCGGGTGATCTGTCGGAATAGTTTAATTTAAGGCTAGTCATGATCAGTGATACCGTACCGACACCAATGTTTGTGACGTACTAGTAAATAGCGGGTTGAAATACCTTTTTGTACTAAGAAATTGATTCAGGTTCTGTTATTTTCATTGATAAAACGGTATAGGTGAATCAACAGGATTGGCCTACAAAATAATCGATAATAATTAAACCTCCAGGATCAGTTGTTTTCTATTTGCTGAGTTTGGTAGAATTGCTTCAAGATTTAATCAAACTTACCTTTCTGAGAAACATATGTTTATCTAAATAAACATGGTCCGGCCAAGGATTCGCATAATTTTTATTTAAAGAATGATATAATGATAAATTTCAAACGGCTGTATAAGTTGTTATACGTGTCCCTTGCAATGTAAGTCACATTACCTGGGCTCGCATTTATCTCTTCTTCTTTAATATAATTATTTAACGCGCGCGTGTGATTGTGAATTATACACATTTAACGAGCAATAAAATAACCATTTCCATGAGGACGTTGTGAACGAAAACAAATATAACCTAATCATTTCCAAGACATGCCTTCCCAATGCATGTATACAATATGAACATTAAATAAGTTAATGATCATAACAATTCAATAAAATATATATAGAGAGAGAACAAACGCCACAGAGGGAACAAATAAATTGGAAGGCGGAATAAAAATTTAACCCAAAAATATAAGAGTGTTTTGTACTAGGATACAGTGCGTTCCGAATTGATAATGGTGTTCCGCCCAATGAAGGAATGTGTTCCGAATTGATAATGGTGTTCCGCACAATGAAGGAATGTGTTCCGAATTTATATGGATGCTCCGTACTACAATACAATGTGTTTCGAAATGATAAAGGTGTCCCTTGCTACACAATAATATGTTCCGAATTGGTGTCACGTACTACGAAAAAAGGTGTTCCGAACGGAAAATGATGTCCCGACCATAAAACGAGTTGTTCCGAAAAACTAAGGGCGTCCTGAACCAAAGGTCATTGTAATGCTTCCTACAAACCTTTCAAAATAAATGAAAAAAACTAAGTACATCTAGAAGAGATTTATGTTCCTTATAAACCCTAAAAGTCAGTAAAACACTATTCTTTATCTACACTCCTCTGAAATCACTTGTAAACAAGATTGATTTGGATACTCTTATCTCCTCATATGTGGATTTGCATGCAGCGTATATGACCTTCAAATATGTTTTAGTCAAATATCTATAGAAATAAATATACATCTTAAGGATCCTTGTACCACTGCCAACAACTATAATTAAGTGTTGAAAACTGATTTTCACGGCATGACTATATAGCTTTGATACATTACTTTTGAAAAGAAAACCATAGCTTTCGGGACTTTTATGTGAAATAAAAAAAAGATGAAATAGCCACTCGTAATCAATAACAGTGTTTAGAGTGGCTAGACCGAGATTCGAACCCTGGACCTCACTGAATTGTTATACTAGCGCTGTAACCGATTGAGCTACCTGGTCAACGGATTTGTCCTGACCTAGCTTTTTCTATAGCTTTATCCAAACGGAACTTTATTGGAGGTTACTGTATATCAGAAAAAACACGATGCGGTGGGACAGGGATCCTTAAGGTGGTTCCTTCACGAAGCGAGTCCATCCACTCGCTCGACTTGTACACGTACCGTACCGACATAGGTAAACGCTGTTATCAATCTCTCTGCCCCGTGGTCCCAGGGCGAGCCACACCTCGGTGGTCGATACTGCTAGTCATTTGTGTCTCGACGGACCAATAAAACGGCCGATCGTTAGCGATAAGTCAGGGCTTTCATTAACTTTTAATACCTAGCCCAGTAGCCTGATAACCGTTACGCTTAGTACCATTATCGTTCAGTACGATATTGCTAATTGAAGGTTACGTTCTCCTCAATTGCTGAAAATGCTTTGTCATGGAAGAAAATAGGGCTACCTCTCGTTTGTAGTCGGTATAATAGACTGGCTAACAGCTCCTTAGTTTGTATGAAGAATTCCCCAGCTGAATTATACTACTAACTTATCCCCCCCCCCCCCCCCCCCCCCCCAAGTTTGAGATATAGAATCAAACGTCCAAGTGGTCAAAATTATTTGATACACAATGACCATACTACATTGGGGGTGGAGTTGATTTAAACCCATGAACAATTGTAATGCTACTAACATCTAATTAATTGATAACTATAATGACGATCTTTCTCTCTATTCATCAGGATGTGTACACATTTTTACACAATATCATGTACCTGTGGATTTAAACACCATGAAGTGCCCTTTTCTCTTCAGACCCTGCAGATTTGGATTTAATAAGGTGTAACAAATTCTTGACAATATATTATTTGAGGCTAATTGTATATATCGCCTTCCAAACATTCGAAATTTCCTGTTGGTTAAGACACAAATCGTGAACTTTGAAATATGATCATACGTGAAAAATACATCAAAATGTATGGAACAAGAACGTATGATTGGTCATAATGTGTCCAGGAAAATATCGCGAGAAATTTCAAAATGTGTGAATAGAGGATAACCACAGCCTTCTGTCTATTTGACGGTAGAGACAGAAAGCTTACGGAGAATATATATTATCGAGAAAGCCATTATTGTGCTCCCTAGGGTCCGTCTTACAGTGTATTTGTACGTACTTCAGACAATCGCCAGTACACACTGATTCTTAGCGCGGCCAAAACTAACACCTACCCGCTAAGAAAAAGGGCGACTCCTGTGGATTCGAGACGCCATTTCTGGTCAGCCTGACATGTAGGTTTCCGAAGGGGTGTGATCTTCCGGACAACGAGACAAAGGAACGACGTGATGAAGTAGATTTGAGTTTGACTGGAAAATGATGATTAAAAACCATCGTAGGTTTCTTCACATTATTTCTTTGTACATCTGTCCTTTGTAATTTGTCCCCCGACGAGATCGTACATATAGGGTGATCCTTCTTATAAAAGGGGTTTGACATACAACCCCTTTGTTCGGTCGACTCTCAAATGATGGGCTGACAGAGGTCGACGGTCACCAACCTCACATTGACCTATACCTACCTACCTGCACATACGACCATATGTACTTTGTTCGATAGAGCATGTCAAAACTGTCCATCTTTCATATCTAAGAAATCATCAGAGGCGGAGTTGTCTTTTCCCCTTTTTATTCAAGGTAGACATGAGAAATGTCCCTCCTCTCCCCCACGCAAATAAACGTAAACACAAACAGTAAACAAAGAAACAAACAGGCGAAACATATATAAAAACACAAACGATATCAACAAATAAGATAAATAAATATACAATACTATACAAAACAAATAACAATAAACAAACAAAGGGCACAGAAACATTAAATACAACGCCAAAGTCCGTTGTAAAGGTATTTCTCACTTTACGAGTACCAATTCTAACAGCTACGCAGACTATAAAGCTTGTTATAAGCGTAAGCTCACGCAAAGGGCAGCACGAATCGCCAAACTGGAAGTGATCCCTGAACAAGAAAAGAAGGTTAAGAATCGCATGCTATTAACAGTTCCTAAAATTGTCGTCATAAAAGACAAACACTCATAAATGGATTTTAATATTTGAAAAGAATTTGTCCAACAATATAATTATGTTCTTATATATATTGCCGCGTGAGATTTCTAGCAGGAACGCCCGTTAAGTTCCACTCTGTACAGGTTTGGAAGAGAACTGATCTGTTGATGAAGTGTTATTGCTGTCACCCCCTTTTACCGACCACACAATGGCAGGAGTAAGCTAGTAAATAATGGGACTTGAAATTGAATATTGAATTAAATGTTTTAGGTTGGTCTATTCCGCCCTGTTTGTTATGACCTAATGTTGGTATAATACTTGTAATGATGTTGTGTATATCGTGTCTCTATGTTTAACCGCTTTGTACACTGTCATGCTAACTATTGTATTTTAACTGATACAATAACATTATATTTGCAGTCTCAATCTCGTGTAAATATATGGTTTTTACATTCTTCTAATAAAGGCTTTCAGCTTAATTATTCATCAAAGCTTCCAATGGTGACACAACAACCACAGGTACAAGTTTGTTAGTTTATGAAAACAAAGGGAGTAATCTCAAAAACCGAGCTTTTTCCATATTTGGTTAACAAAATAAACCTCCTTTTCCTGCAAAGTTATTTTTAACAACTCTTTCTTAGTTTGGTCAATTTCTGAATAGTTAGGTCTTCTTGATAATTTGGTGATAGCTTCATCCATGTTCAGGACATATCCAACGTACTAAAACAGACCATGTAATGTCTAGCTAAGACCACATGATCTCAGTAATGTAATATGGGCTTGACCTTTCTGCACTCACCATTATTCCGGGGAGTATTTTCCAGATTTGACCAGACCCTTAGTTTTCAAACTAGTCGGAGATAAGCGGGTAGTAAAATGCAGCCGGGGAACTCTTCATACAAACTTAGGGGCTGGTAGCCAGTCTAGATATTCTATTTAGTTCGTCTTTATCATTTCTCATGCAAGTCACGCAAGGTATGGTTTGATTTTCATAATAGATTTATGAGAAAAGTTTCCATTACCTCGTTACAGATTTTAGCGGTGGCACGGGGGTCCTTAAGCTGTTGCAAGGGCGAAAACCCCTGAAGAATGAAAAGACTTTTTTAAATTAAAAAAGTGATGATTTAATGATATCTATCTAACCTTTTAGATGCACTCTTGTTTATTCGGAGAACAATAAATGTTTCATAAGGCAAGAAGAAAATTGATTTCCTAGACAGTTTTTGTTCGTAAAATGGAAGTGGTGGGTATTAAAAAGGCTGCTTGAATCATCCAAGGTCTAAGGAAATTCATTCATTAATAATCAATTAAGAGGCGACGGTCAAATTACGTTAATGTGCACAAAGACGTCCAGGCTTGTATAATAACCCACACTAGCCTTGAATTCAATACACATCCCACTGTTTGATTCGTGACCAGTCGTATAGCCAGGGAATTAGTAGGTGTAACTGCTTGACCACCGAGGTCAAGAGTACCTATAGCTTAGTACAATCGTCAGTCAATTACCTCAATCAAACAACAACGAATAATGAAAGATGAGCCGCCAAACATACGGTTCCTTCTGTCGGAAAATGAAATATTTCTGACCACTGGTCAAGCTCCTGGGAACAGGAGATATACGAGATATATATCATTATAGAGATTTATTTGAATACTGACTCTTAATTTATCTTCAGTGGTCATTTTAATTCTAGATATCGCCTTTAAAGGCCAATGGTCAATACAAAAGCATTCCTTGACCATTGGTCTTGTGGAGGATCATGTTACCTATTCGTGGACGTATAAGTCATTCTTGTGGTCAGCACTCGAGAATTAGTGGACATTGACCAACTTCAATAGCATTAATAATTTGAATTATCCTTCAAGATCATATCGCGTTTCAACTCCCAGACTTATAATGTATGATAGCCTCGGATTTAAAATTCATGATAGCGTCTATATATTCTAACATTTCGGCCTAGTTTTTAATTATCGAAGGGGGCCGCGGTGGCCAGGTGAATGCGTCTAACATTCTGCTACCACTAGCCTTCCACCACCGGGTCGCGGGTTCGAAACCTACATAGGTCGGCGATTTTCTTCGAGAGCTCCGGCTTTCCTCCACCACCAAAAACCTGGCACGTCCTTAAATGACCATAGGTGTTAATAGGACGTAAAACACAAACAAACCAAACCAAAAAGTATCGAATCGTATTGAGATATTGCTACTAAAGTACTCTACCGACTACCAGCTCATAAGCATATATTTGTAAGGAATATTGTCCGGCTTGTTCCTCCACGTTTTATTTTCCCTTAGCATAAAACTTATGACCAGACATTCTAGAATTCCAAATTCCGGAGACAGGGGCTAGTCAACTATCAGAAAATATATCCTCCAAATTTTTCTACAAGAAAGAACCCCTGTTTATAAATCTAAATATGTAGACTATCTTTTTGATAAAATCTTATTTTAGCTCTAATATCTGTAAATAACAATGATACTTAAATAATTTCAAATGTTTTACCCGAAAGGTAGTGACTTCTAGGTGTATCCTGGCTTTTACCCTAGTTCTAGTTTGAAATTCTGACCCGGTTAGACAAATTTTAAAACGATGAAAATTGAATGTATTACACCAAGACGTCTTGTGTGAGATTAATCTCCACTGTTGACAATCGCAAAAGTTACTCGCAAACACGTCGTTAAAATCTGGCACTCGCCTCCCCACCAAGTCGTCCGGGTATCCCGCCCCGTCTCCGACTTATCGAGTACAATATACATCTAATCCGACTGCGACATCACGTGCTCCTAATGTCCGGGTTTTCTTTCATAAAATTACTAACCTTATTAATAGGAAACTAATAAATTATGATACACGATGAATATCCCAATCTTATCAATATATGTACATTTATAGTTATGTTCGAAGTTTTTGAAAAGCTTTCTTTAATTGATATTCGCTCCATTTTGTCGCAGGAATTTTCAAATATAAAAAACTCATTTCAAAGTTATTTCTATTGGACGTATAGATGTTTGAATATAACAGTATTGCCCAACAATGCTATGAAGGGGGATTATCAAACTGGCACGAGCTCTCGTGGTCTTATTGCTTTTTGAAAAGGGGGAAAATGTACATACAATTGCGATACATATATATAACAGTAAGGGCACAATATCTCGAAAAAGTGTTCGTAACAAAATCGGTAAGTTTCCTAAAGACCAATGGGAAAAGTTAAGTTTACAAAACCAGGTGATATTAACCACAATAAGCAATTAATAGATGGACGTAACACAAACAGGTGATTTTACTTTAAAATTTTAGTAATCAGTACATTAATCAATACAGTAATCAATACAGTAATCAATAAAGTAATCAATACAGTAACCAATACAGTAATAAACACAGTAATCAAAACAGTAATCAATACAGCAATCAATACAGTAATCAATACAGTAATCAATACAATTATCAATACAGTAATCAATACAGTAATCAAAACAGTAATCAATACAGTAATCAATACAGTAATCAATACAGTAATCAATACAGTAATCAATACAGTCATCAATGCAGTAATCAATACAGTAATCAATATAGTAATCAATGCAGCAATCAATACAGTAATCAAAACAGTAATCAATACAGTAATAAATACAGTAATCAAAACAGTAATCAATATAGTAATCAATACAGTAATTAATACAGTAATCAATACAGTAATCAATGAAGCAATCAATACAGTAATTACTACAGTAATCAATACAGCAATTAATCCAGTAATCAATACAGTAAGCAATACAGGAATCAATAAAGTAATTAATACAGTAAGCAATACAGGAATCAATAGAGTAACCAATACAGTAATCAAAACATTAATCAATACAGTCATCAATACAGTAATCAAAATAGTAATCAATACAGTGATCAATACAGTAATCAATATAGGAATCAATGCAGTAATCAATACCGTAATTAATACAGTAATTAATACATTAATCAATACAGTAAACAATACAATAACCAATACAGTAATCAATAAAGTAATTAATACAGTAAGCAATACAGTAATTAATATAGTAATCAATACAGTAACCAATACAGTAATAAACACAGTAATCAAAACAGTAATCAATGCAGTAATTAATAAAGTAATCAATACAGTAAACAATACAGAAATCAATATAGTAATCAATAAAGTAATCAATAAAGAAATCAATACAGAAATCAAAACAGTAATCAATCCAGTAATCAGTACATTAATCAATACAGTAATAAATACAGTAATTAATACAGTAAGCAATACAGGAATCAATAGAGTAACCAATACAGTAATCAATACGGTAATCAATACAGTAATAAATAGAGAAATCAATACAGTAATTAATATAGTAATCAATACTGTATTAATTACTGTATCGATTACTGTCTTGATTACTGTATTGATTCGTGTATTGATTACTGGTTTGATTACTGTATTGATCACTGTATTGATTACTGTTTTGATTTCTGTATTGATTACTGTAATCAATACAGTAATCAATACAGTAATCAATACAGTAATCAATACAGTTATCAATACAGTAATCAATACAGTAATCAATACAGTAATCAATGCAGCAATCAATACAGTAATCAATACAGTAATCAATACAGTAATCAGTACATTAATCAATACAGTAATCAATACAGTAATCAATACAGTAATCAATGCAGCAATCAATACAGCAATCAATACAGTAATCAATACAGTAATCAATACACTAATCAATACAGTAATCGATACAGTAATCAATACACTAATCAATACAGTAATAAATAAAGTAATCAATACATTAATCAATACAGTAATCATTACAGTAATAAATACAGAAATCAATGCAGTAATCAATACATTAATCAATACAGTAATCAGTACATTAATCAATACAGTAATAAATACATAAATCAATACAGAAATAAATACATAAATCAATACAGTAATCAAAACAGTATTCAATAAAGTAATCAATACAGTAAACAACAAAGTAATCAATACAGAAATCAATACAGAAATCAATACATTAATCAAAACAGTAATCAAAACAATAATCAAAACAGCAATCAATACAGTAATAAATACAGAAATCAATGCAGTAATCAATACAGTACTCAATACAGTAAGCAATACAGTAATTAATACAGTAATCAAAACAATAATCAATACAGCAATCAATACAGTAATCAATACAGTAATCAATACAGTAATCAAAACAGTAATCAAAACAATAATCAATACAGCAATCAATACAGTAATCAATACAGTAATCAATGCAGCAATCAATACAGTAATCAATACAGTAATCAATGCAGTAATCAATACAGTAATTAATACAGTAATCAATACAGTAATCAATACAGGAATCAATACAGTAATCAATACAGTAATCAAAACAGTATTCAATAAAGTAATCAATACAGTAATCAATACAGTAATCAAGACAGTAATTAATACAGTAATCAATACAGTAATCAATACAGTAATTAATACAGTAATCTATACAGTAATCAATACAGTAATCAATACAGTAATAATACAGTAATCAATACAGTAATCAATACAGTAATCAAGACAGTAATTAATACAGTAATCAATACAGTAATCAATACAGTAATAATACAGTAATCAATACAGTAATCAATACAGTAATCAAGACAGTAATTAATACAGTAATCAATACAGTAATCAATACAGGAATCAATACAGTAATCAATACAGTAATCAAAACAGAATTCAATACAGTAATCAAAACAGTAACCAATACCGTAATCAATACAGTAATCAATATAGTAATCAATACAGTAATCTATTCAGTAATCAATACAGTAATCAAAACAGTAATCAATACAGTAATCAAAACAGTAAGCAATACAGTAATCAATACAGTAATCAATACAGTCATCAATGCAGTAATCAATACAGTAATCAATATAGTAATCAATACAGTAATCTATTCAGTAATCAATACAGTAATCAAAACAGTAATCAATACATTAATCAATACAGCAATCAATACAGTAATCAATACAGTAATCAATGCAGTAATCAATACAGTAATTAATACAGTAATCAATACAGTCATCAATACAGTAATCAATACAGTAATCAATACAGAAATCAAAACAGTAATCAATACAGTAATCAATACGGTAATCAATACAGTAATCAATACAGTAATCAATACATTAATTAATACAGTAATCAATACAGTAATCAATACAGTAATTAATACAGCAATCAATACAGTAATCAATACAGTAATCAATGCAGTAATCAATACAGTAATTAATACAGTAATCAATACAGTAACCAATACAGTAATCAATACAGTAATCAATATGGTAATCAATACAGTAATCTATTCAGTAATCAATACAGTAATCAAAACAGTAATCAATACATTAATCAATACAGCAATCAATACAGTAATCAATACAGTAATCAATACAGTAATCAAAACAGTATTCAATACAGTAATCAAAACAGTAACCAATACAGTAATCAATACAGTAATCAATATAGTAATCAATACAGTAATCTATTCAGTAATCAATACAGTAATCAAAACAGTAATCAATGCAGTAATTAATACAGTAATTAATACAGTAATCAGTACAGTAATCAATACAGTAATCAATACAGTAATCAATAAAGTAATCAATACAGTAATCAATAAAGTAATCAATACATTAATCAATAAAGTAATCAATACAGTAATCAATAAAGTAATCAATACATTAATCAATACAGTAATCAATACAGTGTGTCAAAAGTGAATTACACTGCATCATGCGTCTGTTTCGTCCTTCTAGGACTCATCGGTGATGCTAGACGCCAAAACGTTAAAATCTAAATAGGTCTAAACTAATGTACAAACAGTAGAGGTGGTGCATAAAAGCCCTTCATTTATGAACTTGAAAAAGTACTTGCTTGTTTCAAATTCATGAGTAATCAAATCCAATTATATAAAGAGGTTTCTATAAAAATTAGTTTTCTTCTTAAATAATAATCGCGGTATATTTCTCTGGCTTTCCGATTAACACGATTCCTTCTGATATATTTGTGATCAAAACAATCTTAAGTGCACACTTTATAAAGTACCGTTATGTATATCCAGTTAATTCGCTCGTTAATCACGCGATGATAAAAGGTTCATGCCAACCTTAGACGTCCCATCCTCTATTTGTAAAAGGCAATGATTTTCGCTGATAATTCTAACTCAAGACAGGGATTTGTATTTTACAAAAATGGAATATCCAGGGATCATTTGAAAAAATCGACAATGCAATCACTAAATTTCATGAGAGTCCCCTTCATAAATAGTCCTAATCTACTACACTAGTCCATCGCAAAGTTCCATATCGCCGACTATTGCAAAACACTTAGTGTTCACGAGTTTTAGTATACATGTATGTCGATAAGTAAATTTGCGAAGGACCGGCGTTCCATCGCGAGTTGAAGTACACAAAATAACGACACACTAAAGCTCTGTCATGTGATGGGGAATGAAGCTCCTTGATGGAAAACGTTTGTATACAGAGCGATCTGTCTTTACACATCACCAAAGACAAACTAACCACATACTTTATGTCACAAAGACGCTGACTCGGTGTCCTAGACAGATGAAAGGGATTACCTTTGTATGGTCACAATAACTATACAACTGCCACGTGCGGGCTCAATTCACATTAAATTAACTACAATTCAGAGATATAAGTAAAAAGATGATTTTATAACCCCGGCATAGATTTTGCAAGATCTGTTAGCTTGACATCGATTTATTTCAATTTATTTATCAACATTTCTTAATAACCATTTTGACAAATTACACAATTTAAATACTATTGAAATTTTCTTGAAAATGTATCACTAAAGATGATGAGTGTCAAATAAAAACCGTTTGACATAATTTTGATTTTTATGTTTTAGTAGTATCAAGCTTGGACCCAAATATTTGTGTATGATATGCGTTCCGGTGATGAAGGAATACTAACAGCCGATTTTATTTCTATTAAAGGTTACCGCGAGCACCGATCAGCGTTGTAAATGTTTACGAGAATGTGAAGCAAACGGTTATAAAACTAGCCGTTCTTCAATTGAAATATGCTACACGGGGGATACAAGAACAGGAACATCTCGTTAAACTGCCACAATCTTTGTACATAAATGTTGGCACTGTAAAGGGGTTTGACAGTAAATTGAGGGAAATGTATAAAAAAAAACTTTAGAAAACAAGAAAAAAGGACATAGAAATATTTTGGCGGTAAACGAGTTGGCAAATGAAACGAGGGGCATTATATAGAGGTTTTACTGTATTGTATTCACAGGTTTGTCTATTTATGGGTAATACATGTATTTTATTCACAAGTATGTATAGTGTGAAACATATATCGTTCCACATATATATCTATGGAAGATACTTGCAAGGATGGTCGGGTTGCGCAGTGGTCAGCGCATACGTCTTTCACCAAACGGCCGGGGTGTACCCGATCGGACGTGAAAGGATATAGGGTCACCTGTCAGACGAATCTCGAGGAACTCTGGTTTCTTCCATTCGAGCTAACAAGAATGTTTAATATGAGTTGAAAAAATAATCATAATTGTATCAAATTAAATGAAGTATTTATTTATTTTTCATGTATCTTATGTATAGATGGATACCTGAACCGACACGAACATACCAAGTTGTAGATACCTGTAACGTATACAGTGGTAGTATATGATAAATGTATAATTATGACAAATGACATAATGGAATTGGGTTTTAGATATAGAAGTATACATCAAATGTTGACTTGTATGTACTGAAGTTATTTAACTTGTATGCACTTAGATAATTTGTA
Source organism: Mizuhopecten yessoensis (assembly GCF_002113885.1). Classification (NCBI taxonomy): domain Eukaryota; kingdom Metazoa; phylum Mollusca; class Bivalvia; order Pectinida; family Pectinidae; genus Mizuhopecten; species Mizuhopecten yessoensis. The sequence goes on along the minus strand of NW_018408901.1, from coordinate 290,586 downwards.
TCTATTTGTAAAATTTCATGGAAAAAATAAATGGAAAAAAAACTTGAAGCCGCATGTGCATGGTTAGGGTAAGTTATGTAGGTATGGTGGTAGCTATGACATATTAGAGACTCTACCCATTAATTCCGGATCTCCGTCAGTCGGCTCACGATGTTACTCACACCCTGACGGTCAACAGGTGCTAAATAAATGTAAACATATATAATATTACTTTTACAGTTAATTTCATCTTTCATGGCGTTATAAATCACGTGTATGATATGAACCTAATATATCTAAGGTACATAAAACCTTCAGCATTGTTGTATCACGCGTTACAAGATAAATCCGCACATAATCATATTTCAATATGACAATGATTAATATGTAAAAAAAATAGTCCGATATCTTGACATAAGACCGCGCACTCTTTGTGAGCGAACATGTTTTTCAAAGATAACGTAACAAATTTTGTGTATGTAGAATCCAATATTAAGAAACAATCTTCTGAACAAAAATCAAAATTTCATTGGGAAAAGATCAATCATCTTTGTGAATTTAAAAATATACTGCTACAACACTAATACATTATACCAAACTGTAGTCTAGAACTGTGTGCCTATGCTATTACATTTTCCAAGTGAACATGGCTAAATCATGGTTGTATTATAAAAATTACATATATTTCAATTTTATTAATAAAAAAAAACCATTATTTAGAGATATTTAGACTTGTTTAATTGCACTTGATAGAACTTTATTTATTTATCTATCCGTCCGTCCATCCATCTTCTATTTGTCTATCTATTTATCTATCCATCTATCGTTCTATCTACCTACCTTCCTACCTACCTATCTATCTATCGTTCTATGCACATATATCTATCGTTTTATCTATCTATCGTTATATCTATCGTTCGTTCGTTCTATCTTTCGTTCTATTTATCGTTCTATATATCGTTCTATCGTTCTATCGTTATATCTATCGTTCTGTCTTTCTTTCTGTCATCTATCCATTTATCTATCTGTCTATCCGTCTGTCCGTCTCTCTATCTATTTTGATAAATTTCTCATGTTTTATTTTATGCGACGTTCTCCTTTACGTACACATGAACCTATGAAGTACATACAAACTTAGTGTATCGCTTTGACCCGACCTGCTCAGGGTGACGTCACATTGGAGGATTCGTCTGTCTCCCCAGTAAATTGGCACACCAAAAATCGTCTGGAAAGGGCGGGTAACTCTCGTCACAAATCAGACTTCAATTTCAAAATAATGTCATTATTATGTAGTTGAAATTGGATATATCAGCACATACTCCGGATAACTGTCTGCGAATTCAGGTCATACACTTTACTAAGGTTGAACAAATTCACACAATAGAAAATTGGATATACACATCCGTGTATTTTTCGATCAAGCTTTGTGAGCTCAGAATAATTTTAAGGTAAAAACCCGAGAGATTTGTTTAATAACCCCTGTATTACATCAAAAGGTCCAACCATGTCATTCGAATCTTTAATTGTAGGTTTTCCGTAGGTTACATGCGTCTCCATGACCTCGATTTTACATTTGTATTCAGAAATCCTATTCATCCTCATGCTTAGCTAACTTTTATGTTGGAACACCCAAGGCTAGCACAGTATGGCCCGTTCGCCTCCACCATATATCGGCATTTCTGGCATAACCTGAACTTAACTGTCATCATTGAAAAATGTGCAAACTCCGTGAAAGGGATTCTTTTTTTTTTGTATGTCAAAGGTTCGAGAGCCTCACATTGACGACTGGCAAATTTAGTTTAATCAGCTGGACGAGGATATCTCCTGGTGACGTCAATACGTACAGGTGATACATATACATAGGCCTCTTAAGTCTAATGGATGTACCGGCCATTACCCTTTACCGACAGGTCGGAGTATTGATAATAAGACATTATGTATATGTCTGTATTGGGAAATCAGTGATATATATATATATATATATATAAACCGCCAGTATTAGGTGAAATACAGTAATTTTAGAATTTAGGTATCGATGATAAGACCTTATGTATATATAGGTATTGGTTAAACAGTGATGTGAAGACCGACAGTTTTAGGAGAAATATGGTAATTTTAGAACTTATGTATTCATGATGTGACCTTGTATATATGTCTGTATTGGAAAAACACTGATATGAAGACCGTCAGTTTTAGGTGAAATACAGTAATTTTAAAAATATCTGTGCCAAATACAAATATGTTTTAACAGTAAGGAATCAGAGAAGCAGTGCATACAGTTAGAGCTAAATTAAATGTTATCTAGTTTGCGGGTTTTTTTTGCCCGATACTTCTTAATCACAGAATATGATGGATTGAAAACTTCGTACGGCCAGCATAACTGTCTGTTAAGATAATTGCATGACGTCGTGTAAGGATTTTATTACTTTTTTGAAAGATTTCATTATCGTGTTCGAGAATTAACCCATTCACCTCTAAACTCACGAAATAAAGACGGGAAAAGTCGAGTTTAAATATAAAGGGATGAATGAGTTGATGACATCGGGAGAGGAGGTCGTGACCTTGTGTGAACACTGAAATAAACGTGCTTTGTATGAGAGATAATGTTAATGGCTTGGTATTGTACTTTGATTCTGTTTACTCTGATATTTTCCTTACGTATGTATGTTTTAAAATGATACACACCGCTGTCAAGAATATTGTCATATAATCAGGTGCACCATGCATGAATTTTTCATACTTTACCATCGGTTCGTGTTTATCGTTAGTTTTATTTGAACTAGATGTTATCTATTTTTATTGCATTTGTGAAGATGCTTTTTTACAAGTTTTCGCTTGTTAGATGCCTTGATAAGCACAACTTAACACTTTGACACAGATTAACACTGTAGAGGAAATACATAAAGTCTATTCCGAAAATTGCTTTTTATCTTTTCATTTCAACGAAATCTCACTCTTCTACAAATGTGAAGTTATTGCGACGATTAGACCATGATATATGCAGAATAAAGTCGCTAAGTTTATGAAAAGTTCAATTTGTTAACGAGATGCAATATTAAAATCAAAAATGAAACATCGTTTTCGTCATAAATAAAGATAATTAGCGATTCAAATAAAGATAATAAGCGATTCATTGCTTTCAGATGCATCATAAATGAATATAAGACATGGTCAGATTTTTTCATGAAAGATTTTGTAAAAAAAGCCTCACCATTTAAGTAAAGTATTTATATACATAAGATACAGATGCACTTAATAAATCGTGCTTGCAAAATATTTATTTTAGATCATCCATCACATTGTAATCTTAATAAAATCTCAAATCTAATTTTAATATCTGCATATTTTACGTCAAATATGAAATATTGGTTTACACTCCTTAATCCCTTGGACACCTGTATAACACGTACTCAATATAGGTACCCCAATACACATCCCACAATATTACACATTGGGGCTCACTCATGCGCTTCTAACAATCTGGTTTAATATAGATCAAGGTAACGCAACACAATAGGGTCCAGTTACAGAAATGCTAGGCCGATGGACCCCTGGAATAGCCCCCTAAGTGGGTCCTATCTCCCTAGTGGTCCCACCCAGCGAGTTGACCTCACGACCCCCGGGACACCTCTAGCAAAACCGATCTGCTTGGGACATAGCGATAACGTTGGCATACGACCAAGAGATATCGAATGTCCTGTTTACAATAACCATGCCAGATAGTCAATCAGAGGCTTTCAAAGACACCTCGCGCGGCGTTAATAGTATAAAACTGTTCCCATTAGGAATTCAAATAATACACTGCATTTGTTCATGTACGTTATCTAGCCGGCATTTAGCGATGATAGGCTTTCTTGACTAGGGGGAATATCTTTGTTTTGTTTCGAACAGACATTAGCAATGTCGTGATGGCATTGAACAGAAGCTCGTTATACGAATGACGTATCAAATATCTCCAATTGATTTGATAATAGTTATAATATTCTGATAAGTCCTTCTTAATTATTATATAAAGTTTCCGAGCTGTCAGCGGCTACTCAGGAGCACCTCAAGCGGATTGCACCGTTGTGCGATGGCGTGTTTGTGTAAAGAAATCACGTGCTCATTGTAGACTGTCTGGTGTACCCTTGGGATGCATGCCTTTTGTGCAGTACATACCACAGCCGTCTAGGGGGTCCGTCGAGTTCAAAACAATCGACTTAGGTCTTTGAGTGTACGCCATTGACCATAGGCTGCAAATTGCAAGGGCATTTGCTTGTTGAACTTGAGCAATTTTGTTTTGCTTCTAGTTTCGGGTTCTCCTGCCAATTAAAAAATGAAATTCGACTGACCTTGAACAGGTATCTTATGCTTCTGGTGTGTACCTTGTATTTGGTAATTATCATGAACAGGCAAAGCCATTCGCTTGACCTTGCACGAACTCCGAGGGTCCCGTATGTTTTAAAATGTATCGTCTGTTAGCAGGGGAAAACATTTGCGTTGACCTAGACAAATTATGCTTCTGGTCAAGGGTACTGCAATATCCCTAGATAAACGATGATATTAATTTCGGACACATCATACATACTGTGATTCGCCTGTATTTCGCGAAAGGTTGCGAACTCCAAGATCTCGAAAATATTACTCAGACACTATCAAACAAATTACGCAACTGTCGTGAAATGAGATGATAAATAAATAAGTAAAGAATTATGATATTTTTTTCTTATTTCATGTTTTCACTGAATCAATGAGGTAACATGAGTGCACAACACATGAATAATTTATTTAGCAGCATCGCCAAAGCGACAATTGACCGCCAATAATTTGAAATATCTATTATTTGCGTGCAGTAGCTATTGATACGACTGTTATTGAAAACATCAGCTGTTCACGCGTCATTGTTGTTGTCTGCCTCCGACATTCGGAACTGTAATGGTTCTTGCCCACTTTTCTAGAGAGGCTCCGAATAAGAGAAATATGATTGGAGAAACTTGACAGCGTCGGAGCGACATGGTGTTTTATTGTCCCGTCTTGTGAGCACTGTTATCCAATCAGACGCGCTGTTCTTAGGATGAGGTAAATAAAACGTTTTACAAATCATAGTAAGAACACATGCACATGGAAAAGCTAGTGACCTACGGTCATTGGCCTTGTTATTGGCCGTAGGGAGAAATGTGTCTCTGATGTGGAAAGGAAAAGATGTGTCAAAACAAGGAATGACCTGGTCAATATTAGTGTTGTGCTTAGTGCTGACCAGAGTGTAGTTGGTTTCCTGGTTTGTGGTCAAACAGATGCTAATGTCCTATTCTAAACCAATGTAGCAGGATTGATATACTCGACCACTGAGCTTCCCCCGAGGCCATGTATAGCCCGCTTGCTAGTGGTCAATCTTGTTTTGGTAAATAAATATTTATTTTTAGTAATAAAACCAACAGGACACAGACCAGCTTTCTGAACTTCCAATCAGTATACTGCCTCTCTTAACAAATGTGTTACCTGGTCAATGGTATTACCCATAATATACTGATCTTAAAGTTTTCACTGTCCGCTGCAGGCTGAAGCCTCTCGCTTTGAGACGTCCAATGTATCGAACTATCTATAAACTCCTTAAATCTCCGGCATTTCTGCCTTTCCGTTGAGTGTGACGTACTCTGGACGACCCAGTATACTCGGCATCCCCTGCGAGTGTTTCGTACTGCTCCGTTATTCCGTACTTCCTCATACCAGTCTATTTTTTCAATATCGCCATTAATTTCGTTCTTTCACCGTTACCTCTTTGAATCGTACTTCCTGCTTTATTAGCATGCATTTTGGTAACTGATATTTTGATTTAGTAGCAAACATCCTTATTGGAAATTTTAATGCATTGTTTTTCAGATCTGAGTATTTCTCATAACCATATCTTACCGCAGTACTTTGTTAGCTATAAGCATTTTAGTATTTTTTTAAAACATAAGTCCCCTATCAAGTCCTTAAATGTCCTTAGCTGTTAATAAGACGTTAAACAAAAACCAACCCCGACGTTATATTAATTTTACATATATTTGTCGTCATAATAACTCTATTATTAATATTTTCCTTGAATATTGTTATGCTTTCGAGATGAAGGTTCGTCAACTCTTCTCCAGCCTGCTGTGTTCACATATCGAAATGATTCGGCAGTCGACATCTATCACGGAAGTCGTGATATTCGTAGAGAGGAATATTGCTACCAAGAAAGGGAAAGTTCACGATCGGAAAGTCGAAATTGTCTCGCTTATTGTACAACTAAGTAGTAAGCCGTACCTGTTGGTCATGTTGTAAATAAAGATTGAAAAAAGCGGATGTAGTAGACGAGTCTGTTGTGCCCTTGATATATGTTTTCAACAATTAGATCATGTGATTCTACTCTAGCATATTTTCAGATTAAATATATTTCGTACTGCTTCTAGACAGACTTAAGTGATCTCTGATTACACAGTTTCAAACTTACGAGGTGCTAGCCGTACATTTGTCTTTGATACATATATAACGACCTATCGACGGTAAAAGTCATTTTGAGCCAAGTCAGTAGTACGTGTTGTAGCCGTGCGGGGTTTGGGATCTACATGGATTCAGATTAATAAGGTTTCAGTCTTAAAAAAAGGTTTCTGACAAGGTTTAAGAGTAACAAGGTTTCAGACTTACTGTGAAATCAGATATTTTCGTAGGGCCCAAATTTCGCTGTTGACCAACAATACACGATTTTGTGGGTATAAGAATTCTTAAATTACGACTATCTACTCAAGAGGATTGCTTTATGTCAAATTTGTGATGACTTTATGGACTATGAGGATGATCCACGAAATCAACGAAATTCAAAACCCAATGAAATTCGTGATTTCACAGTACTAGGTTTCAAAGGTGTTTTGGGCTAACAAGGTCTTTCACTTATGAGATGTATGACTGAAACTATGTGAAACTTATATTTTATGAGTATGAAACTGTGTAAGCATTTAATCGCAAGAAACTGTGGAAGACATGTTTCAGACTGACAGATTTTCAAACCACAAGATTCTGACTAACGAGGTATTGTAATCACCCTAATGCATTAATAACAATAAGCTTAGTATTTGATATTATTGTACACGTTGATCAGAGAGGCTGTCAGTGACGTATTTACCACCAATGGGTATCTTTTTCATAGTTAACTTAACAATATTAATCTAAATGACCCTGGTCAAATTTCCCACACACAACGCGTTATGTAATAAACCTACCGTTCACGGCGATTTGATCAGGGCCACCTGTCTTGCTTAGCGGGTGCGATCGCGGTAACTCCGATATATCTGTTCCTGCTTATCTGCCGAAATTTATTTCTCCTAAAGCTTTGTCATTCGATCGTCTTAATAATAAGGAAATTATCAAAAGAAACTAAAGAAAAATTAAAATAATTATGCATTTAACTTTAAACATTCTCGAAACAGTAAAGTAGATCTAAGTTGCATTTAAATATATTTTGTTTTCAATATATATTGATAAGCAAAGCTCGTCGTTTAAAATCGTAAGTGAAGTTGACAAAACTTTGTAAAGATCGATTTAGGTCGCATAAATGAATACATATCTTTGAAACCAATACCTAACGACAGGTCAATCGGCTGGTAAACGCAAAGCTAGGCTATCTATTTTTAGACAACATTTGATAGAATTAAAAATGTGTTGATTGAATAAAATTTGGACATAACAGGGTATGTACTTCTGTTAGAATTATGTATATGTCCCGAGGAGGCGACGGTTCAATTACCCAATAATAACGTACAGACGTATCGATATTGTATGTCCTTCAAGTCGAGACGTAATGTACTTATATTCAACTCTGAAAGTACTACAGTACATTGTACAACCCGAAGTTCCCGTTATAACTCAGCCTGACAACAAATACGGGATTAGAATGTCAAAAAGACATCAAAGATAGTAAGACAACATGATGACGAGACAATGACATCAGAGGCACACAATTAATAGAAAATAACATTCCAAACAACAAATACAGAAAAGTATAATATAAAAAGTGAGGGAGGACAACACACCACACTACCATAACTAGTGGGTTTTCCTCTCTTTAGATTCGGGCATCACGTTCCTTCTGATTGTGACACTTCAGATTTTGGTTCATATATATATGATATATATAAACTTTTATGCATAGATATATGTATATGTTTATATGTTAAACTGATATACATGTATGTGCGAATACTTGTTTATGTGAATACTGATATACCTGTATGTGCGATTACTTGTTTGTGTGAATACTGATATATCTGTATATGCGATTACTTGCATGCATGAATACTGATATGTTTATGTGCGAATACTTGTATACTTGTATGGATCAATGCTTGTATGTTTCAGTATTTGTTTGTATGAATAATGATATACTTTTGTGTTTGAATACCGATATATTTGCTTATGTATAAATACTGATGTATGGATGGGTTTGCAGATCGGTATACGTGTATGTATGACTACTGATATACTTGTATGTATGACTACTGATGTATGTATGAGGATTTATATACATGAGTGTATGAATTCTGATATACTTGTATGTATGACTACTGATGTATGTATGAGGATGTATTTACTTGAGTGTATGAATTCTGATATACTTGTATGTATGACTACTGATGCATGTATGAGGTAACAATCAATACCTGCTCACAAGAGCCGATAACTCTGCAATACGAAAAGACGGAATATGTATGAGGCTTTATATACTCGAATGTATGAATACTGATATACGTGTATGTATGTCTACTGATGTATGTATGAGGATTTAAATACTTGACTGTATGAATTCTGATATGCGTGTATGTATGACTACTAATATACTTGTATGTATGACTGCTGATGTATGTATGAGGAGTTATGTACATGAGTGTATGAATTCTGGTATACGTGTATGTATGACTTCTGATATACTTGTATGCATGACTACTGATGTATGTATAAGGATTTATATACTTGAGTGGATGAATTCTGATATACGTGAATGTATGACTACTGATGCATGTATGAGGTAACAAGCAATACCTGCTCACAAGAGCCGATAACTCTGCAATACGGAAAGACGGAATATGTATGAGGCTTTATATACTCGAATGTATGAATACTGATATACGTGTATGTATGATTACTGATGCATGTATGAGGTAACAATCAATACCTGCTCACAAGAGCAGATAACTCTGCAATACGAAAAGACGGAATATGTATGAGGATTTATATACTCGAATGTATGAATACTGATATACTTGTAAGTATGAATACTGCTATATTTGATCAATACTGATGTATTTGTATGCACGAATACTGGTATACCTGTATGTATAAATATATGTGTATCTTCTCTATATCAAACTCGTTCTTTTGGACATTATACATCGTTAAAATAATCTGAAACAAAAATGGATATTCAATTTCCTCTTGCTTCCATTGCTGAAACATTCAAATTCGTTTGTAATAATAAAAAAAAAAAAAAACCTTGCTAGCCTTTGGCTAGGGACATATAGGCAGATATATTTCATGTTCAACTTTACATTCAAGCCCATCCTTATTCACTTGTTGCACAATATTAAAACACAATTAAACACAGGATTGTCTGAAGAAATGGTTTGTAATTATGCAATCTATTTATCACTGCCTGAGGGACGTGCCACACCTTATACATTTAACACTGTTAAAGCATCCGTTACTATTTTTACGTTCAATTTATTTTATTTTATTTATTTTTTTACTATCTCCTCGTTTTGATTTATTTCGAACATTGATTTCGACCTTAAAAATGATTATTCAGTAATTACTTTGTTTCCAATATAATGGATTTCCGTTTCAGCTCATGGGTGTGTCAAGACAGAATAATCACCATCTAAACAACGCAGTCTTTCATTATTCATCAATGACAGTTATCTTTCGGGGCAGGAATAAATCTCATTTTAATCAGAGCTAAAGGATACTCTATATGGGTGATATTAAAAAATATATGTCATAATGATATTAAATTAGTTGTTTTGTAACCTACTGCCTTTCATGTTTGCGTTCAGAATTGACAGAAAAAAATGAAAATATAATAAATGTATTTAAAACAATATGGAATAGCTTTCTTTTAGATGTGTAGTGAATAACATTCATATCAGTACAATCCTATACGCGGTTGGACACAACATATTAGTTGCTTTAAACAGAATTTAAAGATATCGTTTTCATTGAGTAGTTTACATAAGAAAAGTGTATGCATAACTACATTGAAATAGACATGTTTCAGGTCTGCTGTGATAGCTTACTTCATGTAATTACAGCATTATAATGCAGCATACTGTGAACTCACCCGTTTTTGTAGGGTTTTGTTTTCGTTGATTTCGTGGGTACCCTTCATTGGCCCATCTGTCTTCATATGATTTTAGCTGTTTGGAGGGTTCAAAGATTTGAAAGAAGAAGAAGAAGAAGAAGAAGAAGAAGAAGAAGAAGAAGAAGAAGAAGAAGAAGAAGAAGAAGAAGAAGAAGAAGAAGAAGAAGAAGAAGAAGAAGAAGAAGAAGAAGAAGAAGAAGAAGAAGAAGAAGAAGAAGAAGAAGAAGAAGAAGAAGAAGAAGAAGAAGAAGAAGAAGAAGAACAGAGGAAATTGATTTCCGATAATGGGAATTCATTCTCCGCCATTATCAAAAACTAAGTTTGTTCTTAATAGCTTTTTTCCTGGATTGGACAGGAGACATCACGATGGAGCGCCACATGTGATAAAGGACATGTTTACCTTCCTTCAAACTGGCTTTGCTTTCGGTTCTCTATGAAGGTTCCAGATGTAATTCCAATGGGTTTCATTGTGTCCTCGGTTCCTGCTGTGGCTTTCCTTATCGTGATTGAGTCCTGAATTTGTCCTCGTGTGTTAATGCTGTGGTATTTCTCCTATTTGGCTTGTTAAGTTGGGCGTTTAACAAGTTGTTTCTTGTGTTTAGCAGAGTACAAAGTATCTGTGTTAACTAATATATAAACAACTAGGAAGATCCTTTAGTGCACGCCAACAACAGACTGATTGATAACTCCACTGATTCGCCCTTGAGGATACCTTACACACCTGGGCAGAGACACTGCAAGCTCGTCAAGCTTAATTACAGAGCAAACAAAACATGAATTTTGTAAGATATTTTACATAACTTTTCATTTATTTTCTGTGTCGTATTGTAACGTGACCATTTTGCATCCAGGGCCTGCAATATTTAATTTTCATTCGCGATAATTATGAGAAGATATTTTATTCAAAATTTATCGTAATGGCTCTTTAAGCTTATGACGCCAAATACCCTCGAGTCCACCTGTTGTTAAACGCTAACTGACATTAATGCAAAGGTAAATAACGATCCATGAATTTAGCATCACACCGGTAACAAACAGATCACTTGGGGCCACATCAGGGATTGTACTAGGTTTACGACATCAGTTCCGGTTTGTTATCAAGTTCCGCTTTATGGTAGCCGAGAGCGTCGAGTGCGGTCATTAACAAAACGAAAACACCCGAGTCATGCAAGTGCGGAATTTTCCTATCGGAGTTTAACCCCAAGGCGAGGTAGATAATCATTTCACAGTAAGACAAAACAAACAAACACAATTACAGATTTTATCATTGTTTATGTTTATTCAAAAAAAGAATTCATGTTGTTTACGAAAAGAAAGCGAATTTTGAAAATGTGTAAGACCTGGAGCTGGTATAAATGTGCGAGAAGCTGTAAGAATATAGATAACGCCTTTCGTATAGTCTTCCATCAACTCTTTTTTACGTATAATATTCCAACAATTTAATCTGCATTCCTCGCCCCAACAGGTTGGTAAGACCTGAAACTAGGTTGCGGTATATAAGAACCTCGAATTATTATTATTATTATCATTGCCAAACGTTTAATTGTGCCTCACTTGACACTCGTCTTAATACGAAAACCATACTGTATCTTTACTGTAATGCTATCCATTCCATGGTGTTTCCCTAGTCGCTTGTTGCAATATGACCCTTCTGGTGGTTTTCTTCAGCTTAACTTGTATCATTTCCATGGTTTATCTCTATATCTGACGTCATTTACCCTCTGTTTGGTTTCCTTAACACTTATGCTCGCTCGTCCATTGTGTTTCACACGATATTTGTCTTAATATTCCATCTTTGTTGCACCTCTTTTGCTAGCCGTTCCATGTCGTTGCTTTAGTCGCCCTTCGTCAAATAACATTTGGGCTGAATTCTCTTCTCTTATTCCATAATGTCTTGCTTGACCTATTGTATCTTTCGTGAAAGGGCCAAGATGGCCGAGTGGTTAATGAGTCTGACCATCGACGATCACTAGTTATCCACCTCTGGGTAGACTGGCTACCAGCCCCTACACAAAACACAAAATACAAAATCAAACCAAATTGTTCGTAAGACCCGTTGCTATTTGACCTTAATACCATGCATTGGTTTCTCTACTCTATGCACTATCCTTCCAGTCGTGTGTTGCTCGACACCCAACTAATGCCCTTTTGGTTGTTTCACTTCCCTGTTTCTATCATTTCCATAATGGCTTTCGTAACAACCATTGTCATATCACTGTATTGTATTTCCCTCTAGTGTTAGCTTTTTTATGACGTCACTGCTTGCATATTTCATTACATATCCTGTGTTGTTTATCCCGTCTGTCTGGTATATTTTACATGGTGTCTCCATGGCAGCCGCCGTCTGATATCCTGTAGACCCTGTCTAGACACCTATCGTGTCTGATAAACTACGGTAACCCAAATAAATAAACAAACAAACAAACACTCCTCGTAACAACAGATATATTATATGTGGTTATTTAAACTAAATATAACAAAGAAAATCGAATAATAATGAATAAAACCATAGCTCGAACAAAATGTCATTATGACTAACTACATTGAGACCATTACAAGTAATTAGATACTGGTTAATGAGCTGCAGAGTAAAACATTTTTTAATACAAATAAAAATAAAATAATTGCACTTTAAATCCATCATCTTGAAAATTAGAAATAACCTGATATTTGATAACTGCAGGGCTTGGTGTAGCTGACGGAAGATAGAAGTCTGCTGTTGCCAAGAATCCTGCAAAACGTCCATTTTTGTGGATCGTTGTTGTATTTTCGCTATGTTGACGACATGTTAAAATACACGAAATTCATCAACAACGGCCTTAAATTCGAAGATTAGTTAGCGCTTATATTATCATTAATGCTGTTCCGCAAAATTCAAACCCCACCATTACATTTCTGGTAATAAATGACGAACATTTTGCCTGCAGTTTGATCATAGAAGGTTTCCGTCCTTGCAAGCTAAAGTCATATGAGGAAGGGTGTGTAGGAGCACAACCTCCAAACAATAGTAGCAACGTGAAGAAAGAGAAGATCCCAAGTGATGTGCCTTGGGCAGCAGATCAGGTTTCTTCAATATTTCCTTAACAGAAGCTAATACAGAAACAACGATTCTGTAGGGAGGAGCATTTAGTCGCCTCCTCCGAAAACATACAATGGAATGAAGCAGGATATTTAGGAGGAGACCACCTTAGTCGCCTCTTCTATTCACGTAATATGAAAACGTGCACTAAACATATATATAAACACATTTATATATCTTTTTAACGAAATAATGACTTAACAGAAATATTGAGCTCGAGGTAGTTTACAAGTTCTTTGTTATATTCTACCTTTAAAGCATGATCGATGAGGCGAGAATGGTGGCTCGATGAATAAGTAGCCCCATACACTTACTACGCTGACAAGTGTATCTTTCTGTATATATGTTAATGTATTTAAATACAAAATCGTAAATGTCTTTATAATTCCTATAGAGTCGGGTAATCAACCACTTAAAACTGAAAACTTCATTAATTCAAAATATATTTTTCATATAAATAATCGGTACGCATGTTTCAACAGGTCCCGAGACAAGGAAGCGTTACTAATATACATGTATTTAGGTCGTCTGGATAAATATATATATATATGTGTGTATATGTGTTTATCCATTTAAAATATACAGGTACGCGAAATGTTACGCGTGTAATGTTATACGAGTATTCAGGGGCTCGACCAGTAGAGAGTCTGTTTGGTTACAAACAGTGTATGCACTGTGCTCTGGCCCCTAATTGTCCTTTCCTGTCCCTACTACATACTCCTTCTTTCGGTTGTGGTTCCCTAGGTACCTGTCTTTAATAGGGCTGCAACGATACACTAACATGACGATGCGATACGTATCACAATACTGTGGTTACGATACGATACATACAGTAACAGTAGAAGCAAAGAGAAAAGACATGTTGCAATTTTTTAATGAAAATTTTACAACTGGAAATAGCCCAAAATGGGCATGACTTTAAAGTTTCACACAATTCACGTCTTTCGACGTGCATGCCGAGAGCTGGAGCTGCCACTCGCCTTGTTGGAACGGATATGAGTAGACTAAATCAACAAAATCCGGAAAATATCGTAGGTGTATCGTGACCTCTAAAAAACGTTATGTTAAGTACCGTGTTCAAAATATCGCGATATATCGCCGCTCGATATATCGTTGAAGTCCTAGTCTTTATATTACCTTGGCTGTTGCGATGGCGTAATCTCTGAAAACAAAACTAAAACAAACATACAATTACTATTAATCACGTGAGTTTATTGTTCTTCAAGGAACAACCGTATATCAATATTAATTGTAGTATTTCGTGTAGTATGCATATCGTCAGTAAAAATCACGTCAAACAGCATGACGTCGTATTCAAAGGCAATTATCATGGAATCAAAATGGCGACGTTGAACGCTTGAGAGATAACGGATTGTTTGGGAATGTTAGCTAAACTGTTTGGTAATGCAAAAAATGGGGTATTGATTTCCTAAAAGAAACTCATTTACAGCCAAACATGTTCAAAACCTCTACAAAGAGATCATCCTGTACAGAGATCAATTTTAAAACTACCCATTGCAGCAAGAGAATGCCATAATATGAACAGAATTGTAATTCTGGAAAAAATGGCAAATAGGAACAAAGGAGAGATTTGCAAAGGTTCCTTGGAAACGAAGTACAGGGAGATAAAATCCAGGTTTCCCTGAGGATAAGTCTCTTCTGTCACCTGCCATGAATCTAGTGCAAATCTTTGTAATGTCGCGTACTTAAAGTGAGAAATGGAGAAGTGCTAACGAAGACACACGGAAAATTGATGTGATGAGCAAAATACAGACGTCCACCTTCGTAACGCACCAGGAGAAAGACTGTTTCCTATTAAGATCATGATGGTGACCAAAAGACTTGCCCTTGTCCTCGATACTCAGTGTGTTGCGCTCACTTTCGCTCTCTGTACCCCTAGAATATGTCAGCAAAATCGAAGGCTCAGTGTGCACCACCTTGATCAGTTGATGTACATCAAAAGAATATGTCGGTAGCGTAACGGTAAAATTGAACGTAATTTTCAAAGGAAATGTACCATCCTAGCGATTTGTTAGTTTTTTTTACCTAAGACCAACCAAATAGCTAGCCGCATGCCTTCAATTTTGATATGACATATCCCAGGGGTACAAAGAGCGAAAGTGAGCGAAACCCTCTGGAGTATCAAGGATGAATCGCCCATCGTCTTTATCAACCTGAAAAAGTGCATCTCTCATAACGCTGTGTTGTTACTTTGTCTTATCAGCTGTCGACACCTACATCTATCTTACGTCATCTCCTTCCAAAAAGAGTCGGAAATAGTGATATTCGGACCAATTTCTTAAAATACGACAGCTGGGGAAAGCAAAGGTGTTTCTTTCATGAAAGGTAAAACTCCTGATTGGAAAATGAAAATCGTTACACTTAGTAATAAACCGTCCCTCAATAGATACAATTGTTACTGTCTGCCGACGAATACCACCAAATTGCCAATTATGCCACGGAATTGTCAACATTTTCCTCCAAATTGTCAGTATAAACACCGTATTTCCAAAACAAAGGCCATATAAGTGTCACCCTGGTAAAATAGATGCCGCTTCCTGCTGACTCGGCTAGGGAGAATAGATCATTCGGTAGAGCATAAGACTAGTAATCCAAATGTCCCAGGTTCGTCTCCTGGTGGAGACATTTGAAAAAAAAATCGTGAGCCGGGTTGCGCCGGTCACGTTACAGGCCAACAAATGAATCAAGCGCACCGGCCGATACACAAAATGGCAGCACTTGGGGAGCTTTTGTGATTTGAAAAAAAATAGTCACTGTGTCCTTGATTCAAACATATATGACAGGAAACATCATTTCAAAGAAATGTATCTTGTGAAATATACCAAAAGATCGGCGTTTGTTTTCCAAGGTTTAAGCAAGAAAAACTTCAAAATGTTGTCGTGAGTCAAAGCGTGTTCAGCCGTTTCACAATAGAGGTCAACAGAGTTCAAACATCCTTATTTCGTTAATGTCATGCCATTGCATTTTTATTTCAAGCAGTATACTACAAATAAAAGTGCAATACAGATTAAATAAATTAGAAGGTCGCTGTGTCAGACAAAATGCCAAATGTAAAAAAAAATCGTCATAATCACAAGTCTCGTTATGATCGCGAATGAAAAAGCTTAAGGTCGCGTGTCAGGCGTATATTGTTGCGCCCCCGCGACACTCGTGTTTATTGTTATTACCACTTCTATTGTTAAACAAACTATCCTCAATCGCAGCAGCTGTGTGCTGAAAAATTTGACATGGTTTGTCAGATTGTCAAAGGATCTACTAGCAACTTTTCGAGCATGATTCAAATTCCATGTAGGCCAGTTATGCCATTTTGAATATCAACATTTGCCGTTGATTGGCGGATATATTTTCGACTTCCCTTAAGTTATAGCAAGCCGATTTCTATCAACCACACTTTATGCAAATGATCCCAAAAATACCCTTTCTGACTTTATTCTTCAAGGAGATTCTAAATGGGGTTTTTCGTCGTGAAATTGTTCCGTTTTCTCGGAACCCCTACTCATATTTCTACAAAACATCACACAGATCATCACCAGGGTCGCTACTTCTGAAACTTGGCATGTTGCAATGCGTTCTGTTTTAACACGTTTTTTAAGTTTCGGGATACAGAATTTACACCATGGCTTTTGATTGGTTGATACATTAAACATTTGTAGTTGGATTCGAATACCATCATTGCGCCGTATCACTTCCAGCTGTAGCTTCGTGGATTTTTAGGACATTTAAATAAGTCCCTGTTTAAGAATCCATGTGCTGAATTGTTAATGTACAGTCAAACGTTTAAGTATCCAAACACTATTTGGTTTACATTTCTATATATGATATTGTGATGACATTTTCGGATATAACTTCGTTAGCATTGTTGCAATTGAAAGTCTACGTTTGTCGCCATCGACAGGTTTCCAGTTATATGACTTCAGTGTCTGTAATATTTAGAACAAAAAGGCTCTGATGTCTGAGGACGTTACTGACCGATTTACTTTCCTTGTTTTAACAGGAGAAACATAACAAAATGGCACATGAAATGCTTAAGGATCCCCGTACCACTGCCAAATATCGCAACTAGGTACAGAAACACGATTTACAAGCATTACTATAGCTTTGATTAGTCACTTCCTTGCGTAACTTTTATGAAAAAATAACAGAGATGAAATATACAAAACATAATCAACATAAGTGGGACTAGACCGGGATTCGAACTATGAACTTCTGATTGTTATACCACCGCCGCTCTATCCGACTGAGCTACCTAGTCAACGGAGATGGGCTAGCTCAGCTGTGCTACAGTTATATCTAAAACCGAAACCAACATAAAGTCACATTTGAACCTTACCAAATCAACGACTGGGCAAGTCCATTTTAGATATGTAGGGGTGATACGAAAAACAGTGACACCTAAGCTCCAGAACAATGGACATTGCCGATAGTATTTGGCTTCACGTTTGTTTTGACGTCTCCTCGGGTTCTGTTATTGTCTTTTCGTACTTTTACTTCGGCTTTTATCTCGACACGTTAATGTTTTTTTACTTTATATTTTTTTCGTCAAAAATGTCGAGGATAATGTAATCAGCTGTTCAACAAGGAAGTGTAACATGCTATTGTAATGTTAATTCAAATGAAGCTAGTCTGGTCTTCTCAGGGAAAAGTGGCCACTTTTCCGCATTATTTGTTGTGTAGCTTCTGATGTTATCACTTATTTTATCCCTTGAGATAAACATCGTTTTTAGAAAGTCTTCCTTCAAGATTTGGACGTTTTTAATCACAAATTTGTGTTCCGTTCAGCATTCTTTCGGTTATCAGTATCGTGAAAATGTTGGCCTAGAGCAAAGAACTATGACAATGAAATTCCATCAGAAATTCTGTTTATCACAGATAAGGATAAAACAAAATCAGATTAAATTTCTTGAACACGGAATTACAATTAAAGGAGAAGTGTTACTTAATATCTACAGTCACGGAATACCTGTTTCGAAATGGCGTAATGATGACTGAAATAGACGAAACATTTACAAAGTTATTAAGCCAACAACTCTGGCTATATTTGAGAAGTATATAAAGACTAACGTCTACATTTTAGGCTCTTTTGCGCAGACGACATGTACACACCACCCGGAAATTAAAGTCGGCATAATATCCACGCTATCACAAGGAGGCAAGTACACCAACATACCCTGTCTCCGGCACACATACAGACATGCACGCTTTCACAACACACATGCGGGCACGTCATTAAATGACGTTAGCTGTTAATAGGACGTTAAACAATAAAATAAAACATCCTTGGTTAAAGATTCAATCACTTCTCTCTGTATGTCTGTGTGTGTTGCGTTCATCTGTTGTAAGTGTAGAGTAAAAATGAAATATATATTTATTACAGTGCCAATACACAAGAAGGAAACCTGGGCTAAAAACTGAACACAGAAGTGAAGGCAAAAACAGATTCCATTGATGGGTAAGCGTTTTCCTGTACCTTTTGTGACCCCCATCATGATGTCTGCGGTTAAATACAGAGCATCAAATATCTAGTAAATTATAGGTAATGAAGCATCAAATTGTTTTCCGTTGGCAATCATAATCAATATGAATGTCATCTGGAAATGACAATTCCCGTGAAGTGCGCTTCATTAGCGCTTCATATTGATTTTTTATGGCATTCATAGTTGATATGATTATCATCTGGATTCAGTAGGGTGTATAAAGTGACAATATCATATTGTGATGAATATTAAGTCTTTAACAGACACTGATATAGGACATATGGATATTATAGGATGATAGTGAGCGTAAAATGTTCTGTGCGTAGATTGTGGTTTCTCTGGTAGAAAACTCTGGCTAATCAGTCTATTGGTCAATCCACAAATCCTGATACTTAGAAAAGTCATTTAATTGTGATATGTAATGTTAAGACGCTGTGATCAACTTAGTTTAAATAACTATTTATATTTTTTCCTTTACAAGGATGAACAATACTCAAATTAGTTACCAAAAGAAATATTGGAAAACAATCAAACTGGTTATATTAAAGGCATATATAAAATCAAGTTAATTATCTTAAGTTATATATTAAAAGTTAAACAATAAATTGCACACCTTATCGGGTGATATACCACGTGATATGCTAGCCAGACAATGTATAGGTACATAACTCGTTACTTCGGAGAAGGTCGTGCTTCTGTGTGTATAGATTTTAACGCTTAAAGTAAACAAGCGCTATACATTTTAATGAGCCAATACGTATGAGATTTTTCTAATAAAATTTTAATTAGACATAATTGAAACGTAACCTTAAAATTAATTTCAGAATTCCACAGAGAATATGCTTGCTTTTACTTATTAACACGTTGTGGTATTCCATATTGACTTAACATTGTAAGGGAAAACCAGAGGTCGCCATTCATATCGATCGACAAAATTCGCAAGTAAATATGTATCTTTCATCTGAAAAGCATTAATAAACTCAAGAAGGCAAAGTATGTTTAGTAAATCTTGCCCTCGTCAACATTAAACTAAGGCAGTATTTTAACAAGTGTTGTCGTCCGACAATGCATTAATTTTAATTGGCGTGCGGTCATTTTAGCGCTATATCTATACACTGTGTTCCTATCCTCCATTTTTTAAATAAATATTCGGCAAACATCAAAGGGATCATACGATCCTCTATGTCATATTATTTATATGTGTAATATATGTTTAAGTAGCTTACCTTAAACTTTCTATTAGTGAAACCAGATCCCAATACCTAAACAAGCGCTAACTTGTGACGTCACATGTGTATTACATACCGATGTTTTTGATTGGGTGTACATTGAAGGTCTTCTTGACATAATGTTTCAGATTTTTTTTACTAAGACTTTACCCTGGGGGTTTGAAGGATTACATTTAATCCGATCGTCTTGACCAGGTCATCTTGCCTTTTAATATCTTTAACAGCATATTTCCCACGTCTTCTAGTCTTTGTTGTTTTAAATCTGTATTACCGCTTTTATTCAGCGCTACTTGAAAGGCCGTATGTACACGCAGTGATAGTACCTTTTGACTTCAAATGGTTAAAATTAATATTTTAAGTTCATTAATCCGAGCCGAGTTCATCAAAGCCTAGTCAACTTGACCAAACATTTTGTGTAAATAATCCGTCTCTAATTTGTTGAATAATGTTGAAATACGAACTCTAAAACTGGTTTTTATTAATCAGAAGCAAGATTCATACGAAGTTTTAACTATTAAACGAAGCGTGAACGATCATAAAAATTGAAATTTAAGTAAAAGATTATAAATTATGGATTAAACTGATCAAACTTTATGGACCCGGTATTCCAGTCGTATAAATGTATTGGTTATGTACAGAGGTATATAAGTTCGTATATCTGGCCAGGTAAGAGGACACTCGATAGATTAGACATTTAAATATTGAAGATTAGGAGAAAAGGTGAATGAAAAGATGTTTTTGCAAACATCAGCGTTTTCCTATCCTTCTCTTATTTTGCTTTTTTATTCTTTATTACGATTACTTGCTCAAAAAGTAATTGAAAAATCTTCCGTTTTGAGAAATCGTCCAGTCTCTGGGCGTGAAATGCCGTAAGAAATTCGAAAATGAAATCCCGCGAGATTAGAATGATACATAGTTTATTGTTGGTGTACGATAAAATACTATTTATTTATTAAATATTCATCAATATTTAAAAAGTCAAAATTGGATTTCAATTTGATATATGCATGATTTATCAATCTTAGGTCAATATTCTAGCATTAATTATATTTTATATAACGCCGTGTCGATATTGCTCCTTTAAAACTGAATTATCTCGTTTAAACAGATAACAATATCTTAGAGGTTAGAGATACTATCTTCCGTACACCTTGTTATAGAAATATTTTCAACATCCTGTTAAAATCGTATAGTTATGTAAACAGGATATATTTTTCTATTTGTCAAGTTATATCTAGGATTTCAATAAAATAGATATGTAAAATGCTTACAGAAAAGTATTATACAGCAGAATAATGCTTACCGTCACACTTTGCTATCTGATCTGGTAAAACGAACAGTTCATCCATTATTCAGGAAATGTTCTGAAATATTACGTAATCTTTCATATAAACGTGCAGGTCGGGGATCGAGAAAAGAGTACACCTGCTGATACCCACTGCATGTATCGTAAAAGGCAACTAATGTGGGAAACGTCTGTCCACTACTTGGGGAAACGAAAGCGATCAAAATAAATCTGTTACACCAATTGCAATTGTTGGGACCTTTATATTTCTCTCTACTTCTAACTACCTTCTACTTCCTAGTGCCTTGCTAGGCAATACCTCACTTTTGGCTTTAATTTTGAACGTTCGCCCAGGTGAGGAAGACAATGGGTTCTGTCCCCAGGCCGGGTCATACCAAAGTCCTTAAAAATGGTAGTTGTTATTCCCTGCTTAATGTTCAGCATTTAGGGGAATGGCAACAATTGGTTCACCCATTGTCAGTATAATGTGACCAGGCCGTAATGCTGTGTTGGGTGCCTTCGGAATGGAGATAGCACTATAAAGTCGGCGTCAGATCCGCGCTATCACATGGAGGCAAGATACAACATACCCTGTCTCTTGCACACATACACACGAGCACGTATACACAACATACATAAAGGCACGTCCTTAAATGACTTTAGCTGTTAATATGATACTAAACAAAATAAAACCATCCCAAACCAAACACATAGATATGCAGCACACATGTTTTCTTTATTATCGAACTTCTGGTGAAAAATCTTAAATTGCTGTGAGTTCAAACTGATAATCGAAATTAGCAATGTACATGGTCAAACTCATAAATATTCATAAATGGTATAAATATTTAGCAAATAATGAACTCCTCTCTAATTTTATAAGATGATATATATGTTCGAGTTGATAAGAATGATTGAAAAGCAATGTATCGGAATAAAATTACCGTGTGTTCTAATAAGGATTTGGATTTATACACTGTACTTATATCACAGATGTGTCCTGCAACAATCACAGACCCCCACCCTGCATCATACCGTCATAATTGCAATTGTTGATATTATTATTGTTATATCACTGTATTGTGCATCGAACATATTAATTGCAGATTTGGTGAAACAAATGATCGGCTGTATCCCACTGCCTGATCATATGGTGCGATTAATAACGAATATTGACGGAACCAGACTTGACGAGGTGCATCGACTGCAATATCTATAATTTATTTTGTTATCCTTGTCTACAACCTATTCACCACAATGCCTCTTTTGATATACCTATTGTTTGCCCTCTTTTCTAAGAGTGTGGCCCTGTATGACCTTATTATTCTGACTTTATCAAAACCCCAATCAAACCCTTAATATCACTCAACACTGACCATCACTACATATCTCCCTACACCGTATATTGACGTTGACCACTGTCCGGCTGTCATATTGTCCGGCTTTATCGTCTCGTCAAGTGCGGTCGTAAACTTCACACTTTAGCGGGAGAAGATTTAAGCAGACTTTTACGACGATTAATAATCAATATACGTCTTGTCCAGCCCTAATCATCGACCGGCGGTATCGAAAGCGCTCTTGGTGATTTAGCAGAGGAAAGATCATAAACTGTTATGCACTGTTAGTGAAAATGGATTTATAAATGCAAGTTTAGCATCTAAAGGTCTAAACTGGAAACGTTAAAATCTGTTCAAAATCAACGTCTGATTGCCAGTATAATCTATATTTTACTATTGCTCGTCATGTAAAAACAGATACAATGTAAAAACAGATACAATGTAAAAACGGATACAATGTAAAAACAGATATAATGTAAAAACAGATACAATGCCAAAAGTCTTTCACGTTACGTTTTTTTCCCATCGGTTTCTATGTTAATTTTTTATGTAAAATTTCCTGACTTCATTTCTCGTCCCATTTACATGACATTTTGCACATGACTGGAACAATATCCAGCATAACCGTTTTTAATATATGATATTCCGTATTCCGGATTTTTAATCAGGATAGGTTAACTGTCAAACATAATATTTATGGAAAAAAATAACATTGTGACTATGGGAATGACGTCAAAAGTAACCTTCATGCGGAAATCAAAAAATGATGGACAATTTTAAAATTATCAATATTGCTAATGAAATCACTGAATATCTTGCTTTGTTCATTTAAATTAAACTGGGACAAAAGAAGATGTTAGGTAATTTTATTTGGGGGAAAACTTTAATAAACACATAAACCAATGGGTGGTTGGTCGGGTGGCGCATGGATAACACACTCGCCTTTCACCAAGGCAGCCGGGGTTCGATTCCCCGATCTGACGTGTTTAGCCCAATCACGTAGGTTTTCTCTGGGTACTCCGGTTTCCTCCCAGATTTAAACCTCCGCACGCTAACATTCGGGCCAACAAAAGTGATTAATATAAGTTGAAATAAATTGTTTCATAATTGTTGGGAAGAAAGAAATGGGAAAATAACGTAACGTGAAAATGGGGGAAATAAGTACAGTAAAGATGTTCTACAGAGAAAATATGACAGAAATGTCCCCTATAGGATATTGTGGGAACAGTAGGTCCCGTGAGAACCCCGTCATAGTCCTAGACGGACACACCTAATGGAGAGAGATAGGCTGACCGCGGTGTCGTTATAAACAAAGGACCTAACTTGGCGATGCTGGCCTTTGATACATTGTTATCTAAACGTGGTATCACAACGTACTGTATAACTGTTACACCTTATAACACCAGAGAAACTTTAGAACGTCGTAAAAAGAAAACAAAACAGGCCTGGGATTCTCATTAACCACAGAATGTTAATGTCAACAGAATAACGTTAGGAACTGCTTTCTCGACCCGGACCTAGAATCGGAGCGCAAGTCAGACAAGCAGACACCCAGTTAGCGTTTCACGTCAGACGTCTGGTTAGGGCACATGATGCCTGGAAATACGAGTCTACGTACGGTCCCACCTCAACGTTACTGAATTTGTGCTCCAGTGTTTTCTGTCTGCAAGAGATTGATGATTTTTATATTACGTCGGTGGTCACGATAAAGCGACATTAAAGGTCAATATTTGACCTTCAAAATAAATAGGACCTTAGTTGACCTTCCAGTAGCAGTCATTTATTTACCATCAATAACAGGTTGAATTTTAAATTCTGTCACCAGGTATTGATCCATTGACATTTAGAATCGGTCTGTTGACCTTCATATATAATGGCCAGTTGACCTTCAGAAGCAACGATCAGTTGAATTTCATAAGAAATGGTCATTTGACCTTCAAACGTTATGGTCAGTTAACTTTCAAATGCGATGGTAATTTGACCTTGAGACTTAATGATCAGTTGATCCTCAAAAGCAGTGATCAGTTGAGTTTCAGAAGCAATAGTCTGTTGACCTTGTCCGAGTCCATTTGACCTTCAAAATGAAGGTTATCAGTGGATAATGTTTTCATTTGACCCTCAGAATCTAAGATAAATTGACATTGAACGTTTATCAGATCTCAAGAAATCTACTTTTCAAGTTGAACAGAATTGTCAGCGATAGTCAGTTGATCTTCAAAATCCATGAATATTTTTAAAATCGGAATCCATGAGAAATACGTTTAGATTCTATGAAATTTTATTTACATGATCCCTGAAAAGTTAACCTTCATTGTAATATACTGTATTGTTATCATGTATGCCATTGTACAATACGCATCGTATTGTATATGACTATTATTGTATACATGTATCATTGTACATTTGTAATACACTGTACTATTTGTACGTCATTGTATGTTTACTCTCCGATATGTCCCTACACGAGGGATAAAACAATCTGAATCTTCACCCTCAGAATCGATTTTCAGTTGATAAGGGCCACCATACCTCAGACTTCGGGTGGAGTAGTGACAACTTATGTACACGGAAGGTCGACAACACTCGCCTGTTTCACTCGGAGATCAGGAAACTTAAAATCCAATCAGACAGGATGACCGGCAAACTTCAAAGGGAAAACGCCATCTAGCGGTACACTTAACGTACATTGAATTTAGATCTGTCAGTGACTTCACCAGAAACAGTATATGTTTATGGGTTGGGAACTTAAAACGTAAAACTAAAACTGTCTGCCTGTGTTTGGTAGAAAAAAGAGTTTTCTATTCATCAAAATAAATAAAATTACATAAAATGAAAAAATTATTTAAGAAGTTTGTTCTTGCACCTCTTTCTAGTAAATAAGAGTTTATAAAAAAATTACTATGAGGGTTCGTTTTGGGGCAATAATCCTGCTAGTATAATTTTGAAGTTGAGATCTCGCTTGCTTGAATTCAGAATTTTTTTTCTATCGAAATTATCCGTTATGTCATTGTTTCTTTATCTACTCAATGATTGCGTCATCCATTGAAATATTTGCCTATTGGTTTGCTGGTTAAAATTCCATTACAATGTATCTCCAAAGATGACGTCATACATTTGGTCTATAAATGTAAGATAACTGTTCGATGAACTTTTAATCACCATGGTGACAGTCCTTGGCATGTCCTCAACATCTTAAACGAAAATGAAAATGTTGCTCATTTTCGTTTTTCCCTCATTAACCTCCCGCGGTTATCTTCACTGTACATAAAACACACTATCTGATACAGACAACATTATGGCCTAAATTGACCCAAAATGGCAAAACGTCTACAAAGCATTATTGGAGAATGAGGTCAACTGACGGCCCTGTTAACCCTCCGGCGGTGTTCTCTATCTACTTGCCATGTAAACGTGTGTCAATAATTGTCAATAAACTAACGCTAATTGGGAGACAGATTGTATTATCGGTCAGTACTTACCTCTCCGATGGTCATCTAATCAGAACCTAACACGATGGTCAGGGCCGTATCTACAATGTTCGTGCAGAAACATTTAGACATTGCCTTTGAACACGTCGGCCAAAATCCAAAACTCTTGATCATTGTGATAAATCTAATTACTTAGCAGAAGTCCCAGCCCCTCCCCCGGGCCATCCAAATCCAGTGTTTACGGTTTATCTCCGTTAATTATCATTCTAATAGTTAATTATATTGTAGATGTGTGTAGGTCGCTTCATTTGCCCTATATTGCTGACAATCATTTACGATATTAGACGTTTTACGAGTTGGAGATTATGATTATGTTGGCCTGAAGGATTTTTAGAATAATTCTGATGTTTTCCCCGAAATTGAACAACGAGTTTGTCTAGCTTTTGTCGATTGCAATGTATACACCATACATCAAAGTCTCAACATCACAATCAGGGTTGATTTTATGGTCGCCAAATAATTTACGTCGAAGGACGTAATTTCCATTGTACGGAAAGTATTAAATATTATAGATTGCACTAATCCGTTATCGACTATCTGACGTGACTGTTTCTCGCCCCAATGTCACAAATTACAATGACAACCACCGAACAAGATATGAGATTGTTTATGACCATTAAATCATGTGACAACAATCCAATCAAAATGGAGAAAAATAAACAGAGCTGTCCTAGAAGGATGGCCATGTAATGTGCCACATTTGGCACCCGTGATCTCGCCATGCTTCTCATGTTTCCTTCCGGTCAGGGGAGACAATGCTGCATACAATTATAATTTATTGGCGATCTATTATGGAGGGTTTGGGTTGTTTGGTATTTTTTGTTTTGTGTTTGACATCCTCGCATCATCCAAGATCATATGAAGACGGGTAGCTAGGGAGACAAAGCCAAAAAGGACACAAAAATGAAAAAAGGAAAGATTTAGATCCCAAGGGTTTCAATAGGACAATATATCGAGTTTTT
Organism: Mizuhopecten yessoensis; assembly: GCF_002113885.1. Taxonomy (NCBI): domain Eukaryota; kingdom Metazoa; phylum Mollusca; class Bivalvia; order Pectinida; family Pectinidae; genus Mizuhopecten; species Mizuhopecten yessoensis. The sequence goes on along the minus strand of NW_018408901.1, from coordinate 263,381 downwards.
GTTTCTTCGATGTCTCCTAAGCAGAAAATACTGACGAAAGGGCGTCGGGGTATTAGTCGCCATAACCATAACCTGCAGTTGCATAGAGCAGGCCTATTGGAGGGTTTGGTCTTACGGCAAATAGGCATTGACGGATACCATTGTGGAGATTTTAACAATGTCTGCTTTTTTTTACTGCACTCTTTGTGTTTTAATCATATGAAAGGTTTTAATTTATTTTTTATATTTACGATTTTAATGTTCATTTTTAACTTCTTAATACAACTATCAACAATAAAGTATTCTTTCTCAAATAAAAGACTTTTGTTGTCTTGCAGCAGTAACGTCATTGTCTTTTATTATCTGAACTTTTTCGGCAGTAATCAGCCTCACCATGAGATCACGCTGCACGTGATCTTTGATTCACACTGATGTACAGCCATCCAGTGACTCATGTATGTCAGGAATCTTGCGAGAGTGCACGTCATTTCAACCGTTATCCAATAACAGTTAATCGCAACTCGAGTCATTTCGTCAAACTAAATACATATCTTTATAAATACGTATAAAATTACACAATGTTAGGCTCCGAACCAGGATGAACAAACAGGAAACAGCGAACATAACAGTATACACATAATAGGTATATTCCCAGGTGGGCAGGCAGAAAGGATAGTGATCCATTGTACAGGAGTGACAGCTGACCAGTGACGTATAAAATTATGAATGAAAGCAACATATCATGTCTAAAGTGATGACACCATCCCTTCCCTTCTAGGAAACGTTGATTCATAAAGAATGCATATGGTCATTTACAAAACTGAATAGTCCTGTAACTTTACATGCTCATTAGCCTGTGTATTCGGAGACGTAAATGAAGCATACTTCCTTCCTTTTAGAAAGACGTGATTTGATTGGTTAAAATCATGCGCACGTAATATGTGCAGACAATATCATTTATGAAGTGGCTGTTATGTATACATTACTAAATGACTTTGTGAAAGCTGTTGCAAAATGAACATATAGGACAGTCGATCCCAAATATTGACATTAAACTAGTGAACATAATAAAATGTCATGTTCATGTAAAATTTAGACAAAAACTTTAATCAATGATATTGACTTATCTGTTTCCCGAAACAACATATGTATATCTAGTATCGTAGAGCAAGTGTATCATATGTCAAAACATAGGAATCGCAAAGTCTATCGTATTTAGGTATGGGGAACTAATGCGAAGATATTCGGGATAATAAAGTCCACGATATGTAGTGACGTGGGACTAATAGAATCTATCACAAAGTATTCGGTACTAATAGAGTCTATCACAAAGTATTCGGTACTAATAGAGTCTATCACAAAGTATTCGGTACTAATAGAGTCTATCACAAAGTATTCGGTACTAATAGAGTCTATCACAAAGTATTCGGTACTAATAGAGTCTATCACTAAGTACTCGGTACTAATAGAGTCTATCACAAAGTATTCGGTACTAATAGAGTCTATCACAAATTATTCGGTACTAATATAGTCTATCACAAAGTATTCGGTACTAATGAAATCTATCACTAAGTATTCGGTACTAATAGAGTCTATCACAAATTATTCGATACTAAAAGAGTCTATCACAAAGTATTCGGTACTAATAGAGTCTATCACAAAGTATTCGGTACTTATAGAGTCTATCACAAAGTATTCGGTACTGATAGAGTCTATCACTACGTACTCGGTACTAATAGAGTCTATCACAAAGTATTCGGTACTAATATAGTCTATCACAAAGTATTCGGTACTAATGAAATCTATCACTAAGTATTCGGTACTAATAGAGTCTATCACAAAGTATTCGGTACTAATAGAATATATATCACTAAGTATTCGGTACTAATAGAGTCTATCACAAAGTATTCGGTACTAATAGAGTCTATCACAAAGTATTCGGTACTAATAGAGTCTATCACAAAGTATTCGGTACTAATAGAGTCTATCACAAAGTATTCGGTACTAATAGAGTCTATCACAAAGTATTCGGTACTAATAGAGTCTATCACAAAGTATTCGGTACTAATAGAGTCTATCACAAAGTATTCGGTACTAATAGAGTCTATCACAAAGTATTCGGTACTAATAGAGTCTATCACAAAGTATTCGGTACTAATAGAGTCTATCACAAAGTATTCGGTACTAATAGAGTCTATCACAAAGTATTCGGTACTAATAGAGTCTATCACAAAGTATTCGGTACTAATAGAGTCTATCACAAAGTATTCGGTACTAATAGAGTCTATCACAAAGTATTCGGTACTAATAGAGTCTATCACAAAGTATTCGGTACTAATAGAGTCTATCACAAAGTATTCGGTACTAATAGAGTCTATCACAAAGTATTCGGTACTAATAGAGTCTATCACAAAGTATTCGGTACTAATAGAGTCTATCACAAAGTATTCGGTACTAATAGAGTCTATCACAAAGTATTCGGTACTAATAGAGTCTATCACAAAGTATTCGGTACTAATAGAGTCTATCACAAAGTATTCGGTACTAATAGAGTCTATCACAAAGTATTCGGTACTAATAGAGTCTATCACAAAGTATTCGGTACTAATAGAGTCTATCACAAAGTATTCGGTACTAATAGAGTCTATCACAAAGTATTCGGTACTAATAGAGTCTATCACAAAGTATTCGGTACTAATAGAGTCTATCACAAAGTATTCGGTACTAATAGAGTCTATCACAAAGTATTCGGTACTAATAGAGTCTATCACAAAGTATTCGGTACTAATAGAGTCTATCACAAAGTATTCGGTACTAATAGAGTCTATCACAAAGTATTCGGTACTAATAGAGTCTATCACAAAGTATTCGGTACTAATAGAGTCTATCACAAAGTATTCGGTACTAATAGAGTCTATCACAAAGTATTCGGTACTAATAGAGTCTATCACAAAGTATTCGGTACTAATAGAGTCTATCACAAAGTATTCGGTACTAATAGAGTCTATCACAAAGTATTCGGTACTAATAGAGTCTATCACAAAGTATTCGGTACTAATAGAGTCTATCACAAAGTATTCGGTACTAATAGAGTCTATCACAAAGTATTCGGTACTAATAGAGTCTATCACAAAGTATTCGGTACTAATAGAGTCTATCACAAAGTATTCGGTACTAATAGAGTCTATCACAAAGTATTCGGTACTAATAGAGTCTATCACAAAGTATTCGGTACTAATAGAGTCTATCACTCACAAAGTATTCGGTACTAATAGAGTCTATCACAAAGTATTCGGTACTAATAGAGTCTATCACAAAGTATTCGGTTCTAATAGAGTCGATCACAAAGTATTCAATACTTATAGAGTCTATCACAAAGTATTCGGTACTGATAGAGTCGATCACAAAGTATTCAATACTTATAGAGTCTATCACAAAGTATTCGGTCCTAATAGAGTCTATCACAAAGTATTCGGTCCTAATAGAGTCTTTCTATCATATGTAGTTAGTCGGGACTAATAGAGTATATCATCAAATATTCGGAATAATAGAGTCCATGATATAAAGTTATTGGAGACCAATATATTATATCCTAGTTATGGTGGATTGATTGGTGATGGTTTGAGGCCCATCGGCTCAATAAGGTCATTAAGGGTCATTACAACCGTAAAATATTTAGTAGACTAATACAGTCTATAATATGTAGGTAAAGGGAAATGGCAACTCTTTAACCAAGCGATACAGAGTTACGTGGATGTTTGGTAAAAAAAAAACGTGTCTAAATGCAACCAATAGACTGGAAGAGTTTCTCAAAAACGTCTGAATAAACAAAAAATACGGTAGGAAAGACGACAAAAAGATATACTGAAGGAACGCTAGATAATTAAAGCAGTCAGCAAAAGGTTAACAGCAAGCTTGATTGATAATTGTTTATTTCCCTGGGGCGATGTCAGTTGTCAAATGTGTGTTAGAGGTATATATTCTGCTAATCAAAATGACGATTCAATGAAATCACTTTACAAATTGAGATGACGTCACATTTCAAAACGTCAGCCAACCAAATACGTAAAGCATTTGTCCTAGACAAGGTTAAATTAATGCCGTTCCTGGACTAGAGGTCACTGCGTGAGGTCGTGGAAGACTTGTGTGCTACACACGAGTACCACATGGGATAGCATAGCCTACATACATGTATGTACAGCTATGTATATGTATCTTTTACATATTTACATACATGTTTTTTTACATACACTTGTATGTATACAATTATACATACACATACTAACCACAATATGGTTTTGCCTCTATATTATTACAAAACCGCAAATTCAGATGGTACTCATATCAGCTATGAATGACATTGCCCAATTGTTGATTTCAGCAGTATCATAGCGTAATCCTCCATGAAAGGTGGCTGTTCCATTAGGTGAACAAACATTCACAATATATATGAAAATAAATGCTATCGGGACACTTGTTATGGAATTTCATTAATTACATATGTCATGCGTTTTGACTGATAATCTAACGCCTTTAATGATGAATTTGTAATTTCCAGTGAGATTCATATTTACTTTGAATACCAAATGAGAGCAGTGTAATACTTAGGTGTACAACATATATAAAAATACACACATGTATACATTATCTGTGTGCGTGTGAAATGTATGAATGGCTGGGCCCACCTTTTATTGTCAGTGCCCTCTAGACCAATTAAACTTTTAACGTGAATTAAAACGGTACTTTGTACTAACAAATTTCCATACAGATTTCATCATGCCGTTCCTCTTCGTACGTTGATTTCAATGACAAAAATGAATCAATTTATGGTAAAAACGGCGTGTGATAACACTAACTGTAACATTTTGTACAAATAACGGAAATTGGATTTAAAAATTGTTTTTCAATGAAATCAAGTAAAATTTATCAATGAATGTATAAATATGCTTATACGTGATTCATGATACATTTAGTATATATGTGTACAGATTAAAATGTTGTTTTTTTATTTGTACCTCGACCCTTTTGGTACTTGCTGTATAAAAATGTAAATCACATGTAAACAGTCTGGTACATGTTGTTTAAAATTATAAACAGCAAATAGAAATATGAGAAAATACGGGGACGGAATTCAATGGTCGACATTATCGCAACAGTCGTGGACATTTTTAGTCTCGTTCAACCAGACTAGTATTGTCTGCGCAAGCTACGTCGAGCATATTGATCAAGCGTCTGGTTGAAAGAGACTAGGACATTTGAAGACGGGTTGCCTAGGGACACACAACGAAAAGTGAGAGGAGGAAAGTTAGGAAAAGAAAGATTTCGATCCCAAATGTTCCACTTGGGGTTTCGGCTCAATTTTGGTTTCTCAGATGTTCATATAGCAGTAGACCCAGAAGGAAACCCGTTAACAGAGGGCGCCACATTACTGGAATCATACGTACATGTTGGTTTTCATTCCTTCCTTAAACCTGCATACACAATTTTAAAGACAGCAAAAATAGTTCTTTGATAAGGAACAGACTTATTCTAGTTTTCAATAACGAATGCTTAAAAAAGACACACGCTTCTTTTGGCTGTGAATGGCTTAAATCATCGTGGAAAACTCGTCACGTGTTTCTTAATGATCTAATTCTGGGACAAGTTGTCTGACCGGCATAATATATATCTTTATCTACATTTAATGTTTACTCGTTTCAACGTTTGTACATCAGATGAAATTGCTATAAGAACATACACCGTTTAAAATATAAACTAGCATATGGTGTGTCTCTTGCTCTCGGCTCGCCTTCATTTCAAAGAACGTTGAGAGAACTACGATTGTAATATTTATACTTTAAGTGCAATAATTATTTTATAAATTCGTTCATCGTATCATTTTCACTGATTTTCAATATAATTTAATCTTGCTGGTAACAAGCATTTTAATTGGCTTAAAAAAAATGTTATCAACCCATAACGTAAAAAATGACGTCGCCGTTTGTAACGTCGCTTTTGATTGGCTGATACAGCGGCGTAACAGTTTCTAATAGAAAGGAGTCCATCAATAAAAGTGGATTTCAACAGGGATTGTGTATAGTAATTTAAATTATAAGGATTAACTTGAATAAAAAAAAAATATGTTACGGAGCTATAACACGAAAAAGACAAAGTGTACTCATCATAATAAACCGCTTCTTAAATATTTGTATTTTGTTAACTTTTTTCTCAAATCACAAGAATTTCAAAAAAAACGTAACGAATGGTTCTAATGTAGGCCTACATATACAGCAAGCCAGTTTTTCTCTCGAAAGTCTTAAGTTTATTTGTCTATGTTCTACTGGCAATCGGGTTTAACAGATTAATGTTTGTAGAATTGCAACAAACTCTCACTGTGCAAACTCTCCTCAAACTGACGGACTGAACAAATATTGATTGGACTAATTCTTTGTTGTTAATTATGGCGTCCGTTCAGGTGTTTGTATACTTAAACAGGTGTTGTTTGCTGTTGTGATTTCCCCGTATTTATTTGTTACAGTCCGGGGACCAGAAATCCCAGGTAAAGACAGGTATGGTCACTAAGTGGGCGACTTATTACAGGCGAGTATCATAAGCTACCTCATCGTTACGTCACAGACGCTAATACGTTGTCGATTCGAAGTAAACGTATTACGTCCTTCCATTACGCAAGTACACATTCTTCAAAGTGTTAGAATTAACACGTGGGCCGATCTCATGAGTCACCCTAACATGACCAGTGGCCGGTCAGAGCCTCCGGACAGCCATTGTCCGGCCATCCTACAGCAAGGTGTTTGGTCATCACAACCGTTCAATAAGATGACCTTTCAACCGTTCGGTATTCATCAGAACGATGTCTGCGTAATTTTGTCAAAAATTAATCATACAGATTCCTTTATTTCGGAATCGTCGAGAAATGTAGACTTTCTTGGTGTAAGCAATGAATCATATCCCATAGGGGGCGCCGGCACAGCTTCACGCCTGCAAAACCATTCCATTCCGAACATGACGAATGTCCGTAAGTACAGTTCTCTAAAAGGCCAGGATATGTAAATACTTTTCTCGCGTATTATTGACTAGACCTGACTCCACAACTTGGAAGAAAACTCATTAGTTGTGCGACAAGGATAGATGAACGGTTGCATAAATGACGGCTAAATATCGCCAACGAAAATTGCCTACGGCCGATGCGTCACGGACATGTTTTGCTCGCAAATGCCGCAACCAAGATTTCGAGCTGAATCCAGATGACTAATTAAATAGTGCCATTAAAAACCGCGCATTATAAACAAAATATTCGTTTTATTGCTATAATATGAATTTGAGATTTGTAAATATTATTAAATTCAAACGCATTCAATTCAAGAAGAAGAGTTAAATCCTTAAATTTGAAACGACGTGCGTTTTTTAATGACAATTGTATTGTAGTCTGTCCGTGTTTGTAGTTTTAGAGCCAACGAAAACATTATATTTGTTGCATTTCCACCATCACCAATAATCAGTCCTCGTAAGTTCTGCAACCAATATCGATTACACCAAGATGAAACAACTACATAAAACAAATATTTCAATTTTAGTTGTTTTCAAAGTTCTGTTCAACTCGATAACAATTATGATTCAGAACGATTATACAAGTTTGGTCAGTAGGGAATGTGTCACTCAGTACGTAGAGCAGATTCCGGTGAGGTACAGTTTCGTGCCTTCGTGAATTTGGGTCATACTGTTGACAAGAATAAACAGAATAAACGATATTTTCAACTGAATCCATCAACGTATGATGGTATCAAAGAAAAACTGTTTACAATACCTTGGGACATTCTACCCCCACCCCAGCACCAAACCCTTCTACCATCCCCACCCCACCAAACTCTACTACCATCCCCACCCCCACCAACCCTACTACCATCCCCACCCCACCAATCCTACTATCATCCCCTCCCCCAACACCCCTACTACCATCCCCACCCCACTAATCCTACTACCATCCCCACAATCCTACTACCATCCCCACCCCACCAAACTCTACTACCATCCCCACCCCCACCAACCCTACTACCATACTCAAACCCTACCAATTCTACTACCATCCCCACCCCTACCAATCCTATTACCATCCCCACCCCCACCAACCCTACTACCATACTCAAACCCTACCAATTCTACTACCATCCCCACCCCTACCAATCCTATTACCATCCCCACCCCCACCAACCCTACTACCATACTCAACCCCTACCAATTCTACTACCATCCCCACCCCTACCAATCCTATTACCATCCCCACCCCCACCAACCCTACTACCATCCCCACCCCACCAATCCTACTACCATCCCCACCCCTACCAATCCTATTACCATCCCCACCCCCACCAACCCTACTACCATACTCAAACCCTACCAATTCTACTACCATCCCCACCCCTACCAATCCTACTACCATTCCCACCCCTACAAACCCTACTACCATACTCAACCCCTACCAATCCTAATACCATCCCCACCCCACCAATCCTACTATCATCCCCTCCCCCAACACCCCTACTACCATCCCCACCCCACTAATCCTACTACCATCCCCACAATCCTACTACCATCCCCACCCCACCAAACTCTACTACCATCCCCACCCCCACCAACCCTACTACCATTCCCACCCCACCAATCCTACTATCATCCCCTCCCCCAACACCCCTACTACCATCCCCACCCCACTAATCCTACTACCATCCCCACAATCCTACTACCATCCCCACCCCACCAAACTCTACTACCATCCCCACCCCCACCAACCCTACTACCATACTCAAACCCTACCAATTCTACTACCATCCCCACCCCTACCAATCCTACTACCATCCCCACCCCCGCCAACCCAACTACCATCCCCACCCCTACCAATCCTACTACCATTCCCACCCCTACCAACCCTACTACCATACTCAACCCCTACCAATCCTACTACCATCCCAACCCCACCAATCCTACTACCATCCCCACCCCTACCAATCCTACTACCATCCCCACTCCCACCAATCCTACTACCATCCCCACCCCCGCCAACCCAACTACCATCCCCACCCCTACCAATCCTACTACAATCCCCACCCCACCAATCCTAATACCATCCCCACCCCACCAATCCTACTACTATCCCCCCCCTACCAATCCTACTACCATTCCCACCCCTACCAACCCTACTACCATTCCCATCCCTATCCAACCCTACCACCATATTCAACCCCTACCAGTCCTACTACCATCCCCACCCCACCAACCCTACTACCATCCCCACCCCTACCAATCCTATTACCATCCCCCCCCCCACCAATCCTACTACCATCCCCCCCCCCGCCAACCCTACTACCATCCCCACCCCTACCAATCCTTCTACCATCCCCATCACCACCAACCCTAGTACCATACTCAACCCCTACCAATCCTACTACCATCCCAACCCCACCAATCCTACTACCATCCCCCCCCCCGCCAACCCTACTACCATCCCCACCCCTACCAACCCTACTACCATACTCAACCCCTACCAATCCTACTACCATCCCAACCCCACCAATCCTACTACCATCCCCAACCCCACCAATCCTACTACCATCCCCAACCCCGCCAACCCTACTACCATCCCCACCCCTACCAACCCTACTACCATACTCAACCCCTACCAATCCTAATACCATCCCCACCCCTACCAATCCTACTACCAATACCACCCCTACCAACCCTAATACCCTAATCAACCCCTACCAATCCTAATACCATCCCCACCCCTACCAATCCTTCTACCATCCCCACCCCCACTAACCCTACTACCATACTCAACCCCTACCAATCCTACTACAATCCCCACCCCACCAATCCTAATACCATCCCCACCCCACCAATCCTACTACTATCCCCCCCCTACCAATCCTACTACCATTCCCACCCCTACCAACCCTACTACCATACTCAACCCCTACCAATCCTACTACAATCCCCACCCCCACCAACCCTAATACCACCCCTGCCCCTACCAATCCTATTACCATCCCCACCCCCACCAATCCTACTACCATCCCCATCCCCACCAACCCACCGACTTTAAACAATGTTTCACTCGCTTAGCACGGCACAAGAATTTGAAGGAGAGTGACTAAAAAATCTTGAGAAAAACCTCTTATGATGAGTTTCCTTTGATCTTATTGATGTTGGTCACTCCATTGTTCAACCCACTCTTGGCCCAAATGATGTTTATTTCATTCTTGACCTCCACCCACGGGCCTGACGTCTATGCTAAGGATATGTAGGCAAATGAGCCCCATTTTGTTCAAAAAAGAAAATTACGCATTTACGTCTATCGAGAAACGCAATACTCGGATCATCCTATTACTCACATCTACATAACGTTGCTCAAAGCAAACCCACCTACACCCAGTTCATGACCTTTTAGGTCAAATTTTGTAAGGCGGAAGAAATAAAAACCGGAAGTGATTTTTCTGCCCACACCCGACCAATACAAATGCCTGGTATGGTATGTACGGCATATTTGCAGAGATATTTAGAATTCTGATGAGGTAAGCGCCACATTAAACGATTCGTGTAGTCATAGTTAATTTCTGTCACATTCTCTGTGACCGTCGCTTGTGGCGGAGATTTGGTCTCCGTAATAATACGACTTGAGGACCGAATTACCGCGTAACACCGACAATTTACCACTTCAAAAGGATTGTTAAATTAAATAATCCTAATAAAACAGCAAATAAAGGATTTCTGTTAAGTCTGTATTTTCTTTGTAAAGAAGATATGTCTGTTGCTAATCTTTTGGAGTGCTTTCACATAGTGTTGTTTGTATATATTGTCTGTCCGAATTCCGCTGAAGTGAAGTAGGTGTCTGAATGTATATGTACGTGAAACCGTATGTTTACACACCATATATCATTTATATCTTACAGGTATTGAACAGATCAATAAACTCAATGTAAGCCCGTTAGTATGGACACCTCAGTGTTAGTAAGTACGTATACAGATAAATATAACACACACACATACGCATATATTTCGTGTTTTAAAAAGTTAGTGTTCAACAACATTTTATATCAATGATATTACGTGTACACAAATCAGTAAAATTGAGAGAAAAAAACAAAGACCTATGAGATAAAAATCCTTTGTCATTATTTGGTGTGCTTGTGTTTATTACCTATATTACACCAGATTTGATATATGGCCGAATTTAACTAGAATATGTCACTTTAAGGTGCCTTATGATACACAGATCTACATTGCATATCATGAATTGATACAATAAATACAACATGGGGGTTTTGCAGTAACTGCCTTATAATGCACTAACTACTGGTCCTATGTCATCTGGCTGGCACCTCCACATATGTGCGTGTGTTTGTGTGCCATTTGGTGTTCTGTGTTGCGGAAGCTGTGCTTGCAACGGCATTTTTTCTACGAAATGCCACCTCACTTGAATGTTACAGCAAAGTCACTGCAGCACCCACACCATACCATTTTATACTCCTCCTGGATTATCTGAGTTATAGATTAAAACTTCTGGCATCGGGGAATACTTCGAAGAAATAACAAGAAGTTAAAATGATTGTACGCTGTTTATCTCGGAGCAGCCTTTGTTGAAAGTAGCGATATTCCACGTGTAAATACATAACAATTGAAAGAGTGATCGGAGTAGTTCTCCTAACAGACTACATTCGTCACCCTGACCCCATAAAATCTATATTAATTATGACCTTGACCCAAAAGTTAGACATGACTCTACACACGTTTGCCAATTGTTTTCATCATATGAACATGTTTCAATTAAAGTGTTAAGTATATCTTTCAGAAACTCATATATGCATATAATGTACGCGCTTGGAGTGAAATGTGATACGGGAAGAATTCCTCCGCGTTGTCTTGTCTTTCTGAGTGTTTCCAATTTAGTCGGCCAATGATCGACTTCTTAATGTCTTGGTTGCTATATAAGCATATGTCAAATACAATTTTGTAACGTGCATAACATATACCAATTATCATCTGTCATTTTGATAGAGAGTGCCATTATATTTGTCTCCGAAGTACGGTGTTCATCACAGGAATGTGTATTTATGACTGTGACAAAACCCTATAAATAACAATAAAGCTCTATATATGACAAGAATATGCACTTCCGGCGAATAACTCTTAACCTTAAAATGCAGTTCTACGTTCACTCAAATTAGTTTCAAAGACTACAGCCGAAAACTCTTTTATTTATTAAAATAATGCTTTTTATAAGTTCGCTCTTATATCCGCAATGCGTCCCGATATCTATAAGACAGAAGTAATTTTAGATTATAACATAAACGTATCGTGATATGTGAGAAGATGCTAAATCAAAACCCGTCTAGTCTCTTACGTATAACATACCTGTAAGCGTATTAATCATGGTGTAAATATCGCTGATATATTCGAATACCGCTCGTAAACAACGCGTGAACGATTCGAAACCAAGATACATACGGATTTATGGTAAAACAAAAACTTATCCATGGCTATGAAACCTTCATCTTTGATCTAAACCTTCATAAGAAAGAATGAAACATTTATGAGAAGTATGTATGTATAAACCTATATAAGCAACGATACTTTGCAACTGATTGTATAAGCGTTATGTGTTTGTGTGTGTAAGGGGAAAGCTCAGAGCCGACGTTAGTCATAAACACGACATTTATGAAGTGTATGAAAGAAACTGACGAGATAAAAAAAACATCAGCAAATATTATCTATGGCACTAAAATATCCATGTGTGTGGTAGCGCAGTAGTGTACGGGAGGGAGAATTTGGGAGGAGGTCGAATTAGGTTCTCGTTTCGACAACAAGAGGGTTATTAATCAAAATCGTCATTGTCATCGGGGAGATTTAAACACCCTCAGATGTGAATCAGAGGTGAAAAGGTCTGTTTCTTCTGAAAGAAATTGAAAGGTGGGGTTTAAAGGGGATGTTTCGGGAATACTGGACTTAAAGCCATACCCGGTTACAGAAAGCGTGTGCTACATCGCCACCTCTGAATTCCTCATTAACGACAAGCCTATTACAAACAAGGTGGGCTTAAAAGTCAAGTTTTCTGTTTGGCTGTCGAAAGACTTCAATATAAAATTAATGATGTGTTCTATTATATAAACATTTTGCATTTTTACGCCTGTCTCGGACGAGACATTAAGACTGTTCCAAATCCCCGCGATGCCACACTGTCCGCTCATTACCATATTGTCTGAATGCAACTTATGTATCTATGGGAGGTTTTCACTCTTGTCGTCTTCTCCACTTCCCCTTTTGTCTTTCCTCATTGTTCTCGTTTTTTCCGTTCTCCTCTTCTTCTTTCCTTTACATTTTTGTTTCCTCTGCTCATGGATATCATAAGAGTAACAGACTAAAACACGAACCCAAGGTCAAACAGTCTGGTTAAAATCCTACCCTACATCCGATCGGGACTGCAGGTTATGATTTTAAACAGCTTGCAGGGTGAACTACCCAACAAGACTCTCACATACACAACGGTGACTGCGCCTATGCAATTTGATAATAGATACAGTATGCTTAAAATGAATTACACTACAACATACAGCTGTTTCGTCCTTCTAGGACTCCCCGGTGATGTTAGGGACCAAAACGTTAGAAATCTAAATAGGCCTAAACCATTGTTGAGCAAAGGAGACATATATACAATTAATACTGGTCGTGAACTCTTTACCTTTGCAATGTTTTCATGTACATTTCACCCGAATAAAAATCAAAAGATCACACATTTTTGTCTTATCAAAAGAAATTAACACGAGAGTGATACGATTATTGGCATTGACAGAACATTTTGTGTAATTTTAATTCGTCTTAATATAAGTATATTGTAATTTCATTTTTCATACAAAATTAGGCAAGAACAAAAACACTTTATAATAGCCGGTCTGGAGGTGGTCTGGAGGTGAACCGCAAGCTGCGCTAAGTATCAGTGTCAAATATGTGCCTTCTTAAATGTATAGTTAGTTGAACGTCTGACAATAAATCATATTTTTCCTGAAAAAACGAACCGAACATTTTATTTTATTTTACCTTTATTTATATTTCACACGCTAAACATTTCTAACTTTAATTGAAGGTAAGTTGATAAAAACATATTAGAATTAAATAGCAGAAAACAATTTATATTATCGCAGTTTTGCTTAACAATGCATGGTGTTGGGAAACACTAGTACAAATGTGTCAAAATTGAATTCATAATAATTGTTGAGATATTCAAATTAATTTTCCTTGTGGCTAAGTCCGTCATTGTAAGATTATTTATAGGAGGTTAGTATAATATAAACAGAACGGGAAGTCAACAGTAGAAATTCTGCTTTGTCATTTGTAAACTATCAATTAAACCTGAAGATATAGGTTAACGCTCCGTTACATTACTCGTATACAAGACAAGACTGAAGGCAATACACACCAGAATCAGCTAAACCAAGCCCTGTTAGCTTGATCTTATATAAAATCAACTTTTCAAAACAATATATCTGATAAAAAAAGATGAGCACAGATATGAACATGTTCGTGTATATCATTTAAGAACGATACTAATGAGTACCATAACATTTATATTTTGTTATCAGCTATGTTTATTGAAAAACCATCACAAATTCACATTTTTACCTTAATTTGTTATTAGGATAATAATGCAACATATAACTGGGTTCTCATCCTGTAACTACAAGCATCGCATGCTTGACAACAAAATGTTGTAAATTGTTTGTTTGGGTTTATTTTAAGAATTAATGACATTTAAGGTAACTGGTAAAACTTTCAATTACTTTAAAGAAGTAATTGAAAATTTAAAAGAAAAAGTAATGAAATTTTGACTCATTTCAGGGGAAAATGTATTTTGAAAGAACGTCGTTTTTAGATTTGTAAGTTAACAAAAGTGTCCGGTAAGCAGACCCTGGTTACATTATGTCTGTTCTGAATCAGTTGTTTGATAGACTGAACAATTGACAACCATCTGTAATCAACACCACCTTTAAGACAGGTGTGGTCTACAGATCGCAAATTAATGTTTATTTTCTACCACTGAAAATATAAATCTAGGCGCAATGAATATTTCTATTTACAGAAAGTTAAAGCTTTAACTTTAAAAGAACAAATCTGAAAAAAACGTTTGTTGTAATTAAAATATTTGAATGTTTGATGTATCGAGGCACAATTCAAGATTGTTTAGAAGAATTCAGTTTTGATAATTTTAAATTGCATAATTTTGATATTTTCGTTTTTAATGTATTCTATGAGAATATGCATTGCTTATGGAATAAATATTTGATTTAAGCTATATGTAAGAATAAGTAATAAGTAATATAATTAATATATAACATCAGTAATATAATCGATAAGTAATATAAGTAATATGGGTAAAACGAGTTGACAATTATAGCATATGAGCTCTTTCAGTTCATCATTGGTATCACTGTCATTGTGACGGCTTCACTTTATTGGTCGGAAACGTTTTTGTGAAAACAAATTTAGCTAAATATAGAACAGAATTACAGTGAAAGATGAACGTAACACACACACTAAGGCGATCGCACCTTTAAAATTTGGTAATAGATACAGTATGTCAAAAATAAATTATCCTCATCATACAGCTGTTTCGTCCTTCTAGGATTCATCGGTGATGTTATAGGTGCCAAAACGTTGGAAATCGAAATTGTCTAAGCTACTTTTGAAACAGAGGGGCAGGTGCGTAAAACCCATAGATTTATGAATTTCACAAACTTTTGGCGAGTACAGGTTAATTTCAAATTGAATAATCTACAAAGTGTATAATGAACCTTGCCCCTCCTCAAAATAGTTTACTGTGGCCATTAAAGTTACAGCTAACCTCGGGGACTAACGTTATCGTCCTGGTCATAGTTAACATGTAGGTTACAGCTAACCTCAGGGACTAACGTTATTGCTCTGGTCATAGTTAACATGTAGGTTACAGCTAACCTCGGGGACTAACGTTATTGCTCTGGTCACAGTTAACATGTAGGTTACAGCTAACCTCGGGGACTAACGTTATCGTCCTGGTCATAGTAAACATGTAGGTTACAGCTTACCTCGGGGACTAACGTTATCGTCCTGGTCATAGTTAACAGGTAGGTTACAGCTAACCTCGGGGACTAACGTTATCGTCCTGGTCATAGTTAACAGGTAGGTTACAGCTAACCTCGGGGACTAACGCTATTGTCCTGGTCATAGTTAACATGTAGGTTACAGCTAACCTCGGGGACTAACGTTCTTGTCCTGGTCATAGTTAACATGTAGGTTACAGCTAACCTCGGGGACTAACGTTATTGTCCTGTCCATAGTTAACATGTAGGTTACAGCTTACCTCGGGGACTAACGTTATCGTCCTGGTCATAGTTAACATGCAGGTTACAGCTAACCTCGGGGACTAATGTTCTTGTCCTGGTTATAGTTAACATGTAGGTTACAGCTAACCTCGGGGACTTACGTTATCGTACTGGTCATAGTTAACATGTAGGTTATAAGCTGTCCAATAAACTCCTAAGTAAATGATAACTTTTGACCAGACCAATTATTTAAGTGGATTAACAGAGAACATCCGTAAAGAAAACAAAGATTAGATTGATAATCGGGGCTATTACATCGCCTAGGAACAGTTTGTAATATTATAACACTTGCAATATTATCTTATAATCATTGTTTGATGACTGTTTGTGTCCCAACTGATTACGTCTGTGTATGCATATAGCCATATTGAACACAAATGGTAAACCAAAGCTAAGGATATCTTATATATATTCATTTATTGAAATTATATTTTTTCATATCAAATATGTATCGGCATATAACATCCTATAATCCATGTAGATAGTAGAAAAAGTCGTCACAAAACGTTTGAGTCTTGAGATTCTAAATAGCACACGGGCTATCCGAACGAGTGAAAGCTGGCCATAGATTTTCTTCACGCTGTGATACAAACTGGGTAGGAAAATCAGCTGGACGATCTTCACTACCTCAAGGATCACAGGTATATACATACACACATGATGTCTCCCAGTCTCCCCTGACCTGAAAAGGTCGGCGACAGCATTGTGTCATAATGGTCTGTAGGCTATAGGTCAGGCTGGTCGGTCCGTTATACGGTATACAGGGTACAAATGGCTTACTATTGCTACACCCGACTATAGGGCGATAGTCAAAGTTCAGCCAGACGATCAGCTGTACAATGGTACATTAAAGGGTCTTCAGCCGGAAATAACTTCTTTTCATTATGTTAATATATAAAATTACCATAATATATATCTAATAATTGGGACGGACTCAAAGTTTCCAAAAACATTTGTATCTAAAGCTGATGAAAACGACGTTTGCAAATATGTAAAATGATCATGTCATTTCTGAATTTACTGTTGTTTCTCCCATGATTTCTGTGTCGTCTGCTTTGGGGACATTACAGGAGCCAAAGTTGTTGCGCTACCCCCTTTGTAAGACTTCGGACCTCTATGGTTTCAGCAACGTCTCTCACGGCATTGGTCTTCAATTCTCCTTTGCTATTCCGAAAGCGTGAAACCCTGGGGAAAACCCCCGAAAAATGCAATCTTATCGTAAAATCGGAGGAAGTATTAACAAATGTTTAATCCCTAAATAAAAGTCTTTCAATGGAATTTATCATGAAAGATTTAGACAGTATCTACGGTGTTTGCTCCTTTGCTTGTGCAGCTATCAAAATAGAAAATATAACAACTGTTTGAATACTTTAACGTAATGTGTATATATATAATTTCCTGCTTTTTTTCTTTAAGATGATAATGCAATATCTAGGGTTAACTTTAGTCTAGAATAGAAAATGGCCTATTAAGCGAATCACTCATATTTATCTCCTGATCCTGGTATTTCGTTACACATGATTAATATTGTTTTGAATCGCACGAACATATGTATCTTACTAAGATGACTCGATCGAACAAAGTTTCAATTGTAAATACACGTTGCGAGCAAACAAGCCGGCGTTTGGTATATAAAAAAGGATACGGCAGACGGTTCTGAACAATACCGGAACATAGCGAGCTACATGCTGTTCTCAAACAATGGCTTGGAGTCTAAAGACCACCGGGTGAGACTGGCCTAACGTCGGAAAGAAACGCACCTCGCTCAAAATCATTTCATAATGAAAACTACATAAAGTATGCTAATGTTAGATCGTCAGGTTTTGTGATATTTCAAACATGTTCGTTCTTACCTCCATTTTCTAATAACTATTCCATATGAAAATATTTTACGTAAAATTAACAATTTCATTTATGCTGATAAAATCTTAATGGTGGTTTTACTTCAAATATCTTAATTATGCATCCTTCTTCAAATCCCATGAACGAAGTTGAAACTAACATTTTAGTTTTTCTTATCTAAAAGTGCTACATTTAACTTACTCGTATATATTTAAGAAGGCGATAAAATGATTTTGAAAGACATGCAATATCAAAGGAAAGGTCGACCTACGTTCTAAGTTTACATTTAACTACCACCAAGAAACGGCTTTTGAACTTTCAGCTAGTAAATTCCTAAGTACCGAAGTAGTGAGATATAAACCAATATAATATTAAGCTAACAATCTCCCATATACGATATATTGCAATTGCACACATCATGCACGGCCGGCGATGCACGACTGACACCGATGCCACAAAGTAACGCGCATGCACAGTTTTATCACATACCAATTACATTCTGACAGTAAGGCGATACACTTCTGTATAATTCAGTAGAATCTCTTCAGATAATTCCGTCTTTTTATGTTTATTTCAGTAGAATCTCTTCTGATAATTCTGTCTTTTTATGTTTATTCACTTCAGAACTATTTATATAAATATTCTGATATTTACTCGATTTTTTCAAGTTTTGTCTATAAACATGTCAACACGCACGAGGCACAATCTTTCCGTGTACACGATATGCAAAGTTTGTTATGGTAGTATTTTCACGGCTTAAATTTTCTAGACATTGTCAAATGTTATCACTTACCTGACAGCAGAATTGTTTTATTGAAAATACTATAAAAAGAGCATGAGCACGTGCGATAAAAAGAAGCGCGTGCGATAAAGTTGTAAACCCTGAATCATCAACCAAGTCAGGTATATATACTAGTCTAATAAACCATCCACTAATGAACGTCAAATTGATAGCGATCGAGTGTGTGACAGTGGCCAGGTGTTGACACTTGTCAGATAAAACTGATCATCTAAATCAGGAGCAATTAACATGAAATAATAAAAATCATCATAATATTGATAAAGCATGTTATTATAGAGTGTCACACATCAATCGACAAGAAAAAAAAAGAAATGATACATCAAAATTTACTTAATATCGATCCAACTGTTAACCTATGAGACACTTCGACTCTTTAAAATACAAATTTACAAAATATTTAAATTTAATAATAATAGCGCAATTAAGTTATAATTATGTTATTATTATAAAATGCCATTAAAGTGACATATTATAGTGTCACACATTGTCAAAACAGCCACCATTTGATTATGGGCCGCGGTGGCAGAGTGGTTAAGGCGTTTGACATTCTGCTACCATTAGCCCTCCTTCACTGGATCGCAGGTTCGAGGCCTACGTGGGGCAGTCGCCAGCTGGTACTGGCCGTAGGTCGGTGGGTTTTCTCCGGGCACTCCGACTTTCCTCCACCACCAAAACCTGGTACGTCCTTAAATGACCAAAGCTGTAAATGTGACATCAAACACAAACAAACAAACAGAAACTGATTAAAACGTGACTATACTATGTCGTAATTCGGTGGTCAGCTTATTAACGAAATATCATTAGACATTTTACATTTGCACCCAATTGGTCGTTAGTGAGAACGCAGCTTAATTTTGCATGTTGCGTCTGGTTATAAAATACAACGAGGAAGCAGAATGAGAACAGAGGAAGGCAACAGAGTTAACTAAACATACATCTCATAAACCCTCAGACCAAACAGGTGCAATTAGCAGCGAAGAGATATAATCGACGCGTACAAGTTAATCCGTGGACCTTATAACATAAAGGTTACTGGATTTGTGAGTCTATGGAACGACGTTACGAACAGATTTTGAAACAGATGCTGTGCTTTGAAAACGAACCCTCAACAGCTTACTCCAATAAGGGGGATACCATTGTACACAACGTATCTCACTGATGGAACGAATTTCTTTGGACATTTGTCTATGCTCGAAACATGAACTGTTTTAACAATAAGTTTGAAATAACACAAAAATAAAAAAAGGTATTTTAAGACAGATACCGATATTGAAATGTCGATCTGTATTTCTGAATCATACACATAACGTTAAATGGCCTTGGACACGACGTTTGGTGATATGATGTTGTTTACAGCACATGTGCGTCGACGACTATATGTTAGTTAAAATCATATTATATTCATGTCAATTCACTTGAACAATTACAAAAGACAATTGATTGTGATGATTGGGAAACAAGTACTTATGTACTTACCCATAGTCCTTCTCATATATGTTATTTTACACTATCACAGTTAAATGGTAGACGGACGCACCATAAACATTTTATATCCCCATTCATGGACGGTCATACAATTTTTCAAAACATTATATTTATACCAGTGTGTATTTTGCTATACCACTTCACTGGTTGTGCTTTATGAAAATGTTTACAAGCTCTAGATAGTAAATATCTTTTCATAGTTTTGTTTTTGTTTGTTTTTTGTGCTATTTTTTATATTTGCAAATGCAAAAATTATCTGAGATAGATTATCCTCAAAAATACAATTAGGAAGGCCACAAATGCTCGGTTCCTGTTTCTGTATATTTTGCGACTGTTATAAGCAACCACATATTTCTTTTAGGCCAAAAGAAAGGCATTTAAAAAATAAAACTTATATTACACTGGTAGTCACATTTCAATATCATATATCGTTAACCCGACAGTAGGCTAAATGTATACCAAAAAACTCAAGAGCGTACATAACCAATACATCTTCATGTTCTTTCTTTTCAAGTGTGAAACTACATATATATGTACTCCTATGATGGTAGAACGCCACCCTCACAGATACCATCTATCAACTATGTATATAAGTTTAGAGAAGATCTGGTACACACATCGTCCTGGAGCTATCACTAGCTCAAGTGACTGACTTTTATCTTAAACCTCCTAGTTAAAAGTTGTTCCCCCCGATCTTGGTGCGTTTCGATGTGAATCTTATAGTTCCCCGAAAATGTGGAAAACATGTTGGGTTAAGCTACAACGAAAACTCAATGCCATTGAATACACTCGGTCGTGCGTTATTTATATTAGCCAGTCCGAGGCCCCACTAACAGTGCGGTTAACTTCAGTTTCAAGGTTTTCTTAGAGCGATGTTGTTTTTATCAGACATTGACTAGCAAAGAGTGTTAATTACTCCGCGGGTAATTAGGTCATTAATCACAGCTTTGTTTATGTCTGTCTCGTGCACCAGTACACTTGTTTTACTACAGAGGTCTGCGCGTATCGTAAACAGGAGTATAACAGGAGTATACCAGGTGCAACATCACAACGAATGGATTACTAAATACGCGCGAAAACTTGGCGGCATTATTTTGAGTAAATTCAGCAACATGTACATTTAACATGGAGCACCATCTACTCGGCACGTGCCATTTTTTGGAGGGTACCCACGTGACCAAAATACCTTGCATCACCAAAGTTCGAAAGAAAATTACGATATCGCGAACACTGACAGACATTTAATCATTGCGTAAGACAGTTATACATTAGTATTTAAGCATATAGTTTTTTTCAAATGAATGATTCTGTTGACGCACAATCGTAGAAGTACTTTAAAAGTGGAAATTTTCGCGGTGTGGAAACGTTGGTGTTTTTCGCGTTGAGTAAATTAGACCGACAAAAACACACGCGAATATTCCCACTTTTACAGTAAGTATGCAGGGCAATAAAGTAATTTGAAATGGCATTGTGAGAAATGGGTGAGTTGAAATCAGACATTTCCACACATATACCTGTTTTGTGATTCTTTACAATTATGTGAAAGGTTTGTGCGCATATCTTAATATACTATTATGACGTCAAGAGTAACATGTCATATAGATCATAATCATCTTAATTTCACGAGCTCTATTTGCTCATACCAAATTAGAGCTAATATCAATTTAGATACAAACAGCTGTTTTCTGTCCTTGCATTAGGTTAAAGCCAAATCATGTGCGTTAAGCATTAAAGCAAATAAAACAAAAACGCAAAAATATTGTTTCGTGAAAAAAGAGTTGGTAGCAGAATAAAGTATGACGATTTAGGCTGTCTGTTTGTCAAGGCCGTTTCCTAATTGTTCATGTTAACACGTGTTCATCAGTTAGTGATAATTCTTATGTATATCCTAGTAATACCCGTAATACAGTCTCTCAACAATTAAGTATTAACCAAGTTTATCAACAAATTCCCAGGTCACTTTCGAGATGTCTCATGGTTCCATGTTATTAAATGACTTCTAAATTAATCTGCTACCTGCATGATGACATCATTTGATAAACATGCAATTGTATTAATCAAATACACCTTCCAGTTACCATGATTTGGCAAAAACCGGTGTATGTAATAGTTATGTGTCTCTTAGACGTCTCGTACGTTCAAGTGATGCCAACATTTGTCTATGTAAGTTTGATCGGTTACTGAACATACCTTCGGCTCTGCGTAATTAACACGTTAGCGTAATCGTCCCTTGGTTTTTATCGTTTATTGTGATGTCACCCTAGGATCTAATTATTAATTATTACTTTGTAAGCATGTGTACTTGTAATAGGATATCTTTGTGTCTGAAATCAAGTTACAAATAATAGCTCATAAACACGTTTTATATATAAATAATCCGTTTCTTTGTGTTGTTATGTTTGTTTGCTTGTATGTTGTTTACACATTCGTTTGCATCGTCGCAACACCAAGTTTATCGGTTATAACTATTTACAGAAAGATTATTTCGGGTTGACTTAAAGATGTATGATACTAGAACCATACACATCGTGACACTTGTCTCCAATCCAAATGACCAAATCATTTCAAAACTACGTAAAATATTTTTATAAAAGTGTGGTTTTTTGGGGTTTTTTTTCATAAACGAAATTTATCTTAATTTAAAAGTTTGCCCCATAAAATTCATTTCAACAGTGTGTTTGTCCACATCTTCACAACAACGAGTTATTATGCTACGTTTTTCTCTCGTATGTTTTAAGGATAAGTTAAAAAATGTTTTACCTCTTTTCTATTGATGGCAATACTGCCAATGCAATTTTTACTTCTTCCTCAATTTGATTTGTTAGGTAAAATATACTCAAAATTATCAAGTAAGTTCTATTCTTTTACAAAAGTTCGATGGAAAATTTGAGTCTTGATCAAGGATTTATTTTTCGAGAAATCAGGACAAAACTCTATAAATATCTGCACCTCTAGGAGCTAGGATAAAAGGGGCGCTGCAGTATAGTGTTCATTTCAAAAGCATAAAAGAGAAGGGTTGATAAGCACGTTTTATAATTATCAGTTCATGTCCTTATAAAGATGTCATGTCACATGATCTTGTCATCAAAAATGAACTTCAAAACAAAAGTTTTAAAATAAAGGTTCGTTAATTGGTGACAATATATGTGTTTAAATTTAGGAAGTCCACTGTCATACAAGTAATTGGAATAATTATCAAAAAACGTTTCGTACTTTTATTTTCATTGTCTTTCGGGATTATTTTAATTGAAAGTAATTTAAAATATTATCATTCACTTTTACTGTAGTATTTATAGCAGATAACAAACGAAAAAGTATTTCAGTCTTTGTTTGAAATTTCAAATATCGATATGTGTCGCATGTTCAAGTAAACGATTTTTCGTAATAAACCATGTTTAAATATCTTAAGAATGTTAACACCCGAAATTTACAATGCTTTTACATCAGTCTGTCACCATTTGAAATTCTATATCACCGATAAGCACATACACTTTTAAAATATGTATTGTATTCTAATCATTTGAAATTTCCATTCTTTTCCAAACAAAAGACACACATGACAAACTCCATTTTTCCACACTTCATTTATTTTCCGATCTTATCTTAACTAAAATTTTAACTATTCGTATTGGTCCTTTTAAAGGTTGTGGTTAGTTTGTTTTTAACAAGTAATTATCAAAAAGCTTATATTTGTTATAATTTGTCATGATTATAATAATTCTATATTGTGCTTTTGAACATCTGTATGTGACACTAATTACGTTTAACTAGTATTTGGCATAGAAATAGATAGATAAAAACGTGTCTTTTTTAAATAGAACGATATTTGTTTCAATATTCTCTTGGGAAAGTGGTCACACCTTTCGTGATGACAGCATGACGTAACGACAACTAATCATACCTATCTTCACGTTGAACAATGACCTCGACCCCGAAATGCTTTGTGAAAATTATGAATGGAAAGTCTGTACCCTGGTATTAGCCGGGTTTTTTTTTATCAAACGAGGTATACCGTAAGTTCCCAGGAAGTTTAAAAACCACACTTAAGCTGAAAACCTAGGGAGGAATGTCGTGTCTTCTGTAGAAAATTATAGACCGGTATTACTAATCCATGATAGGCTAAGAGAACGTACTTTGACTGGCTTTTCTCACTGTATGTGTGGTAAGCCGATATATCTAAATCAACTTTATATTAATCCGTGTTAGTTCCACAGGTAGACGATGAGGCATTTTTGGAATACTCGTCCACATAGTCAAATGAAAGCTACGTGAAGATGACCCTATGCTCATCTTAGTAGGACCTTCAATATCTTGTTCACAATTGAAGATGAATTGTAATAATACAGATGTTTTCTAATTAATGTACTGAAAAAAAATTGCTTTTATACGTATCCACATTCAATATTGATAGAAGAAAAAGAAAAGAAACGTAAGAGATATAGGGGTGATTGCACCCATAGTATTTGATAGTAGATATAGTATTTGATAGTAAATATAGTACTTGATAGTAGATATAGTATTTTATGGTAGATATAGTATTTGATAATAGATATAGTATTTGATAATAAATATAGTATTTGATAGCAGATATAGTATTTGATAGTAAATATAGTACTTGATAGTAGATATAGTATTTTATGGTAGATATAGCATTTGATAATAGATATAGTATTTGATAGTAAATATAGTATTTGATAGTAGATAAAGAATTTGATAGTAAATATAGTATTTGATAGCAGATATAGTATTTGATAGCAGATATAGCATTTGATAGTTAATACAGTATTTGATAGTAGACATAGTATTTGATAGTAGACATAGTATACATAGTAATTTGATAGTTTACATAGTATTTGATAGTAGACATAGTATTTGATAGTAGACATAGTAGACATAGTATTTGATAGTAAATATAGTATTTTATAGTAGACATAGTATTTGATAGTATACATAGTATTTGATATTTAATACAGTATTTGATAGTAGAGATATTATTTGATAGTTTACATAGTATTTGATAGTATAAATAGTATTTGATAGTATACATAGTATTTGATAGGATATTGCAAAAGGTTTATATTATGGAAATCTTTGTTTTCAATCAGCAGAATGAGTTCAGACAAGGCCATGCAGTAAAAATGGATGCCCGCAATAGGTATATCAATGAGAATCTAACATATAAAAGTTAAATGACAGACGGTAGAAACGAAAACATCAACGAAACGTAAAGAGGAGTGCCAATGGTAACAGAAGACATAGTGAAATCAATATGCTAAGAGAGAAACGATCTCCAAGAGAAACCGATATCGAAAATAATGAATAAACAGATATTTATTTATAGGATGTTTAATATTTATATCTACGAATGAAAGTTACAAAACGAAAAATAATAGACATTCAAAATATTTGTGACGGAGATCTTTTTTTCGTTGTCCCTGACACGGTAACACAGTGTCACAACACTTATTTATATAGATTTGAATGTAGCTAACTTCAAGAAAATTTTGTTCCTTATTTCTAGTTAGTAATCATATAAATATGTTGTATATGACTACCAAATGAAATCTACCCGGTGCTTAGAACATATGGAGCAACATGTCAGGTGGTCGAAGCATTAAGTGATACAGATCAGGTCTAACACCGCTAAAACCCCTCCTGAAATGGAGCTATTTTATCACAAATTTTTAACTGTTTCTCATATATCAACCGTTGCGATATCTCTTTCGGGTCCCCGATTTATTTTCAATAAATATTTTCCTATTCATTTTTTTTATTTCAAAGTTTGTTTGAGCATGTAATAATTAGGAATGTAAAAATTTAAAGAACCCATAAAAATGCTTTCAAAACTATGTACTATTCTGTATCAAATTATACATATTTCTAACCTGAGTGGACGATTTGGTCCGGACATGCATGCAGTGTGTTTACGTCAACATCTGTTTATCGTGGATAACGTTGGAACCACTGAGGCATGAACTGTTTTTACTGACTGCTTGAGATACTGTGTTTCCGTACCTGGTGTAACCACGCGAGATCTACAGAGCAAATTAATTGATCCATTGGAGGTTTAATTTTCGGAGTTTATTCGCCAGCAAGTCTCAAATGTTTAACTCAGTTGTCTGTGATAATAGTTGGGAGTGTAAAGTTTTCTTCTCAATTTTGTAATAACGAAGTAGGATAAGTAAGATATGAAATAATATTGTCATCAAATAAAATCATGTTGGTCAAAACGATCACCTCATATTGGCAATACAAATAATGGCATAATGACGAGCGTGATCGATGTTAAATAAACCTAATTGTATGTTATTGGCTTACAGAAAATTGTATTTATGCCTCTTGATATTGGATTGCCCCAAACACTATTCAGAAAAGCACCGTAAAGTAAATATTAGGAAAGGAAATACTATAGCGTCATCATATGAAGACAAAATCAAATTTCAAAAGTCGAAACGCTAAGACAACAACAGGATTTGAAGAAACACCAAAACAAAAGGAAAAACAACAATTGAAATTGAGAAGACACAAAAACAAATGGTGAGACAACAACGGGAACTGAGGAGACAGCAAAACCAAAGGGAAGACAACAACAGAAACTGTGTAGATACCAAAACAAAAAGGAAAGACAACATCAAAAACTTGCGAGACACCAAAACTAAAAGCGAGACAAAAACAACGGGAACTGAGGAGACACCAAAACAAAACAAAAGCAACATGAATGAGGAGACACCAAAACAAAACGAAATACAACATTAATGACGAGACAGTAAAACAAAACAAAAACAGCAGTAGTTGCTGAGGAAACACCAAAACAAACGGAAAAGCTCATGCACCTATACAAACATGGAGGCAAAAACAGGTGTCCTTTAAGAGTGAGAGTTTCCCTAACAAGATACGGCAGCCGTCATAATGTCACCAGTCAAAATTACGAAAGGATGATGGTCATCGACCTCATTATACTAATTAAAAGTAATTAATCGAGGTAGATGCTGATATCTCAAGTTGAAAATCATGTCATATTGACTTTATTCCAATCTTAAACTCTCCCTTTCTTGATAGTAACATACCCGTTCCCTCAATCTGCGATGTTGACATATCGCAGGCGATTCAGTATTCGAGAGCTTGGTCCCTCCGAATATCATAATTTCCGTTATAGATGTCCACTGTTGACAGACGAACTTACTGCACAGGATTTCGAGAGATGCAAATTAATAACGATTATAGGCAATTTTTACGGTCGCAATGATGATTTTATATGGAAACACTATTTCTTTGAGTGATATGACGGTCGATAATTTTGATTATACTCATTGAAAAGCTTTGTAGTTTCGATGTCTCTTCCCAAGTCTCGGGTCGGGGTCTAGACACTTTGCATGAATTTGACTTAGATAACTCGGCGGGTGACGCAGAAAACGCCTACCTTTCCGGAATACCTTGTCGTATTCTGTTTACATTTTTTAACAATAGCATATTGTTTCTATCGATTTTGAGTTGTAATGACGGTTTTGTTAACCTATTAGTGTTATATGACGTCTAGCAATGACTTGGGTCTCAGAGATAGAAATACTTGGATATATAGTATACTTACAAAAGTTGTGACATGCGACACAAAATACCCAACTGGACATATCATCGTAACGGCTGGTGTTATATTTAAATGTAAACTCTATGAGCTTGCTTCCTGTGAATATTCCATATATACTTACATTTCCGTTGTGTTTTCCTGCTGTGTGATGTCTCAACTTCCGGTTTTGTCCTTTCTATCGATTTGGAGATGACAGAATATTCCGGAAAAGCAATACAAGTTTGTATTAACATATCCTTAGTCTATAAAAGTAAGTTCGATAGGTTGCCGGTTGTGTTTTATTTTCATGCCTTGCGTCCTGTACTTCGTGGGAATATTAATTCACGTTAAGAGTCTGAAATTGAAAAATGTAACGAGGAGTATTCCTTGTAGTTGTATTATATAGGTAAATTATGAGGGTTGCAGCACAAGAAATCTACATTGACGTCTTTGTCCATTTTTACCTGATAACCTTGTAACAAACTAATCTACTTACTCGTCTATTCCATGAAGCATTGTTATAAAGACAAATTGTGAAGAATGGAACAGAGGAAACATATTTCTCCGTTTTCTTTCTCTCATTCTCTATTTATCTCTTTCACGAAAGTATACTGTACTGTACTTACTCACCGCTGTGTGTGACCTACAGCATCGCTCCTACCAACGATTGCGTGTAATCTCTATAATAAATATTTATTATCAAGTTATTCGTGTTTTGGACATAACGATAACGTATATGATATTGAAATTCTTTACCAGTATAAATAATTATTGGTTTCACCCTTAATGTTAAGTTATATAGTTAAACTACAAGTTGATAAATACAGTTAAGTAATTTTCGAAAATAAAAAAGTAAAAAATCAAGGGAATCTATTCCCATTTTTAAGAAAATTGTCAGCACTTGTAACTTAGTACAGTAACTTATTTGTTGCGTGATAAATTTTAGAAATATCAAACTTTTTTTCAGATAAACGTTGAACTATATAAGAGAATATTAAAACTTTGATCTCAAAGAAAACGTGAAAAGTATATAGGTCGTGTGTCTAGTAACAAATATCAGAAAGATGTAAATATGCTTAATTTGGAAACAAAATCGGAAAAAATAAACCCCAATTACGGTTTCTGTTGAAAATTAATAAGAACCACTTTAATAAAACGTCACAATAACCCAAATTCTATCCAGATGGTGTTTCTTCAAATTTCTTACCATTTCTTAAGGAAATTAGAAGATAACAGTTTCAACAAAAATTATAATGATTTCTTTTGAAAAAAAACCCACTTTTAATCGTTTCACTGCAAATTCCTCTATGAACATTACCATATGAAGTTGCGTTCATATATAGGGCTATGAACGCAATTAGATCAGCATTATTCCGAAGATTCTCCTCTCGCTTCGAATAACATGAAACACCCGCTAGAAGCAAACATTTTTATGGCGTTAGGTTGTTCCATGAATCTCGTTTGCACTGACGACATAAACACTTAAATATCGGAAATATATGGGAATATCTGTATTTAGGTCAATAAAAAAAAACAAAAATTTAGAATATAAATATCAGGATTGAACGACATTTTTTCAATGTTCATGCCGGTATGAAATTGAAAAAAACTCCCGTTCAATCCTTATATGCAAACAACCTAGAATCGCTGCATAATGTGATTCAACGTATTTATTTTTTAATAACTTATTGGAAACAAAATTCCAAACAGCTTCCTTACGATTCAAATGTCGTAATGATTTGCTCCAGACTGCGCAACAGACGGTGTTACTCCCAAATACCTACCACCCCGAAACTCCAACAGTTGTGTTGTATCTTTTGGACAACCAATGACCCCGAGCGTGACCTCTTGTCTCTCTGAATTTGTGCCAAAATGACGGGACATAATTATGGCGACCACAAGTACTAAGATAGCGTAGAAAATCGCTCCTGATATCAGCAGCAAAATGCGGTGTTAGCCCGGATAGCGGAGAGATAAACAAACGTGGTTTCTTTATTGATGATGGAAACGTCCGTTAATTATACACGGTTCTTCTGAATGTTTGTCGATAAGACTGAAGGTACCTACAGCGAACAGTATATAGTATACTAAAAGCTATAGTAGGTATATTGAGTATTTATTCCCTGGTGCGGTATGTTTATATTCATGTATTGACTTTGTATGAGGGTGACATGTACATTTTATTTCCCCTCAAAATGAATATGAATACCCGAAGGGAAATATTTGCCCCCGGGGAATATGATTCATAAAGGGAAACATGATGGCAATACGCAGTTAATATTACGAACGAAGAAAAGAGACAATGCAGTGATTTAAAGAGAATATCAACAGCTTCATAATATGCCGTCTTTGCGTATTGCAGAGGTATCTTCTCTTGGGAGCAGGGATTGATTGTTACGTCATTGGTTTTTGTGAGAAAATTACGTCGTTTTCTCAAAAATTGATGACGTTACTCTCACAAACAAATGACGTAACAATCAATACCTGCTGACAAGAGAAGATAACTCTGCAATACGCAAAGACGGAATACTTACATTGGAAACATCTATGGTCATATATAACAACGTTATCTACATTAGGGGGGAGGTCAACACATAAGTTGTGCCATTTGTTGGACACGTAAGAATAGCATCATATGATTATCCAGATATAGTGTTCTGAGATACTAATGAAAATGGAAAGGGAAAAGATACTCTGAGCGTTAAGCAGTTTTCAGTTTTCTCCAGTACCCTCGATAATTTGTAGGGAGCATGCAACGAGAAAATTGTTCGATTTTGCAGCAGTTCGTGTAGCTGTATAGTGGGGTACAGGAGGCCAGATACTGCCTTAGTGTCCCGAATTTGCAGAAGTAGACATTGGGTTTTAAAAACTTCCAGTTTAACTTAAAAGATAACTAGCTAAAAGAATGTACTTTTAACTATAGATATACACAAAATGTAGGTCTTGTATGAAATAATTGCAATATGGTCCAATATAAGCTCTGGATCCGAACATACGAACGCTTGTTTGATGCGTACTGTGAAATCATATATTTTCGTGGTGCCCAAACTTGTAATTACTTTAGGACCTGTGAATTCGCAGATGAAGAGTACCCACGATATATCAACGAAATAAAAACAACGCCAAAATTAGTTAATTCACTGTATTACTTAGATATGGATATAAACAAAGAATTAATAGCGATAGTACATTTAGGAGCACGCGGGCGTGTATAACGCACGTGCTATTTGCTACCTAGATTCTAAACATATCTTATATGTGCGGAGAGGGTTAGGTCCAAACCTTCAGTATTAACAAAATATTCGTCTTTCAATGACGGAGTTGGCTATGGTGCATTGTATGAGATCGAATAAAAAGTTGATAAGCTATTTATCATTGTACTTACCAAGTGATAAAAAGGATATAAATATGGTTTGGTAAGATGTCCATCATAGGTGTACATGTAAGTACCACGAAAAAAACATAAGGTTGTCGAGAAAAAGAACAAACTTCGTTATCCCGACGACAGCGGACTATCATTAAAGATTGTTCCGGGTTCAAGCATCATGACCCGCCATTAAAATCCCATAGACAATATAGGTATTTTATGATAAAAACAATGTCCCTTATTAATGGATACGTGCCTTCAAGAGATACTAATTCGACCATTTAGTGTCAACTATTTATTTTATTATCCATATATTTCGCTGCTGAATAATACATGGATATTCCTACGATGATAGTGACCTCTGACCCGGATGTATATATTTGAAGTAGTTGACATGTGCAGGGAGTTATCTCATTAAGAATAAGGTAAATTCCGAAATTGAAACTTCAATATTTTTTCCCGTGGTAATGTTCTTGACCAAGTAACATGGATATATGGCTTTCAAATTTTGAGCATTTATTATGAACATAAAATGTTGGCTTTTAAATTTTGGCATTTATTATGAAAGATTGTGTTTCAAACAATCATATAGCAGGACTTATTGCGGACTAGTCAAAATAAAGTTTCAATATGTCTGAAAAATTTGAATACAGCGCAATGTTGTATAATAAGACGTGTATATCTGTGAAATGAGGAGTGGGGCGGGGTGGGGTGGGGNGGTGTATAGGGGTTGTAATTTCGAGAAGTAAAGCTGTGCTATCATAATTAAGAAATGGGTTTGTAAATGTTGAAGTAAGTAAACAAACAGTTCACCAGATCTCGTGCAGGCAGTGTTTGTTTATAAGTAAGACCTGTAAGCAAACGATTTCTAGTCTGGGTCACACACGGGATGATGAGAGAAACAGCACACATCTCTCTTGAACGTACGAACACGATCCTGGGCGCTACACACCCACTTATTGTATGGAAACTTAAGTAGGTTTTGAGTTTGTTTAACGCCTTTGCGACAACTCTGGTCATATGACGTCGATGACCGCTGATGATGGGATCGCACGTGAGCTTTGTTTAAAGTGTCATCACGATGAAATGACACAACTTCGCCACGGGAACTTTCACAAAAGAATATCTAAAAACATTTAAACTTTATTTGTTTTACAACAACGTCCGATCGGGGTATCGAACCCCGGCCGTGCGTTATTCACTGTGCCACCCGACCACTCAAAGGATATCTGGGGTCACTACAGTAAAACGAAAGTAACAACTTTCATTTTAAGCGAAGATTATTTTACTTAGAGTTTATTTTAGAAATTATATATACGATTTCATGAGTATAGAGAATAGATAATATGTTTTACGTGTATTTATCTTTGTACATATATATATATTCTATGCATGGTTGAATTTATTAAACTTTAATCAAATATAAGTTTGATTTAATTGAATTATATATAATACAGCCCATCGTCCTTTATTGTAAAAATCTTTGAAGTTTTATTATTTGAAATTTATAAGAACGCGATTTTTTTTCTTTGTTTGACGGTTTTATTTTCAAAGTTTAAATTTATTGATTCACAATGAGTATGAAAAGTTTCTGGGCTGTATAAACCCCATCCTCTTTGCCTAGATCTAGAGTCCCTTCCCTCTCGTCTTCTGAAAGCTTCACTTTTCTCTGCCATTCTTTTCTTGTCTGAAAAACTCCGATTTTTTTAAAATCTTTCACATCTCTCACAATCGATGTTTACTTTTTTATTGATCGAAAAATCTGATTGTGATGGGTGCCATTACCGAAGTTCCCAAAACTACCCCACAGTCGCAAATAATGTTAATGGCAGTTGCAGTAGTGTTTACATTACTATTCGAACTCTGTCAATATCGATATTTCGACCAATCAGAAGCCGTTCTGTTCTGGCTGCCCATTCAAAAAATGAAGAAAAAAGTCATTTTCGCAACCCCTTTCATTCACAAACACGCGAGTAAAGTTTTGTTAAATTCTGTCCGATAGTTTTTGAGAACAGTGGCTTTAAAACACTGCCGGCTGAGGAAAGTGAAAGAAATAAGAAACGGGACAGACTTAAAAACAACAGCACCAGCGATGATTGACTTTCAATCAATAATGTTTATGTACATGAAATAATACTGTGTTTTGATATCGCCATGTCACGTTTTGTTTACTATTCAATTGTAATATTTTTCAAGGAAACTTGTTCTATATGAAAGAAAATTAGAATCAAAAATATGTTATTGTGCATCTTGTTCTCAGAAGCAGACCATTTTCTGTGGTCCGCATAACAAGACGGTTAATCCTATTTCCTAACAAGTATATGTTGTTCTCAGTTAAGTGCTAAATACCGGTCGGTATGGTCGTTCACCATTGTCTTGCATTGTTTATATAATAATTACGTACTTTTATCTACAAACCAGGCACGCGCATTCTTTGTGTACCTGTTAATTGACAGTAAGGAATGTAGTAAGACAACATTACATACCCTAACATGATCTAAAGACAAGGAGGAACCTTTCCCATTTAAACATAAAACACCTCAATCAAGTTATCGCCCTTTTTTTAAGGTCGGCTCAATATTGGCACGGCACAATTGTATAGCTTATATAATGGCGTCGGCGTTTACTAGAATCCGGCTGACGAGATTTGTTTTGTGTTTAGATCTATTCACATTCCTGTTTCTTTGTGATCAGAATGTTTTGTTTTTGATGTTTAACAATCTGTCTGAAAGGTGTGGCGACAACATCTAAATTGGAAATAAACAAGGCTCGTTTTACTAATTTACTAATCTTTTTAAAACATTCTTTTTGTATTTCATTGTGTTTTGTCACGAAATCCGGGTGCTGTTCATAATCTGATTGGCAGATAAAATGATTTTGTGCTTTCTCCTATTAATCTAGTCAATGAAAAAATACAGTTCAGAATAATAAAAAGCTAACGTGATTAAGTAATTTCTGTAAAAAAAACGTTAAAGGAATCTTCTTTTCTTGTGTGTTTGTTCTTCTGAAACGATTTTGACATATTTTCATTATGAAATTGACAATGTATTTCATTTCATTGTTGTCGATTCTAGCGTGAAATAAGATACCAAGCCTGAAGGTGTTATTTTCACTAATCAGATAATGACACCTGACGAGTGAAAACAACGCCGCCATCTGTTGAAAGAGTCCGCCTTTTGAAACATCGAAAGTACGTATGTCCTTTTTAATACCAGGGAAAGTTTTTGACGAAATGTTTTTAAAAAAAATACCCACTGACAACTGATCTTAGATGAAAATCATTGATTATTATTATTATCTATTTTTGTTTCTATATTATTGTTTCAAAATTTTCTCAGTACATCTCGTATATATTTATTTTCAGTTCACGTGCAAAGGTCAATCAAACTTATGTTTTTAAATTGGAAAAATAGATCGATCAAAAATAAACAAGGAAAAGTATGCTTTCATATCTTTACGGAAACAAAATCCTTATTTTAAAAGACACGAATTGTCGTTCAACAAATACTTCTTCCTTTTCGCAAGCTGATATTAATATTGATATAGAGTTTTGTTTTTGATCCTCGGATCATTGTGCGATTTCCGAGTGAAAATGTCTTACCGACAGCAATGTATCCGGTGTTTGAGCAGGGTCAGTGAGTAATAACGTACACACATGTAATACATGTAAAGCGTTTTATCTCGAACGCCTTCGTCTGAATTCATTTGAAGACATTTTGTGGAAAGCCTGCCTTTGACACGTTTTGGTTAGTTTGTGTTTTACGTCCTATTAACAGCTATGGTCATTTAAGGACGTGCCAGGTTTTGGTGGTGGAGGACATCCGGAGTTCCCGGAGAAAAACCACTGGCCTAAAGCCCATACCTTGCGACTACGAAGGTATCGAACCCGCAACCAAGTGGTGGAGGGCTAGTGGTAGCAGAATGTCAGACGCCTTAACCACTTGTCCACCGCGGTCCCCCTTTTACACGTATACCTACCTACATACATGATCGGTCCGTTTGGCCTTGACACACCCTTTTAGCTCTTCAAGTACATTAAACGATCATATTGACCTATTATAACCTTGCTTACAGTTGTATACAGGCAATATGTAACAACTTCTCAACGTCCGAGTACACTTTTAAGATCTAAAGTGTCTTATACGTGAGAAGTTAATATTTGCGCGACTCTATTGTCCTTGCAAAGTAGAGATCAGTATTTATTCGTCACACTAGGTTGACCATGGTACCGTGTACAAAAGATTTTTTTCCAAAACGTTATGGAAACCAAGGCCGTTTTCGTTTAAACGGTCAAACCTGTCGGACCACAGTTGTTCGTTTATTAAATAAGGCCGGACCTAGTAATCTGATGCTGCTGTCAGGCGAGCCTTGACAAACCCTTGCAAAGCCTGCATACACATTTGCAGGTCCGTCAGGATTTATACCCGAAAATGTTACATTTATAAACGTCAACCCGGTTGTTCCGCATAAACGAACAGGCCCCAAGTTTGCATTGAAGTACCTTGTCCGATGCTGACGTCAGCGATAACGAAACCCACCAAATCTTGTCCAAGCATGCGCAGTGCCCTATTGTTTTACCACCCGAATTACTTGTGTTGAACCATCGCGAAGGCAAACAAACATGGTTAAGGCATAAGTATCCATACTTCTGGCTTAGACCTCCGAGACTTACGTAACAAGCAGCTTCTCGTGTTTGTACAAGAGTACATCAGCGCGTGGCAGAGAGTCACGGTCAGTAATCCCGAGTTAAGGTCGAGGTTCTAAGACAAACACCTGTGTGATACCCAAGGCCTTATACTAATCAGAAAGAATGCCACCTCGGGGACGTGACGAAAACCATACCCACTAAATGTATCCTGAAAACCTACGTGTTTAACTTCCTGGGAAGAGCAAGTTATCTTGTAATAAAAGTGTTGAGAATATTGTTAGTTTTTGCACGGATTTAGATAACTCTTATCTAATTCCGTGGTTTTTGCCAGAATTCAGAAAGGAACAAATTGGATATGAAATTTCAACGACTTCACTCTCTCGACAATTATCAATTCCCCGCACATGTATTCTGCGTTTGTGCCACAGATGTGGCCGAACATTTGATGGGTCTAACTTTCTCTCAGCATCACGGTTTGGTTTCTTTGTGTTTTTGTCGTATTAACAGCTATGATTATTTCAGGACGTGCCAGTTTTGGTGGTAGAGGAAAGCCAGAGTTCCCGGAGAAAAACTACCGACCTACGGTCATTACCTTGTGACTGCCCCGCGTAGGTTTCGATCCCAGTGGTGGAGGGCTAGTGGTAGCAGAATGTCAGACGTCAGCATTGTGGAAAGATTAGCCAAGGCGAGGCTTTACAAGTGGATTGGTGGTTTCAGTGGGTTTACAGATCCAAGGGCCACGGAGATGTATATGGAACGGAAGAAATACCGAGACAATAAGACAGATCTTAAAATTATTTAGCATATGAATGTTTTCTTAATTTTCAAACACTTTCGACATGCAATTTAACATTATATATAAGTTCAAATATTGCAAAATATCGTCTAGATTTGGACTGATTTCCATGGCTTTTTAATGAGAATTGATCTTTGGACTGAAGTTAAAACTGTTGAATGTTCTTTGAATCAAGAAACGCGACTGACTTCATTTGAAAATTCAATCAAATCTCCATGGAATTCAATCGCTTTGCCCGCAGTTCTAGTCAGCTCGGTCACAAGTCAAAATTCTCAGCTATGGTCAGCTTGACCACAAGTCCGATTTCTCAGCTATGGTCAGCTCGACCACAAGTCCGAATTCTCAGCTATGGTCAGCTCGACCACAAGTCCGAATTCTCAGCTATGGTCAGCTCGACCACAGTAGCATATACGTTTTTCACCATGAACACACATGTAAATAAAAAAAATCCACAACGATGTTTTAAAATATTTTGTCATTTTAATTTTTCTGACAATTGTATAACTGTCAAATTGTATGTAGACAAACAAATACAGGAGTGCTGAGATACACGTTTACGACCTTCAGCATAACACATAATATTCTTCTCAAATTTGACATCAAAGCTCCAGATTTTGTTTGGAGAAAACAATTAAGTCCGTTACAAGTGCTAAAGTCGTTAAATGTATCGGATTACACAACTGAAATAACAGACAAATGACACAACCGTGTCATATATTTAACTGACCAATGGTCAAAAACTCTGTCCGCTTTTACCAGAAATATGGCGGGTAAAACTAATACTGTCTATAGGTTTAACCTTATTCCAGACTCAACGTTGAAAGACTTTTTTAAAATTTACGGGGGAGGGGAAATCTGACATTTGTTTTCCAACAAAACATCCGAATTACGTTTAAACAGTGGCTTGGCTCATCATGAGTGACCTCACGATCTATAGAATCAGTGACAAATACTCGTTTCAAATCACAATAATGATATGGTAAATTACAAATTGTTAAAATTACTGATAATATCTTTTAAAAATGTTTATATTGTAGTACTTACAATCTATTATGCTAGAAATGGAATCATTGTACTAAGATTAGTTCTTAAAACACTGTTCGTGAAGACTATGGAGGTATCAACATTGCATTTATATACGGCAGGCAGTTGAAATTCAAAATTAACAGAAAATTACGTTTATTTTTTTAAAAAGAACTTTTTGAAAGAATGATGCCGAATTCGGACAAATTTATCACATCAAACGAAAAACTTTTGTTTCTTTTGGACTATTACAAAATTCATTCTGAACTAAACACCGAAATTATTTTTACACAGATTTTTAACGTATTAGTTAGAGAAATTCTGCCAGTATTGAAAATGCGCTCTCATTGAAAAAATACCCACGCACGTGCTGTTACGCGCAGACCCTCCAATGTGGCCTTTACTAAAAACAAGTGCACTCATCAAATACATTTGAAATCAAGAACATGATATTCTTGAAATAATTCAAAATTATGTATGTATATATATCCTACTAAAAATATCACCATATTTAAATGTCATGACATTTGTTATATTGCAAAAAATTACCAATATCTACTGGTGAAAAATGACAAATACATTTTGATTGATTACCAAAAGATTAAAACTGGCGCAAATATGGTTGCTTTCATTCTGAAAACAGATCTTTCCTTCAAGCACATTGAAATAACGCCCCCAATTCTCTCCCTCTAAACCACTCATTTAATTTTCTCATCTCATGATCACAACTCGTCTCACCTTATTCTCACAAACACTGACACATTTCTTCCCATCTTGGCTTCATTTGTCAGTTTTGTCCGTACAAGGTATACATTTTTGGATACGATTGGCCAGTTTTTAATGACGAAGATACCTTTCATTTGCTCAATTATTATGTTTTAGATCAAAACTTCCGAATTAAGAGTCTTTTCGTCGTAAGATTTTGAACGCATTTTGTATAGCGGTGCCAAGGAAAGCCGTCAATATATAAAGTACGGTTTCTGAAATATAGCAAAATCAGATTTTAAATTGATTGTGGAATAAGATATGTCCTTTTTCGATGCAAATGTTTGCAAAGATAAATTGTGAGTTTTAAATATTGTTTTCGATTGTTTGTCTATTCGAGACTTTTATTGCCTTGTATATATATATAGAAGCTGGAAATGTCTTTTTTTTCCTCGAAACATCAATACTTGTTAAACTCTTGAATGAGATTAAAATTTTGACGAATCTAGTCTTTTGTAAAAAAAGCTTCACTTATCAGAACCCAAATAAAAGACAAAAGAAACTAAATCAATTAGGTTAAGATTTGTTTGATTTATTTGAAGGATTCATGTATGATTGACACACATTGACGCAATTACGCCCAGAAAATAGGTCACTGCGACCTAGTGTGTTAAACGTATCCTTGATTATACATTGTAATACAACGCTAATAAATTAGGTCACACTGACCTAGTTTTGTTTGGCACCAGAGCTTATTTACAATGTACAGAGTTCGACATTTACATTTATCTTTATACAATGGATGTATGGACAAAATAGACAAGTTACTCGCCAAAAAATCTCAAACCATATTCTAGATATGATACAGGTCCTTTTTTCCTCCGAGAATAATTGCATTTTGAATTAGACATTTGTACAATGTACGAATGTATTATATTGCACCATATAATTCGACCATGACGTCATCAAATAATGTGTATTGCCTAAAATATCAAATAAAGTATAATACAGGACTGATAAAATTGCTATCAACTTGGAACAGTTTACCAACAATTATCAAAAAAAGAAAACCCTGTCTTATTCGACTCCAAATTTAACTGTATTAAACAGGTATCACCATTCACCTGAGTATTCCGTCCTTCTGACGTCACTAATGTCGACATAGACAGGGCTGAACAGTCGATGAATTATAACATTTAATATTTTAGAGAATACACCTCCTAGCGTCACAATCAACATACACTTGAAACTGGAAAAATTCTCTATTCAGTCAGAGTTTAATTATTCGGTAATACATACAAATGACAACCTTGCCGCCATTTTTAAATTCACACAACTGTAATTGGTCCACAATTTTTGACAAAGTCAGAGAAAGAATCAACAGAAAAATATGTAGGAGAATTTCAGTCAACAAAAATAAAACAGAGGATACCACTGAATGTAACAGACGGTTGGCGCGCATGACAGGAAGTGACGACAATTGAGACACTTCTTCCAAAACTGTGGATTAGTTTTGGCGTTGTAGATAAAACAGTTATAAAGCTATAATCAAGATCACGCGTATTGTATATAAAGAAACCAAAAAAACATTGACCGGGCAATGACGAAACGACGATTTATTTTTAAGAAACAAAATTGTGTTTCAAAGTCTACAGAAATTTGTTAGATCCAGACAAGATATGAAACATTTGTTAAACTATTACGAACAAAAATAGATTATGCTTTCTAGACGGAACTTTTAACAACAGGATATGACGTATATAATTCTATCCGAACCGAAACCGGAAGTCGATATTTGAATCAACGTGTAATTTGCTGGCGTTAGGCCAGACTCGTTTTAATCATATATATATGTTTGTAGCAAAAAAGTGTATATCAGACAGTGTAAACTTCCTTATATTCGATCATTGTTTAAAAAGTATGCACATGGTTTTCTGAAATACATTAAAGTACTTCTAACTCGAAATTGAAAGGAAAATATAAACAGAAAATATCAACATAGCACCAATAGAGAAGAGGAATCGTGTGATTTCACATAGTAGACGAAATCAATCAAGTTTACTGAATGTAAGGGACCATAAGATTCACGTGCGACAACTCCGCATTTGAATAAAATATTTCATAATGGAAATTAAATGTTCAATCAATATTGAACA
Organism: Mizuhopecten yessoensis; assembly: GCF_002113885.1. NCBI lineage: Eukaryota > Metazoa > Mollusca > Bivalvia > Pectinida > Pectinidae > Mizuhopecten > Mizuhopecten yessoensis. The sequence continues at coordinate 222,611 of NW_018408901.1, read as the reverse complement.
CATGTTCACGAAATAGTGACAAATTTATCAGATCATAACTGTTCAATTATGTACATTTGTAACAGGCTGGCAATGAGATGGGCATTCGTCCGAGAAAAACAAATTGGTATCAAATGAATGAGGAAATGTTTTATGTGATGAAAACAAATGCGATGATTTAAAACGACCAACACTATAATAGTAACAATGTTTGACAAAAGCCTACGAGTGAACATTTATTATAAAATAATTATTGTCTTCTGTTCAAAATAATGAGTATCGTGAAATTATGTAGCTTTTTACGTCATAACTACGTCATGACGTAGACTATGACGTCATTCATGACATGCATCATCACAGGTGCTTCTTGAACTGGAATTTCTTTAGAACTTAGCCAATGGCGAAGTGCTGATCTATGCAATAGTGCTTTCCAGTGCCAAAGGTTATACTATGCTTCATTGTTTCCTGTGTGTACGTTTTTAATTATAAGTATAAAATAAAGCATAGAGTGCTTTACTTCTGGCATTTTCGGAATGCTACAGTTGTAATTTACATTTTAATTCTAAAATGCTCATCGAAATTAAAAATGTTTTTGAACACTATGGCACCGGAAGTGACGTGTTCTATGACCAACATTCCTCATCGATTCTTCAGTAAAGTTAATCGTTTTAGACAAGAATTTAATCACAGATTACAACATTGTGTAGGAAATGTGTCGATCAACATTTCGTGCTTATATGTTGTGTTTGGTTCATACCTGATAAAATCGAATAAATTACAAATAAATAACTATAAATAAACACCAACTGATCACCACAAGTGTTTGGGGGAGAACGAGACAGATTGCGACATTGAAATGATGACGTCACCGCATATTGTTTATGACGTACACAGTATATGAGCACATTAATTGGACAGGAAGAAGTGTCGCCATAGAAGTCTCAGTGTAAACATATCCAATTACGACTGCATGAAAATACCAAGTATTTTCTTCGCTTACTTCTAACTCTCGATTGAACGATGTTTAGCCCGAACGTGATGTCATTAGAAGAACGGCCACATCTGTTATCGAGAAGTTTTGTGTTGGGCGTTCTTAACGCCGCCGGAAGTAGCACCTTTTATGAATGGTCAGTCCACGTTGAGAACTGACCAGTAGGCTTGATCCAAGGAATTCCAAGAGCAGATTTCATGTGGGATGGCGCCTATGTCTTCTCCGCGACCGCCCTCGTTTTCGACTTGACCCGAGGTTACACCTATCAGCTATTTTTCTATTGCGATCTTTCTCTCGTCGTAAACGTTTAAAACAATGTCTCTTTCTAAATTGATTCAGTCCTTTCAAGGACGTCTTAAAATAGTTTCGCACCACTTTCCTACAGAATTTCAAATACGTCCGTTTGCACTTTGGTGGCGATATTCCGTCACAACTACCGGAATTTTCCTCTGGTTTAAAGTTCCCCATATTGAATAACAGGTATTTCCGTAGTTGTCGTCGATGTTTGCAGTCTTTAGCCACTATAGGCTTACCATCACAACTTAGTCCTACGTAATAAGGGTTCTTATGGTGCCGTAACCGTGAGAGACGGAACACTGTTTTGTTAAAGCTCGAATCATTGCTCTGGATCCACTGTTCATTGAAGCTGAAGCTGCATTCCATTTCATCCATGGTTCCCTACAAAGTTAAAAAAATATATATAACATCTATAGCAAAGACACCAAAGACCCCGGAATCATGAAACAATCTTAGACTTCATTTTTCGCCTAGTCAATCACGTATGACGTCACTTTTTATGACGTTGTCTGTAATTGGTTAATTTCAAAACTGAAGATCTTTTCATGATCTCGAAACCTGTATTCAAGTTCAAAGTTCGTAAGGCGTGGAGGCAGAGCATATCTTGAAACCCGCATTAATCACTTATATATATGCATGTGGTTTTTTTTTTAACTTTCTTAATTAAATGGTTCAACAATCTTCAGCACATCAACATAAAACATATTATACAAATTCAAACAATCTCGTCTTATTTTATATTGAAGTTCAATTACTTGTATTTCGATAACACTGTCGTGTAGACGTGTGACGTCATTACTTACCGGTTCTGACGCATACAGTTGTCCAGACCCATTCATACAAAGATATCGCTTTGTCTCCGTGCCCTGTACGACGATCACTTTCTTATTCTTTAACTCTTTGATATGGTGTGCTGTTGTCTTCAGCATTGCTGAAAATTACAAAAATAAGAACTTATACTAAAATACGGGAAAGGGTGACAGTATTATAAATATATGTGTATATAACTAAATTGTCACATTAAATGAACGGTGGACAAATTAACTTCATCAAGACTCAGACATCGCCGACATTTTCAGCACAAATCTGCTATATTTGGTAAAACTGTACAGTAGGTATATGACTCAGTTTTATTGTACGTTCGTTGGAATGTAGCCCTAGCGGAGAACATTCTTCCTTCAATCCTACAAAGTAATTTTAAAGTCGTGTATACGAGTCAAAAAGCTGAAACACATTTGAACCAAGTCGAACCCCTGGGCTGTGATAATTATATATAAGTCAGCCTATACAACGCTTATATTAAACCCTTAATCAAATTAAAGCTCCGTTCCATTTGGATTGAAGTCCGTGTTCGTCACTTTACACGGTCACGTATGTTATATGAAGGAAGGACGGAACAGAGTGATGAATGGGGCAAAGAAAGAAAAGGCAATGAGATGGGATGAGTTTGTAAGTGGGTAGAGGGAGAGAGAGGGGGAATGGTTGGTCACTCAGTCAGGAAGAAAGGAAGAAATGAGTGGAAACCGAGGATCATTGATAAGGAATAAAGGAATTGAGGCAGAGAGTGAGAAAATAAAGGAGAAAGGAAAGAATGAGAATGTAATGAGGGAGGGCGGCAAGAAATGAATATGGAGGACAAGACAAAGAAGGAAGGAAGGAAGGAAGGATGAAAAACGGGCATATATATATATATATATATATAACTATCCGTTATAGGTAAGTAGGTTTACCACTGGTTGCTATCAGTCTTATTTATGGCCTTGTCGTTCATACAGCTATCGCTGTTCACAACACACGTAACTGTGTGCTAAAGCCGATAAATCCAGCACAAAGTACACTCACTGCATACAATTATAAACGTACCACAGGAATAAGAATTTTAAGCTTTGATTTTGATTTTCTATAAAAAATCCTGTCAGCATATAGTTATATATCGAGTGCTTACTATTTATTTTATAAATGTGTGTGCCAATGCTAAACTTTCGTTTTCTTATGTTATGTTGATAACGTAGAAAATGGTTTTAGGACAATCTCGTTGATGTGTCAATACCGGCTTAAAAATAGCACAATTATCGTATTTTTCATCATATATATAAAAACTCCGGCGTTATGGTAACCCCAAAATTATATATGTATATACAGCACGTGTGCAAACATCTACATATCACACGTGGAACCTGGTGTACCATGTTGCATTGAGTGCCTGCTGGACCTATGGCAAGGTACGATACTGGGATCGCTTACTTTTAATTAACAAATCAATTAACAGACTCTGCCCCGTTCGATATTAGCGACGAGCTCTGACCTCTGTCCGCCACTTAGTGTGTTCACATGTGTGAGCGAAACTGTTAGGGCTTTCCTCATACTCGGCCGTCCCTTTAACGGAGTTTAGCTCACGTTCGCAAATCATCGCTGGAAAAAAACGCCTTCCGCGTAACGATGTGGACAAAAACTTGGTACGTTGTCTCACTTTATATCTTAAAAAACCCCACGTTGTTCGCGTGAAATATAGGATGAAAATCTGTTGTTTGTTGCTAAATGAACGTCAACAGGTGCTAACGTTAGCACATTCGTTTTGTTCCGTAAATCAACTGTCAAGTTCAGAGCACATTTTTTTTAAAAAGAAAATTATGGAGATATATAGACATCTGCACCCATTCACCGAACATTTACAAAAACCATGAGAAACAGTTGGTGCAAGATGGCCTTGGGCCGAAACTCAAGGGGCACACTTCAAAGGATATTCTATCTGGGGAGGGGGTGATTGGGATGAGGAGGAGCAGAAGCAGCAGAGAGATGGGAGGGGATGCTGGCCAACTGCAACTGAAGACAAACAACGTCGCTAAGGGACTCTCCCTTACTTCAAGTTATTAAGAACGAATGTAGCTTGGTTGCGCTGGGTGGTGTTCGTTTCAAAACTTGTATTTCATATTCAAAACAGATACTTTTTGCGTTTTACATGCATTGGAGAAAGAGAGTTGTGTTTCCAAAACACGTTATATAGATACAGATATGATCATAGTAACTGACTGGGAAACCGGGGATTCACTTTACTCAGACGTTTGCGTTGTAAAATGGTCGACACACGTGTAATACACATTTATATTGATTTGTTCAAGATGGTACAATAGTATTATCACGAATGGCTGCACAGGGACTGATGTCGGTCTTATAAATAGCACTATTTAGAGAGAAAATTATATCAATATAAAACATATTCCCCTTACAAAAAGAATACCTATTAAGCAATTTTGACAACTTAACTGTTTGTTACAATTCGTTCTAAATTTATCGATTCTACTTTCCTAACTTCTAAAACATTTATAACTATGTGAAACAGGAAACTGTCAGACATTCCTGGAAGAAAAGATGATATTTGGAAACTTTCGAGAGCAGTTCGTGGAAAAAAAGCACATTGAAGTTTGTGCCAAAGACTGCACTTGGAAAATGAAGGGGTCGGGGATTCCTATGAGAAAAAAAAATCAAACTTAATTTTTTTGAGGGTGAAGCTGATCAAGACGAGAATGTGTTAATAAAAGAAAACGCCATACTTGGAAAATAAATGTGTTCTCTTGTTAAAAATTGTGATAAAAAACATCACTACAGTTCTTTTTAAAGTGAGAAAGATCTGAGTACTTACCATATCTAGAAGATCGACACTTAGTCCCATTGATGGCCCCGTCGGCTGTTATTTGCAAAAGCATAACATCGTTAATTGCGATGAAAACGGATCCCTTAAGTGCAGGTTCCCAGTCAAAGCGCTCATTCTTTAGGGCTTCACCGGCGTCCGGGTGTCCATAGTTCGAATACGACATGCTGATTCCGATGGGCAAGTGGGTAAGCAGACACAAGAGAACTAAAGCCAAAGTCGTGAAGTGGTCTACTCCGGGGATAGACGGTGTGACATACGTGGTCATTGCTCAATACACACCAGGTGATAGCGCCTTGCACACACACGTGCATCTAACTGAGTGGTGGGGGAACACGTGTTGCAAATAAAGTTATACATGCACATCCACTTAATGAAGATCATTTGAAATTCACGAAAAATCCTCTCTGACGAATTAATTATGTAATATCTTGTCGATGTCTACTGCTATATTGGATTTCTCCACAATTTAATAAAACAAATCACAAATATTTCACCACTTTTTTGTATGTATATATATAAATATAAATCTATGTAAATCCCATTGAATTATAATTCGTTGGTCACATGGTATTCCGTTATAAACAGAAGCACAGTGGCGGTTCCATTAACTGGTTCAGTGGCTGACTCGACCCACGTCGTAGTGTAAAATCCATAACGTCATGCCGCCATAGCACCGCCTGTACCTGCAGCAGAGGAAAAAACAATTAACATCACACAAATGTCGGTTGCACAATACCTGTATAGACCATTAACCTACATGTAGCACAAAACACCGACAAATTACACAATAATTACATAACGATCCTTGATGCAGCAAAACTTTACTTATATCACTCATAAATACATGTATATATGTATAATATAGGTAGCACATGGATTCTTTTTCATATTAACTATCATGCTAATGATTATTACCGCAATATGTCGGCATTAAAATGTTTAAATGAAAAAAAGGGAACATAAATCATGCACACCTGTTCTGGGTGTTGATAGGGAAATTCCAATTCACGTATGGAAATGTGTATAACAAAAGATTTCGATACAATCTTACACCTACATGTATATACTTAATAATTCAAAACATCTACGTTCATGCAGGTATACCGACCCAAAACGAAGTAAAACCCTTAAGAAACACACAACAGCTGTTAAATACACGTAACCCCAGCGTTTATCCATAAAAAATACTCGATTTGTACTTCGCCAAGCCATGCGTGCCAGCCGGTCGCTGCAAGTTGATGATGAAACTGACACGTGCTTATAACATTACACACCTAGCGATGTAAATTTCAAACTCGTCCAAACTCGTGGCCGCTATAATGTTATTTTCCTGTGTTCGGTTTATTTAAAATACACAAACAAGTTCAGACGGGGTCTCCATTGTTACTCGAATAACACACATAGCGGTATTTGTCATCTTTATCTTTGTGAAGATCCTCTGCCTTTCGGGGCTAGTACACATAGCTATGTATAGGGAGCAGGCTTGTAAGTTACCAGTAACGGCGAAATAAAAACCTTTAAAAAACATGCTTCGAGCTGCAGGCTGGTCGTGATATTTTCTTGGCAAAATATCGCTTCATGTTTTACTGTGCCGACGACTTATAGGTAAACATTTAACATGTCTAGTTTTTTTTAAATAAAAGCTTTAATATTTGACTAAAAGTTTGAAAACACTGAACGATTTTATCATAATATTGCATACCTGTAAGTCTAGCTGTCAATCAAACCCCCAAATTAACGCACTAACTGACAGTAAGCCACGTGTGCTCGAAATCAATTAATGATTATCAATTAGCATATATCAATTTCATTGGCAAAACCTAATCAAGCTTTAAATCTATGGTGAAATGAATACAGACAGAGAAATATTTAAAATAAGCTTACAATTTAAAACAGGCATAACACAAAATTTGGTAGGTGAATGACTTAATACAAATGATTCTTACGAGTGAGCGTTGTACATTAGGGAAATGTTCCGTTATGCAATGATATATAGATAATAAACTAGTTAATGGGCGCCGTTGGGGTTATGTATTATGTAATAAAAAAAGAGACATAAATGTCAAAGCGTTCTTTACGATACATATATATATTCGTTACATATCTATTCAACTTTTCTGATCGATACCAAAAGCAACAAACGACCATTCATCAAAGTTAAAAGAGTGTCTACAATGTTGGAAGACAAGCCACACGTAGCTTATTCAGCGAAACGATTGAAATCTTCAGGTAAAATTTCCTACCAATACAAATATTCTGATTGTAAAGTCAATTTTGTACAGGTAGGTAAAGGGAGTGAAAGGTGAAACTGACTACCTGTAGAATACACCTGTATATATATACATATAACGGTACCTGGAATATACAATGTATATACACAATATACAGGCGTGTATATCGCCTATATGACGGTGCCGACACCGGCACACAATTCAACATGCATGCTGCACAATATAGCTAAAGAAATGAGAATGTCTAACTGATTTCTTCTTTCGTGTCATTCTTTGTATCTATGTTGAATACAATGTTATATCATATTATATTATAGATAATTAATACAGACAACTGTCTCGTTATTTGACACGTGCGAGAAAATTAAGGCCGGTCCGCATACTTATCCTCTAGCCCTTTCCACCAGACAACATACATTATTTGACAGATAGATCTCTATGAGAAATCCAGCGAGCGAAACAAAAATGAAACTAAAAATTTCAAGAACAGTTATCGCCTTACTTATTCAACTGCACCACTAAGAACTAAATAAATTGATAATTGATCGATGTTAAGTTTTGTCTATTTAGCAAAGATGTTAAGTTTTCCTTTAGTTGCAGTTGAAATAAAGGCATTTCAAATATCGTGTTTTTTTTAACCAATGCATTAAATAGTACCGCCTATTGAAAATTGAACACACCTGCCGACATTATGTATAAATATACCTATATATTAATATATAAATATACCTATACCGTACAAATCTATTTAATAATCTAATCAAGTATTTTATCTACAACTCTGATAATACCGTCGAACTGGTGTTAGAAAATATATAGCTCGCCTATATACCTAGTACGCTATCACTTATCGTGAAAAGTCCTTCTTAGGGCAACACATCATCAATAGATAATTTTGACTAAATTGTCTTTATAAGCAACAAAGTTCATACCTTAGATTGTTCGAAGTCTTGATTATTCCACGTTATTGTTAATAAATTCCAATCCATAGCAAACAGAAGTTCTCACAGTTAAATGATAGTAATATATCCAGCCGAACTACCGAACCGAACTCTCGAGTGTGTAATGTGAGGGCTAGGCGATATCTACTCGAGTATACCGGATAGCTGCGCATGCGTATTGTGCATTACAATAAACATGGCGACGTCCGTGTTTCGAAGACAGGTTCTACTATGTTGCAGGCATTCAAGAACAAATACGAGACAATTTACAAGACAAGTTTACATAAAAAAGGCCTTAACGCCCTCGGCAGCTATTGGGGCAACTATTACTGGTGTATTAGCGTGGAAACTATGGCATTTTAAACAAGAAACTCCAGAAATCTTACCAGTAGTGACAGCAAAATCGGAGGTTGGTATCTTATTGCCTATATCTGTCCTTGATGAGATCTTTGTTATTCTGTAGTGTAGTTGGCGATTATTATAGAAAGCACAAGTATAAGTTGATTCAGCACTATGCGAAGGGTTTTTGACGTAAATTCCATGATGTGGTATCTTTAAATAGAAGTTGTGGGCGGGGCTATACTAACCAGGTTTTGACATGTTGAATATGAGTGAAAACTTGACTGCTGATGCTGCCTGAATTTTGAGGAGAAACAATTTTGTTTGGTTCATTAACTTCCAACAGCATGTTGTTTGTGGGTTTGTTATTATAATTTAGAATCAGCATCGACATATACCCAAAGGCGAGTGGCCACGGGCCTGACTCTCCTATCAAAACATTGGTTGGCAGTTTACCTGTGTTGGATGAGGGGAGATAACTGGGGCTGACATATACAGAAAACGAACAAGAGAAAAGTTATGAGTGTGTATTTTTTATATAATTATGGTCACGTTTTTATTTTCATTCTTCATTCTGTGAAATTTTATTTTTATGAAATGAAATGTAGATAAAAATTGTCACATAAAATGTTCTGAAAATGCATTAATAAATGTCTCCTGTTAAATTGACTATGGTAAGAACTGTTCTAAAGTACAGTACTAATTATGAGGTTTAAATGGTCTTACACTTCATATATTATGCAATTAACTGATAACCAGTTGAGAATTTTTATGTTTTTGTCAGTATTATGTGAGACCAAAGTATTGAAGGCATGGTACAAGTACTACCAGGGACTGAAATATTTGTTTGTTATAATTTTTTGTTTTGTCATGATTGTAGATAGACCTGTTTTAGGTTTAGTTTATGAATGACTGACAAGACTGATGTGTACTATACAAGTATTGTGTAAATAAATATAGGTCCAGGTTTATAAGCGCAGCCTGGCAATGCCAGACAAGCCTGTTGAGTTTATCTTTATGATATTCTTTTTGTACTGATGCTTATCCTGGCTAAATCTGTCGTGGATACAATGTAACCATTGTCATCTTATATCTGGTTCCCTGTCCTCAGATACATTGTTATAGATTTTATAAACCTACTTCAAATCAGTCAACTTGATCAAATTTATTAATATTTTTTTATTTCTTTTTCTTAACATTCATCATTCTATTATTTTTTTGTAGCTTTGGAAATAATTGGTTTACATCAAGTATCAGTGGCGGATCCAGAGACCTATCTTGGGGGGTTCCAAATTTCCAGAGGGGGGGTGGGGGTCCAAGTTAACATATTTCAAATTTTCATGGTGGGGGGGTTTCCTGAAGCCCCCCAAAAAACTCTGGCCTCGCCACTAAGTATGACATTATTTAACATATAAGTGTCAATCTTCATTTTTTGGGGGGAAAATTTGTAATTTAGTTTAATTTAAAATTAAGCTAACAAGACTTTGTGAATTGATCTTATTTCCATGTTCACAAGATTTTTTCTGACCCTTTCTTTTCCCCTTAAACTTGCGAATTAGTTTCAGGTGTTTAATTGATTGACTCATTCGCATTGAATAATAAAATGTTTATTGAAAAAAGCAGTTAAGGGAAGCCACCAAACCAAACTAGGTCCAACTCTTGACATTCTGCATTTGCAGAAATTTGATTTTAAAATTAGTAGTATGCATGCTGATGTTATCAGTTGATGGGAAAAGCATTATTTTCTGTTTTGGTCATTCAGTGATCAAGACATAGTATAATGATGACACACTGTGATATATTACATACCTTGTGTATATCTACGTTTAACTATTGTTATAGTCATGTATATTAGGGGTACAATGCACATCTATAGGGTCTAGAATGCCTATAAGGTAAACAATGATATGTGTTTTGTTTGAATGAAGATTGTCATCTTTTTTAGCTGTCATCATGGCTGAATGCTGGAAAGATTGATAATGTACTGAGATCATGAAAGAAAAATGTTCTTGATAACTAAATGTTGAGTAGGTGCTTTGTCCACCGTGTACAGGCCATCATGTAGCTTATTGAGCCCAAGGGATTTACAAAAGGTCCCTATAGGGTAAGGTGTCAATAAGAAAAATTACACTTTTGTTTGATATCAGTTTAACCTATTGACTGATATGCTGAAAATTATAAAAGAATATTTGACTCAATTTATCATATTTGCAGTCTCCGATTAAGGATAGACAGTGCCTCTTGGATTTTTGTTTACTTGCGTTTTCTTATTTAATCAACAGAATTCTTTGCTTCATGCTATTGATCAAATTCAATTAATGCATCATACTGCAAAGAACATCTTTAACTATTGTAGTTGACTTAAGTTATCGGTTATAGCTTAACACATAGGGGTCATTTTAAGTACATATACATGTATTTAGACGTTTTAAAATTTTGCCACTCAACATTCTATTTTTCACATTGAAACGTTAGATATTTTATGTACTACAAATCCACAAATTATAAATTGGTAAAATATTTATTAAAATAACATTCATTTATTTCTGTTTTATTATTTATTAGTGAGATATATTTTCATTTTGTTATCCAAGAGGAATTAGTTAAGGGAGGAAGTTCAATTTTTTTTATTCTTTGTGTAGAATTCTTTCTATAGCACATTAAGAATTTCCTGTCCTTATTAAGTTAATCAGGAATGTTGTCGGAATGTGCTTGGTTTTGTCTGACAGAGACGGCAGAATTTCCAGCTATTGTGTTAAAATGTGACTTTAATATGCTTTAATAACAAGAATTATTTCAAGTTTCTTTTTCATGTATATTTGTTAAAACAACATGTCTGCAGTGTGATTGGTCAGTCATTATCATTCAATCAGTGTGGAGACAGAAAGAAAAATATTATCTATTCACACCTGACTGGAAACCAGGTAAAGAACAGGTGTTGTGATTTCTACAGCTAATTACGTGGACAGGTGAAATCTGAATGTTGTTTGATGGCTCTTGTTATTTCTATGACTTACCTGTGTTCTGATTATATTTGACCTAATTTATTAGATTACCTGTTGGTTGGGTCACAACCATTGCAATGTCTAATTTGATTATTGAAGTGAGGCACCGGTTTGGATATCTTGTTCCTTTGTTTTTTTGTCATTGTCTAAAATTACAGCTTATGTTATTTGAAAAAGAATGCAGTTTTTGACACAAATTGCGGAAACTCCCAAATGTTGAAATGGATCAACATTTGTGTTGATCTTGATAATTTTTTTCCTAAACATTTTTAGATTTTATTTTCCCCTTGGTGTTGTGACTGTTTATTACAAGGTGCCAACTGCACCAGTTTTTGGCCAAACTTTCAATTGTTCAGAAATAGTTTTCTGTTCTTTTTTGGTAAGTATACAAGATTTTTAGTCAAGATAACAGTAATGACTTAATTATGAGATAGCTCTGATAAAAAAGCACAAAACCAACATGATAATTATTTCTTAAGGACAATTTAAGCGTGCAAACTTGTAAATAAGGCTGTTGTGTGGGTGAATTACACGTAAAAACACACCACCTTTATGATTACAAGGGCGCTGGCTATTGTCTCCAACAAAGAACGCAGTGAAAGTACTGGAGACATTCCAAGGAGTTGACTTGGACATGCTTTTCGAGCTAAGCACGCTGTGTGACATTGGACCTGTTTGTTTAAGTAATGACATTAGGAATGGCAGACAAGGAACTTACTCATCAACATGTTTGTATAGTCGAGTGAAATTTTAAAGAGTTACATAGATTTGGGATTATGATCTGTGTTGTGTGTGTGTTCCAATCTGCTGGTACCAGGGGTATATATACAAGCTGGAAGATTTACTCGAGCAATAGTTTTACAATAAAGACGTTTATATGTAGGTGACATTCTTTTATGAGACAATGTCAACAAGTATCTGAAATGAAACAGACTTTTGACAACTTTTCATAAAAAAAATGCATTTTATGGTTTAAACATTGTAGTTAAGTACACTCAGTTGTTTTGAAATCATGGCAGGAATACCTTTGATATATGCAGGTTTTTGAAGGTTCGTTTCTCCAAATTTTGTTAAAAGTTAAAGAAAATTGAACAAAGTGCATTTGAGACTATATGTATTCAAGCGAGTTTTCCCCTTTTAGTGTATAACATATATTCACTTACATAACAAAATAGGTAAAGTATAATCCTAATTTATTGAGAATTAGTAGCTTGCTATAATATTTAGTTAATTACTGCAGGAAAAGAATGATTTAGTAAGTATGTGTTTATATAAATTTACATTCAAATATTGAATGCTCACATTACAGCGTAATTTACATCCCCCCTCACACACACACACCGACTCACACTCTTAAACACGCTAACAAAAGCAAAAGGAACTGATTGTCAGGTCAATTTTGACATCATGTAATGATATGTAATAACACATAATTTGTTTAATTATTACAACTTTATATCAATATAGTTTTATGAGAAGACCTTGTTTGTTATTGATCAAATAAACCATTCTCCGCCCCCACCATTTCTCCGCCACCCCCACCATTTCTCCGCCCCCACCATTTCTCCGCCGCCCCCACCATTTCTCCGTCGCCCCTACCATTTCTCCGCCCCAACCATTTCTCCGCCGCCCCCACCATTTCACCGCCGCCTCCATCATTTCTCCACCCCTACCATTTCTCCGCCGTCCCCACCATTTCAATTTCAATGCCGCCCCCACCATTTCTCCGCCCCTACCATTTCTTCGCCGCCCCCACCATTTCTCCGCTGCCCCCACCATTTCTCTGCCCCTGCCCCCACCATTTCTCTGCCCCTACAATTTCTCCGCTGCCTCCACCATTTCTTTGCCCCTACCATTTCTCCGCTGTCCCCTACCATTTCTTCGCCGCCCCCACCATTTCTCCGCCGTCCCCAACATTTCTCCGCCGTCCCCACCATTTCTCCGCCGCCCCAACCATTTCTCCGCCCCCACCATTTCTCCGCCCCCACCATTTCTTCGCCGCCCCCACCATTTCTCCGCCATCCCCACCATTTCTCCGCTGTCCCCACCATTTCTCCGCCGTCCCCACCATTTCTCCGACGTCCCCACCATTTCTCTGCCCCCACCATTTCTCCGCCCCTACCATTTCTTCGCCGTCCCCACCATTTCTCCGCCGTCCCCACCATTTCTCCGACGCCCCCACCATTTCTCTGCCCCCACCATTTCTCCGCCCCTACCATTTCTCCGCCGTCCCCACCATTTCTCCGCCGCCCCCACCATTTTTCCGCTGCCCCCACCATTTCTCCGCTGCCCCCACCATTTCTCTGCCCCCACCATTTCTCCGCCCCTACCATTTCTTCGCCGTCCCCACCATTTCTCCGCCGTCCCCACCATTTCTCTGCCCCCACCATTTCTCCGCCCCTACCATTTCTCCGCCGTCCCCACCATTTCTCCGCCGCCCCCACCATTTCTCCGCCCCCCCCATTTCACCGCTGCCCCCCCCATTTCTCCGCCGCCCCCACCATTTTTCCGCTGCCCCCACCATTTCTCCGCTGCCCCCACCATTTCTCTGCCCCCACCATTTCTCTGCCGCCCCCACCATTCCCATAGTTATCCTTTCCCTTCTGAAATTTTTGTTCATTAGCTTTTTTCTGACTCTGTCATTTAAACCTTTCATGCATGTTTAGTCATGAATGTTTGCTAATGATTGTAAACCACTGTATTTATATAATATATAAAAACCTGATAATTTTGCCATATTATGCATGATATACTGTACTTATCTCAATAAAAATCACATTGCAGTAATTCGTAAATCAGTCGCTATTTAGGTTCAAACCTTGATATCTACTAAACCTGGAAGTTTTAATAGTTCAGATAAGCTTCTTTTATATATTTTACAATTATTTTTCTCTGTAAAATATACTTCTTTGAGCTTTAGTATTATTTCTTGATCACAGTACAATGACTTCAGTACATTTAAGATAGGAAAAATCCTCCCCCCCCCCCCCCTAAAAAAAAGAAATGTGTGTTGATATATCATCAGTAAAGCCTGCATATATAGACTTTTTGGATCAATCCAAATATTTGTCTATCGCAGTAGATTGTTTCAAACGTTTTAGACCTCACAGCCTGCCAAGGCTGGTATATTATCAGAAATCGGAAAATATTCAATCGAAGAGACAGGGAAGAAATATCCATACTATTTGATTACTGATGTACAAAGCCCTTTAAATAGTGTTGAATTTTGTTTGTGGCCGCATGATTAACTTTGATATTCTAAATTCGTCTTTTTTGTGTGTGATGGATTTCAGCAAATTAATTTTACCAATCAAAAGATTATATTGAATATTTCAATGGGTATTTGATATATTTTGTTTTACGACAGAATCTGTTTGAGTGGATTTTAACGTAATTCTGACTAAGCAGATTTTGTGTGTGAAAAGACTGTTTTATACGGTCATCCTACACATGATTAGATTGCATGCAAAAATGTCTTAATGGATAAATGAATTTAGCATTATGCATGACCCAGGAAAATTAGTACAGGTAAGAGGTATTTAACATGCTGGCCCAAAATCTAAATGTTTTGTTATTTTTTTTTTGCTGGTACTGTTTGATGGGTTTTGAATACCGGTAAGCATTTTCACACAAAAGGGTAACTCATTCACCCCTGAAGACACATTTGAACTCATCCAATTCAAAGGTTGGAATAGTTCATTATGAAACTTCAGGGATAAAGGAGTTAATGGACCTATTGTGAAGCATTAGATTGGATGTATAAGTTGATTATGTAAAAGTTTTTCAATCGTTTATGATCTGATGTGACTCTGCAATTTATTTTTTTATTCCCATTTAAACAGGGGCTGTTCTTAAAACAGAAATAAACAAAAGACAGCAATACCATAAATCTGTGTGATGCATTTCAATCATATGTGTGTTTATTTTCATAAAATGAACAAACCCAGTTTTTCTATCAAGAAGACAATAAAATGCCATAACACCAAAGTAGGGATACAACCATCTCTGCTGTGCAAAATGAAATGAAAAAAACCAGAGAAAAAGGCAAGAAGAAAGTTTTTGGGAAGACACACACAATATATTAATCCCATCCCCGGGGCACCACCAAAACCTCTCTCCTAAAATCCCTCCCAATCACCATAACCCCTCCTTTAAATTCCCTCCCCCAGACCCCATCACCAAAACTCCTCCTCTAAAATTCCTCCCCTGGACCCCACCACCAAAACTCCTCCCCACCACTCAAACCCTTTCCCCATCCCCTGAAATCCTTCTCAACCCCACTAAAACCCCTCCTCTAAAATCCCCTCATCCACCCAACTAAATTACATCCCCCACACCTAAAACTCTTCCCTAAAATCATCTTCCAACACCTAAAAAACTCTGTACAATTAAACATTTTATTCTTTGAATCTGATCATTGTGAAGTCTTTGGCAATGCCGTCTTGATTCACATCTAAATGATTTTAGTGTCGACATCAAAGATTTGTGACAGTATGGTTATTGTCTTAACTGTAACGTCACAAAAGGGGAGTTCTTGATGATGTAAAAATAGAATTACCTGCATTACGCCGAAGTCATGTGATAAATATGTTTTGTGTTCTCTACAGGGTGAAGATGGAAGCAAAGAACCCAGAGTTCCCCACACGTACAGAGAGGTGCGATTCCGACAGTTCGCCTCCGTCGAGTACAAAGGTGTCACCTACATGACGCCGCAAGACTTTCTGGAATCGGTAACAGAGGAAATGCCAAGACGTAAGTTTAAAATGTATACAGTCTCTCGCGATGGACACTGTTACAGTTCGTGAGCCCCTGCATCTCATAACAAAATTCTTTCAAAATGTATAATTAATTTTAATTTTCAAAATATTTGTGATGTTTTCATTTATTAGGAAATAGAATTAATGCATTCAATGTTGGAATTTTGACCTTTTTTTTCTGCGACCCTGGACATTTTAATTACGTGATGTCCATATCACCATCACATGGAGTAGAAAATGACATCTGTTTTCAGATGCTTTGTTTCATCTGTATATCATTTTATCTTATCTTCTATTTAATCATTCCATAGCTAGGTCATTGTCAAACCTATTCCGCCAAGTATTGGGCGGTAGGGTTGGCCAATGAAAAGAGCGCTCGTCTTTGACCGAGAAGGGCAGGGTGTGATTCCCCAACACCGAAATTGTATCAGGCTACTTGTTTGACCATGCATGTATGGGTTTTCATTGGGTACCATGTTTGCCGTAACTTGCGCCCAGGGTGCATACACAAATTGCTTAACTCATTCATCCCTGAAGACACATTTAAACTCCTCAAATTCAAATGTTGGAATAGTTAATTATGAAATTTCAGGGGTGAATAAGTGAATAAGGGTAACGGTTATTACGATAAAAAAAAGTGAGTTATGATAGAACAAGTTGTGCAATTTTAACCATTGATATCGCAGTATAAACAATACAATATATTAATGTACTATATGGATTTAGATTTGGAAATCAAATGTTTCACAGGAAGTCCAGCCATGATCACTATCTAGACATAAATCTCTGCTTTAAAGTATTATAAATCATTGATCAGGCCTGGTCAAGTCTTAGATAGGAACAGGTCTTTATAATTTCACAGTTTCTCTTGAAAAAGACAACTATGGAGGGACACTTATTAGGGTGCTAATCACGGCAATACAGTACTCTGGTTGCTGCCCATGATAAGACCGCCTTCATCCTTCCATCCCGGCCAACAAGAGAAAGATTATATAAGTTGTATAAACAGGTGAAGGAACATGCTGTGTTATTTCCAAACTTACCCTATTTTCCGCTCCCTCTACCCTGTTTTCTAAGAATTGACCGTATATCATCTCAAGTGTTTTCAAGAGTTTTTAAGTCCATATTTGTGGATAACAATAAATTTGCACTTGTAAATGTGTCGGAGTGGTGAAATGATAATACTTGAGATGATATTTTGTAAAATTTAAAAGGGATACTCAATTCTGCGTAATATTATAAAAGCATTAATTTTTAATAGTTGTTTTGTTACCTGATGATTAGAATATTAAACTTCAAATTAATAGGATTTTAAAACTTTCAGGACATTTTCTGAATGTTGATGTAGCAAAAGATGAATCAGCAGTGCATTTTACACTTTTTCATTAAGAAATTTGCACAAATTTGAATGTATTTTAAACAAAAGTCGTTTAACATGTTGTTCAGTACATAGCTTTAATAATTTGAAAGGAAGTACATTTTTAACAAATTTTCCTTTTTCTATTTTGGAATATTTCTAAATGACTATGACATTAGTGACAATGTTTTAAATAGCATAAAATTGTATTCAATATTCACTTAAAGATATTCACTTTTTCAGACACTGTCTTAGAACAAATTTTACTGACAGAAAATTAGATACATATATTCAATACATTTCATCCTGAAGATTTTCCTCTTAACAGACACAAGTTTCCTACCAAGTACTGAAAAAAGAAACGGGGTTGGCACGGAAATCACTTAAAAGTGTAAGCTTCAGTGGTTTTCTTGAGTATTTGTCACAGATAAAATTTCATTTCTCGTCAAACGGAATTTTCATTGACGTGGAAAACTGTAAACTGTTCTGTATCAACATAAACTTTCGGTAATCTGTCACAATCTCTCAAAAATACGAGTGAACAAAGAGTTCGTGGTCATGACAGAGAGCTGATACTTTTTGCGCCAGTGATCTTTAACACAAAGACAGACTTGTGAGCTACCTAAGGGAAACCGATAAGGTTGGGATGCTAACATTGACAGATAAATGGTATTTGTTTAAAAACGTAGGGGCGAAAATTTTGTAATGACCAGTATCGACGGGTGATCAAAATTCACATGAAATTTTTATGAATGAACTTTTGTGTGTAGCGAAGGGGCAGGCCAGTGGACATAGCCTTATTTGATCTGTCAGAGTAATATAGTAAAAAGGGATTTTAAATCTCCCCATAACCTTGGGTCCTTGTATGTCATCTTTTTAAAAAACCTCCGATTCTAGTGCATTAAGTCTCATCACTGTGAGAACTGTTTTGAGGCAGTTCATATTTCAACAGTGTTGTTCTGTGTCGAATCCTTTTCGGGACATCATCGTTGGATTATTTCTTTGTTTAAATCCATTAAGCACATAACTGAGATTTTTGTAAGTTGACACAACAGACTCAATAGGCGTTTAAGTGGCATGGCTATCTGCTGTGCATCTCTGTCGAAATTTATCATAGTCGTCTCATCTACACTCAGAGACTGTTGGATGATCGAGATTGTCTGATTAACCGACTTCGAAAACAAGAGGTGACTTCATTACTGGTGGGATAAAATGGATTGAGTAATTCTGGGGTTGTCTTTTATTCAGTCCCCTGTTTATAGTATAGACTTGAGCTCCAACGTTTCGTATTGTTCCCAGGATCAGGGAATGATCTTCACAGAGTGTGTGAACGATAAAAATCGGTGGGAATGAAAAGACAAAGAATTGTGTCGTGTTAAAAAAACTAAAAAAAAACCCTCAAATTTCAAGGAAGATAACACAAGCATTTTTCAAGGTCAAGCAATATGACCTTCAGATATTTATCAAATTCAAAGTCACCAAGGCATGTAACAGTTGATAGTAAAAAAAAATAAAAAAAATAAAGAGAAAAAAAGACGGTCATCAAATTATGTTCATGTTTTTACTATAACAATAACTGAAAAATTATTGTTACTTCAGTAAACAACAACATAGAAAACATGACCAAACTCCCACTGCATGCATACATATCTACTGTCGTACCCCTCTCCAATTATCTATGTGCCCCCTTATATCTCTTTCTCCTCCTCCCTTACAAACCCACGTCCCTATGTAACGCAAACACACCCTTTCTCTCATGCACTGTCCAAATAACACACCTTTCTTTAAACACATAGACCTATTCTTTCTGTGGGTGGCTAATCAAACTAAATCCGGGAAGGCTGTAAAAGTTCTACCACTCTTTTTAAGTATCTACATCTACCACAATGAAAACAATCTGCTGACATTGTTGATTTGCTATGTAACCTTGAGTTATAACGCCCACTTCAATATCTGCCGGCTTGTGGTTTTGGTCATGGGAGTCTTGACAAACATGTGACTTGCACTATATCTATATACCTATACCTTTAAAACTTGAAAAACAACCTGTATATAGAATATACATATACATAATAATCTGTAAAAAATTCTATCTTGTACAAGACATATTAATGACGATGAAAAATTTTGCATGTAATTCTACGGTCAGTATCATGCGGTGTATGCATGAACGTGGCTGTCTCTTTCATTCGATCATTGTGTAGGAACTCTGAGTCAATAATATACTAGCATGTATGAAGGAAAACAATTATACAAAATTCCATACTGTATGAAGCAAAGGAGCAGAATTTTACAATTTATAGCTAAGTTTGCACTACAGCTAGATGACATTTTCTAATGTTTATCTAACTAAGTCTTAATCTTTGTTGTTTGTTTTAGCTAAATCTCGCTGTTTAATTGAGCCTTTGCTTTGCTGAATCACAATTAAACAAAACATGGCCTGTATGTTAAAGAGACTTAGCAAACTGTATGGTGAATTTGTGTGAAGCAGAACAGTGATCTTGATTTTAATTTGGAGATGTGACTCAACTTAAAAAGATTTAATGAAGCCTGGATATTATTTTTGACGCTGAAAATTGTCATGGTGAAAACATAACACTATACATTCTGCAATAAGCCCATGTGACTGAACACAATCTCTTGCTCAAAGTGGGAGAATGGGCTTATAACAGGACATAATATGATATTTGTTGGCATTTCTTACCAATATACAATTTATTTGGGTGGGCTTATTAACAGACATGGGCTTTTTGCTGGATAAATACGGCACAACTGTTTAAAAATGGCCTTATGGGGTTTTATTAAAATAGATTGTATAAGACAAAATACAGAGACAATACAAGTAATACATTGTAATGATTACCCTACAGAGCTATTACAATACTGTATTGTTTTAGATTACAACAATACTTTGTATTTGACAACAGTTACACCTACAACAGTACATTATATTAGACAATGTCTTTGACAGTACTTTGTATTTGACAACGCCTACAACGTTACATTGTATTAGACAATGCCTACAACGTAACATTGTATTAGACAACGCCTCCAACGTTACATTGTATTAGGCAACGCCTACAACGTTACAATGTATAAGACAATGCCTACAACACATTGTATTAGACAATGACTACAACGTTACATTGTCTTAGACAACGCCTACAAGGTTACATTGTATTAGACAGCGCCTACAACGTTACATTTTATTAGACAACGCCTACAAGGTTACATTGTATTAGACACCGCCTACAACGTTACATTTTATTAGACAACGCCTACAACATTACATTGTATTAGACAGCGCCTACAACGTTACATTATATTAGACAATGTCTTTGACAGTATTTTGTATTTGACAACGCCTACAACGTCACATTGTATTAGACAATTCCTACAACGTTACATTGCATTAGACAACGCCTACAACGTTACATTGTATTAGACAACGCCTACAACGTTACATTGTATAAGACAATGCCTACAGTACATTGTATTAGACAATGCCTACAGTACATTGTATTAGACAATGCCTTCAACAGTACATTGTTTTAGACAATGTCTACAACAGTACATTATGTTATAAAACACTTACTACAGTACATTGTATAAGACAACACCTACAACAGGATATTGTGTTATACAAAGGTTACCCTACCAGGTAGTAGTACAATACATAGAATTAGACAACAAAATATTCGACTAGCCGAAAAGGAAGTTTAAATCTGCCCGACAAATCTGGTATGTTTACCTGAGTGGGACTGGTACACTACAAGTACTTATATGCATATGTGTTCATGGAAAACTTGGGGTAGGGCTCAATCCTTGGCAATATTCCAGCCGACGACTGTGTTAAGCTCCGACAAGTCCTAAACACCCTAATGGGTTTTCACATGAAAATGTAATAAATTAGATACTTGCCATACATTCTGTTCATTCATTCTTTCAATCACGTCAACAAGAGTCTTGTTCCCAATATTTTTTTGGGAAATGATTTATTTGCAGAAAGAAATATTAGATTGTTCGAGTGCAAGAATTAATATTGAACTTGTCATATTATTCAATTAGTCTAGGTTTTCAAAGTAATTTTTACAATAATGAGACAATATATTAGGTGATTTGAAGTTTATAATTTATAGCTGTATCTCAAGGTCTTTATGAACTTTGTGAAGATCGAAGCGCAAATCCTTTGAGAAATATTTATTAGCTAGGGTGACCATGTCTCTAAAGAAAAAAGACATGTGCATGCATGGTTTTGAAGGAGGTTCTCTATGGTGCAAATGATAGGTTGTGTTTGGGTGCAAATATCTTTAGAAAAATGTAAAATGTTTTAGGAAAAAAGAAAACACATGGCATGCCTTGCCACATACAGGTGCAAGGGATCATATTGTACCCATATTTTGTGAAGGGTGCAAGAATATTCATGATTTAAGAGAAGAAAGGAGCAAGGGTTTTTATGTCTTTATAAAGGGGAATGGTTGCACATGTGTATGGTTGAAAAGGGTGCAGTGATGCACATCTTTGGAAATGGTTGATCATTAGCTATTATTAAGGATCCCTGTACCACTGCCAAAATAGAAACTAGATGCATTTGAAACTTATTCTTCCAGCATGACTAAAGCTTTGAAAAATTATTTTGAGAAGACACATATAACTCGCAAAAATTTACCTAAAACATAATGGAGATGAAATAGACAAAATATAATCAATAAATGTGTTCTGAGTGTAAAATAAAGAAAACCAAGTAAGAGGATGAGCCCAAATGTGCTACAGATATATATAACGGCAGTACAGTGGGACAGGGTCCCTTAAGAGAAGGGTGTGAAGATGAACATCCATATAAGCTTATAGTGTTGTCTGTTGTTTGTACGCATATCTAGTAGGTTAAACCTGCTGGTCATTTTAGAAAACGTGTCCTATAAAACATCTGATGTCGACCCTTCATTCAATATTTCACAGAAATATATACATTTCACATGAACGTGTACATTAATCTACTTCCGAGTTTGTGAAAGTTTTTAGTTATCGACTAGCTTCAACCAGATTGTTTATGTTTATTGCAGTGTTCATGTCAACGACATGTACATGCAAACTTATGATCTCGTTGAATATTCAAAACACATGTTTAATTTTTGAAAGGGAGGTAATTCTGGAAGTAACTTCTATTGATTACTACTTTACCTGTACAATTGATGTTGCTAACACAAACAAACTTAGTTCTGACTAGAGTGTCTGTCACTCCCCCAGTGTCTATTCTGCTCCTGAACATTATATTTATAAATATTGACCTTGACCTCACTTTCTTGGTTAAAATAAGGCCAAGTAATCAACTTGTCTGTTTCCTTTACATTTAAACACATAAGTACATTCATTCAAAGACTATTTAGTTTGTAGATAGGTCAAATGTTTCATTTAGTTTGTAGATAGGTCAAATGTTTCATTTTAAAAACTATTATCATAAGACTGTGAAATGCATAAATCCTATAACAGGAAACGTAAGCTAAGACATCCAGCTTGCCACCACATAATTAAGAGGTTCGGATAGGTCAATGGACCTGTTTCTTTTTACATTTGTCCTAACAGGTTCCAGAAGGATACAGAGGCTGGAGGTACATGTATACATATACAAATGGTTGTAGTAGAGCATTACGATTTTGTTTGTTTAGGGAGAACTATATGAGGTTAGTAGCCAAAGAACATCATAGGTACCACCTGGACCAACAGATACCTCAGTGTCCAGTAATTAGGTTGTTTTACTTACAATAAGCTCGGCTTGGAGGGCCTTTTGTCATTAGCAAGTAGGGAACTGAGCAATAACATTGCAATGCCAATATATTGCAACACTTGTCTAGCAATATATGATGTTTAAATGGCAATTGATTTTGATAATATTAATAATTTGAGGTTCTTATATACCGCTTTATCACAATCTAGTTCGTAGGTCGTCTCTAAGTGGTTCACAAAATATTATCTATGGTTATAGGGCCTTTGCAACCAGCCGATATCTTTCTCAATTCCCTGGGGAGCAAACAGCCAGTGCTGCCATTTCCACGCTCACAGTTAGGATTCAACAATCCCAGCACTGCCCAACCACATACTTATTTATAGCTGAGTAGACTGGAACAAGCAGAGTAAAAACACTGTGCAGTGCTGTGACTCGAACCCGCAACCCTTTGGTCATGAGCCCGGCGTCCTACCATTAGACAACCGTGCCTCCACGCTATTGTAATATTTTTTCAACTAATTATTTGCGAGTTTATTAACCCATTTACCCCTAAAGTCACAGTTGAACCTTACCAAATCAAAGTCTGGGCACGTCCAGTTTAGATATTTTGGGGTGAATGAGTAAATCATTTTACAGGAAAAATGCTAGAAGATTGAATATTATCCAAGTTATGCTTGAATGACCTGGTGATAAGTTCTAAAATTGCATGTACAAATTAATATCAATTCATTGAATGGAGGCTTACTGAATTATCATTTAAAAAAAAAGAATATTCTCTGAATATGATTTATTGTGATATATTGAAATAATATTCCTAAAATATTGTAATATGTTGCAATATGAAACTTTCTGCGTTCACTTACCTCTATAAGTTAGAGGTACAACGTGGCAACTGGCCTTAGGGGTATATAGGGGGTAACATTGGGGGTAACATTAACATTGGGGGTAACATGGGGACTGCTGGGTTTCTGAAGTGTTGAAATGTTAAATCAACACGAGCATCTTGGGAAAAAAAAAACTTCTGAAAAATATGTTTGGTTGTATTTGAGTCTGAGGCATTTGGTTTATGTTTCAAGCAATTCTAAATATTCAGACAAAATGTCTAGCAAATTTAAAACAGCAATTGAATTTTTTGAATGTTTGCGAAAGTCTTGGCTATCTGTAGTCAAAAGTTTTGCTTATAGCTGTAATTGACATCTTGTGTAACGGACATTTTTGTGCTACATAACTATCCAGCCTTTAAGCTATAGTCATTATATCTTCATTATTTCAAACTCAGAATAATATTTGGTTTAACAGTTGTGTTGAGTGCTTGGCTGTAAAATTAACTAGCCAAGAATTATATGAAAGTTTGATCAATTGCAAAACGATTTGCTCAATTGCATGTCACAGGTGAGTTCGGAATGTTTTTGGCAGAAACAAAAACAAGGTCAATTTTCTCAAAGTAAAGTTACAATTTGTGTTACTCAGCTGGAAAAAGTAATAGAATTTCTTGCAAAGTTTGAAATAGAAATGAAAAGGTAATGAAGAAAATGGCCTTAGGGGTCTATAGTACTCAACATTGGGTAATACCTCAATTTACTAAAAGCCCAATTTTCCTCTGGATAATTTTCATGTTAGTATACTTAGTGGTGAAATAAATTTGTTTATATACAATATAGTTGGTATTGCAACTATATATTACAACTGAATTGTATATAAACCAAAGTTCAAGCATCGAGTTGATTACTTATAAACGTTCATTCATTCTTGTTATTCTTGTTTTATAGATAGGATCTGATGATACTTCAAAATTTCTGTCAGTCAGATACAAAGTCAGGTTTAATCTTATGGCCATCATTTGCAAAAGAAGCACTAAAACTTGTGAAAATCAAAGATGATAGTCACTTTTAAAGTCAAATCCTACCTCCAGATAGATTTAAATCTTCAGGGTGGCCGAAACATTTTGAAGTCGGTAAGTCACACTTCTGTGTTTGCTCGGCTCAGGTCATCCGAGGAGACAAAAGGGCCATAACTTTTGCACTTCGGGGCTCTAACCTAAGGGGATTTGTTACCGTTTAGGGCACCGACGGACTGGGTTCTATTGATTTGAACTTGCCGGGATAATCATGATCTTGCATCGAAAGTGGATGGTGCATTTGATGACAAGATTACATGTCAGCAAGTTAATTTTCTTTGCCGCAGCAGTGGTTCGGGCCCGCCACTTGTAAGGTATCGGGTTAGGTATTACAAGTCGTCATGTTATTATATTACGAACGCACAACCACAGCCCGAGACACAAAAAGAGACTTGCTTTTTACCCTGAACAGGGATGGGATATACAAAACTCAATGAGGGAGGAGTTTTAGTGCTATAGGATATATCATTACCCCAGGCTCAAATTGATATACTGGCTTATAATCTTAAATCTCTGAAATTCTTTTAATATTGAATTTAACAGATATTTCATCTCATTACTTTCCTAATGATAGACAAAATGAATTTTCATTATATTTAATGTACAATTTTTGCATCAATTACAAGTAAGATTACTCGAGTAGCAGAATAAATACTAATAAGGATGGATGTTTAGGTGGATTAAAAGGATTGTACGGATTTAAATAAACCTCAAAGGGACTCCGATAGTGGAATGATGGGGTACCGAATATGAACCTTAAGTTTTGTATAAATTTCAGTCCCAAGTAGGAACAGGATGGTTAACAAAGATTGGCCCTGACTAGCAAAGAACGTTAATTATATAAGAGTGTGTTGACTAAAAAAAAATGTTATCGTAATTATTTGACATCGTAGAGTTGCACACTTTAAGTTACCAGATCTGTGAAGTCAACCGGCTGCAACATGTTTACTGTCCTATCAAGCTCGTTCACTCGCTGATCTGTGACACAACAGTGATACGGTACAGGTTAACAAATATAAAGTGTAGGATGCATTTTGGAAACAATGGACAAGAAAGAGATACACCCTGCTCTGTTTTAACACGTCTTTGGTAGTCAAGCAAACCTGTTACAAGTTTATGAATAAATTTGTCAGATTTACATACATAACAAAAAGGGTATATTATACTTTATAATGAGAGTTGTACGGATGATATCTTCACGGATTTACTACAGACTTAGATATTAAATATTTACCTGTCGATAGCTGTGTTTTGTTACAGGTTCGTGTAGCTACAAAGGTGTTTTGAGTGCTGGCTTCAGTGACTCACAGAAGTCATTGAGTGAGGAAAACGTGGAAAAGTAGCAAAAAAGTATATACCTGTGTAATTATTAAATTCATCCAGTTTTTGGATCGGTTTTGAAATTTACTTTACGAGTACAAATATTTTAGATTTCCTGTGTGAGATGCAAATTATTGCATATCTGTAAGAAGTTCTGTCAAAAGAGAAGATGTAATGTAAATATTATTTAAGTTAAACATTTTAGTATCATTTTGCTGGAAATAAATCAAACTCCAGTTTTCCAAATGCTGTTCAACTTTTAGAAATCTTAAACTTAAGTTTTTCTAATGGGAAGCATTATTGGGTGTACTGTAGGAGAAATCTTAACCCTAAGAAGAATTTCTTCAATTCCAATAATGCATTTAATTTCTAATGAAAATTTTTGGGAATTTCTTAGGGATTAAGGGACATATTTTGCAGTTGTGGGGTCTTATGAAATTTGATGTCGTTTATTACTTGTAATTCTCTAACTTGTCAGCCTTAAGTGTCTTAATAACAAATTATTTATTTCTGAATTATTAAAAATTTAAATAAAATTGTCTGGAATGAAGAACAAAAAGTTAAATCCTCATCATCAGTATCATAACTCAGTTGAAAAGGATTATTTTAAACTTTGGCATCGTTGTTCAATAGTTATTTTTGATGCATTATTTACACAGCTGGCCGGTACATGCGACCAATCCAATTGTCCAACTATCGAGCACTATTAACTCATTCACTCCTACATTTTTAAATAGACCTGCAGTCTTTGTTTTTGGTAAGGTTAAAATGTTAGGGGTGAACATGCTAATCTGGTCATCCCGCCATTATCTGCATTGCCAGTGTTTTATGGGACAAGATTGGCTTTTTCTGTGTAAAATTGTCCCATTAATACAAGGCCAACTGCCATTTATTTGCTGGGATTATAGGATTATAATGGCGGAATTATTGAAGTCACATTATAATCCTGCCACTGATTTTACGAGGATGAATATGGCAAAATTATTAAAATAGAAATCCTGCTACTAATTATTTAAAACACAGTTTGCCTCTAATTTAGTGGCTATGAAGTGGCAGATTATTGAAGCCTCAAATTTGCCTCTAATTTAGTGGCTATAGGGTGGCAGTTTATTGAAGCCACAACTCTGCCTCTAATTTAGTGGTTAGGGTGGAAGAATTATTGAAGTCGCAACAGTGGCTAGGGCTAGGATTGCGGAATTATTGAAGCCACAATTGTTCCTCTGATTTAGTGGCTAGGGTGGCAGATTTATTGAAGTCACAACTCTGTCTCTCATTTAGTGGCTGGATTATTGAAGCTTAACTGCATATATCACGGTATTTGTCTTGAAAGGCAATACACATGCACACTTCTACTGCTGAACTGGTGTTTAAATTTTCTCCCGACAGAACAAGTGGAGTCTTGATATTTGTGTAAATTCATATGATGACTGGTATCAATTATGTTCCTCTTTCATGTGTAGAATATAAACAGTATTGTAAAGTTTCTTCCCACCCCTTCAGTGTCAAATACCCTCAAGTTTTACTGCCTAACTAGGATGGCTGTACATCAACGGGTTATGTCAGACATCGGTGGTATGAGAAATAATTTCTGCATAACAAATACTGCCAGAGGTCTCCCCATTGACTACTTTGCTGACTTGGATATTAATTTAAGTGTATACATATTGGGGTTAGAATGTACCCTCCTTGCTGATCATAGTTTAATCTTCCATGACTTTACTGGATATACTAATTTCATGGCAAAGTGTCAGATGTTTAGCCTAGTCTGCTTGTTATTAAATTGTATACATATCTGGGTACCCACTTTGCTGACTTGAATACATTCTTATGTTGCATGGTATTGGAGTGATATTCCTGTTTTGCCAAATTTTGCATGAATTCAATGGTGACTATATATAAAACGATAAGGTGTATTAAGGGACTAATCACCCTTGGTCTCTCATGTACAAGTGGTCTATTAATACCGGTTCAGTTCACAGTGACATTACAACAATGAGGAACATTAGAAATGGTGTTTTTACACACTGGTGGTCTTTTGAAAGAACAGGTTGGACGGTATTGGATATCCCCACTTCACAGACTTAAATGATATAGATATTATACGTAGTATCCTTACTTTAATGAGCCTGGACATTAATTTAATGGTAAATGGGAAATTTTAGCACAGTCAAAATTTCGCCCTTCACCAATGAAACCAAGTTTTGCCAAGTGTTAATTTCGCCCTTTACATTTAACTGCTATTTATATTATACTGTTAACTTACATTCGCTGTAATGATAAATTTATCTTGGGATATATCCTTACTTTAATGAGTCTGCGGACATCAATTTAATAGTAAATGGGAAAAAGGCGACAATTTACTGCAGCGTAAAATTTCCAGTCATACAGAATATATTTGGGTATCCTGATTTGGCTGACTTGAATGATATCCTTACTTAAATGACTTTGCCTTTAATTTTAATGGTATATATATCAGGGAATCCCCACTTTGCTGACTCGGACATTATTTCAATGCTAGAGTTTATGTCGGGGTCATATTGATAGGTATATATAAGAAACGCTTGGGCCTTCCACACTTACAGTGATCCTAAGCTCGACTTGACTTCCAATAAGTATGGTTTCTTTCACACGATTTAAACAAAACCATTTAAATTCTTTGGTTGTAATTATCAATGAGTGTGGGTAAGTGTTGGAAAGTGGCACAGCACAATGGTGTGTTTATGTGAACGGTGATTACCGGGCCAAGTGCTATTGTGACGGGATTTTCGACAGATTAGCTCGATTTGCGGCTGGCCAAGGAAAACTGCTCAAAAACAAATTGATAGTGTACATGCTATGTAACAGATTAATCTGTAAGGTGCTCACAACGTAAGCTAGGTACAAGATCGAAAATCTCATCAACATGAAAAGGGGGAGATTTAAGGTTTGATAAATGATATGATTAAATTGAAATCTCACAAGAGATGAAAACTTACAGTGCAGAACCTAGTGTGACAATTGTTTAGTACAAGCTTTCTATATATAACACTATGGGAAGATTTTGGAATAACCAAACAAGCAAGCAAGCATAGATTAATGATTGTAAAAAAAAATCCTTCGAAAGTTTTTTTTTACCAAAAGTGTTGTGTATTTGTGGTGAATTTGATCGATACTACACCCATTTGTTCTCCTGCATATCAAGTTCCGACGCCACACATTTTCTTAACCTCAAAATAACATTTCATACCGCTAACTTTTAACTGGTGTGATGGTTCAGGTTAGTATTGTCACGTCCGATTATGTTAACTGCAGAACCTTCTTTTTCATTTGTAAACAAATTTAAGTTTTGAATTTGTTTTTCTTTTCAAGAAATAGAAGTAACTTTCTTTAAATGATTTTTTTTTTTAATATGAGATTTTATTTTGACTATTGTTAACCGCCAACCTACTTTTATCAGTCGAAATAATACTGGTCAAATACTGGGTATTGTAAAATAATGACAAAATATATAACCAGGCATATTACAAAATAATTCCAATAAAGGTTTGTTATACTGCCATCTCAATATAGTGAAATTTTGGCATTATAAAGGGGTTGTCAATTTATTGAAGGGAATATAAAAAAGAATCAATTACTAAAAAAAACGGGACCTTAAAATTGTTGGCAGTGAGCAAAGTGGAAATAAACAGGGATTCTATTTTGGTCAAGTGTAAAATGGTTTATTCCAAGGCCACGTATGCTTTTGTGTATATAGATCTTCACATTATGTAACATCAATCCTGAAACCTCATGATTTGTATTAATATTTCAGCCCAGTATATATATCCAAACTCATGCTTGTGTATTTCCAAATCTAGATAATACAGAAAGCAAACACAGCTACATTCCAATTGAATATAAATGCTAAGTCAACATGTTGGCTAAGGCCGTATGTTCATTTTTGGCTTTTTACGCTTGGTACTGATCCATTTTCTTGTCTGTCGACATGCCTTGCATAGCTAGGGTATTGTAAAAGAACTCGGGCATGTTAAACACAGGTTGTAAGAAAAGTCTTTCAATTTGAAATATTCATAGAAAAAAGAAATTTGAATCCCATTGTAATGTGCTGTAGGGCAGGTCAAATTCCAAATATAAATTCAACGTTTAATTATTTATTTATAAATTAAAATCGATCTGGATTAAATAAATTTACTGTGTACAATATTGACTGAGAATTGCATGATTAACACCTTAAGCCTATGTTATAAGTAATATTTATGACTATGTAATCACAATTATTAAAAAATTTTAACACCTCCAAATCTGATCTGGGAGATCAACATTTTTTGTCATTGTATTCACATTTTTTGCATTTTTTTTTTTATAAGTCTTTAATATGTTTGGAATGTTGACTATAGCTTGTAGATTAAAATACTTGTATAATACCAGTACTTGACTTTGAAACTTTGACGGATAATTTGTTCGCCTCAAGGAACTACCGACTCAAAAGAGATTAGAAGGCGTTAATTACTAAAAAATGCCAAATAGTTATCTCCCCTTTCTACTTGTGTACTTTTAAAATCGTGCTTGAATTTGCGTGAGCCCATGACTAAATGCAGGACTGACTGCGTTTGAATGTTCTACTAGGAACATGTACATTTGTGAAAAGGTCCAGGCGCTTATTCATAAACCGTTCTCATGCTCTAGTATGGATTCTGTGCTCCTCAGACTCAACTAATTAAAACTCACTTAAAATATTGTGACACCGAACATTGAAAACAATATTCATTAAAAAAAGTCTTTATGATAAAAGTTTTAAAGAAGGTGTTTATGATTCTGAAAAATGCTGTCTTGGCAAATATTCTGAAGAATGTACATGTTTTGATGCAAAATATTTTGAAGTTTTCCATGATAAAAGATTCTGAAGAAAAAATTCTCCAATAAGGTTTTGATTAAGGTGTATCATTTGTTTTCAAGACAGAAAATGGAACATTGTTCTATATTATATTATAAACAGCTATATAAAAGATAGCTGTATCTCCTTTGCAGTGCTACTTCAATTTTAATGAAAGCATGGGTTATTATTAGAATTAACAGAATTAATTTTGAACTTTTGTCAGTACAACCAACAAACGAAAACTCTAGAGGTGTTCTGAAGGTGTTTATTTGTTTTGATAAGGAGTCAAGCCCAGCCTTTTTATATTATGAAAAGTATGGAGAATATATGTTTACTGGACACTTCGAGTTGTCAGAATTTGTTTATGAAAAATATATTTTAAAAACAATTTAAATAGAAATATGGAGTTGAAAACTTTGTTTTGAAAATAAATACATGTTTATTAAGAGAAATTGTGAAGAGAACTTTGTGATTCAATAACACATCAAGATACCTCTTTGTCACGTTCCATGTGAGGGATAATCTGCAATGGTGTAAAGTGCTGATAGTTCACTTTTACTAATCTTAAATATAGAAGACCAGCTGATTTAGGAGCCAAATTTGATTTAAATCCCACCTATATAATGAGTCGGCGGCCGAATCATAAGTAGACCAGCTATGATGTACCCATGTAGACAGTATGTAAGTTTAGCCTTTGTTGGTCAGATAATATTATGCATACCCACTGCTCCTAGTCAGGTCATCGACTTACCTATGTGTGTATGTGCGTAATATGTTTTCAAACTGAACTGTTCCCCAACAGTCTGAGATCGAAAAATTACAGGTAAAATGTTTACCTGGTTCTATTTATAAATGTATTGTATGTCACCTACCTGTGCTTAACGAAGATGGTTGTAGGTATGTAAGTTACATCTTTTAGAGCTGGGATGGACTCTGCCAGTGTTTATATACAGTTAGAAAATGTTTCAATCTTGGCCACATTGTCCATTAGATGTAAAATTGTTCCTTTCTTAGAGAGTTCACCTGCTGTCCGCTGATAACTTTGTGTAGATTTTGTAGATTATCCATAAGGAAAATTTAAACGTCTCACTTGATATTGATATTTAGTGAATGGATATAGGTCCATCCCCACTATCAGGTGTACCAACGAATCACATTGTTGGAAAATAACGTGTCTGGACCCGTTTGTCTTTGTTTCATAGTGTATTATCAGGCCCTGTGTAGCCATTATTGATCACAGGACCCACTGATCTCTAGCCTATTTGTTTATTTCGTATGATACACAATACACACGGGAGATGGACCCCGCCGGTCACTAAATGTGTTATTACGTCTGTGTCATCTGGACACACCTAATGACTGCGGTCACTTATCAATTGTTTGTCAATAACTGCAAAAATTTTGATGTCAGCGTACACAGGAAGTTTAATTTGCCATGTTTTGAAGTTTACACGCTCCATGTTGGGCGGTGATAAAACAAACACAAGAATCCATGTTGACGTTGGATCTGCCCACATCTATGTGTGCTGCGCTATACAAGTATAGATGTAATCTAGATTGTAACGACAGGTCGGCACCGTCGGGAATTTCAACTATCTCAACTAATATGCTAATGAGTAATTGTTGAATAAAGGTTTAATCTTGTATCTATAACATAATTGTGTTGTTTTTTTTTCTTTTCCCCGTGATTTTGGGTTTAAGATTTTGTTTCGTTACATAATAAATGTTGAGTGAAACTTCAGGAATATATGACAAAACTTATTGTGTTACAATATCTGACTTTATTTGAATTGCATGTTTGAAAATTCACTTTGGTTTTCTATACAACTTCCTGTTATACTGGCAGACAGTTCCACAGATTAGAAATGGGTAAAAGCTATATTGGGTCTATTTTTGAACAAGAAATGGAAATTCAGCTTTAACTTTGGCATGAGAGTTTGTGTTTGCAAAAAGTCATAAAATTGTATAAAGTCATAAAATAACAAAAAGTAAAAAATAACCTTCTTTTTTTTGTGATAATCACGAATTTGAATAACTAGTGTTGATGGTGTGTCAGATTTTTATTATCAGTATCAGTTATACTTAAGTCTTCACACCTCCTTCAAATTGGGGAAGACAAGGGAAACCACTCTGATGCAGTCAGATAACGGGCAGTGTTCATTTCAGCCCTGCTCTGATAAAGGATTATATCACACAAGGGCAAGGACAGATTAAAACCAATGTCCTCTGGTCAAATATCAACGTGATTATGTTATTACACTGCAAGGGTCCTACCAAGATTAGGAGAAATCGTAATTTATTTCAACGTACATTGTAGTATTTATATATATCCCAGATCTCATATAACTGTTACCAATAAAGACATACAATTGGTTCAGGAGTGTCTTTTTATGTAATAGATTGTAAATTCCTGGTTTTCAAATAATACTGCACACTAGAAATAAAATGTTCTAATATTTTCGGTGATGAATATTTACCGTAAATTTGTCTCAAGGATCTCCATACCATTTCCAAAACCTATAACTATTTACTTTTAACACTTTTTTCATGCATTACTGCAGCTTAGATAAATCCTTGCTGAAAAGAAAACCATAGGTTGTGGAACTTTCATGAAAGTATATAATAAAGATGAAATAAGCAGTGAAAGAATCAACTGCAGTGTTTGGAATGTAAGATAATGCAACGGGGACGGACCAGGATTCGAACCTGCCAGGACTTCCGATTATTATCCTGTTGCTTTAACCAGCTGAGCTACGTGATCAACAGTAGTACCCTGGCTGGCCCCGTTACAGTCATAACAAAATAAAGGGGAGGTAACTGTGTATATGAAAATCTACAACATCATTCTAGTGTTTTGCCTACGGTGGGATCATGCTGACCCATTATTTTTGAATTTTCAGATATTAATGCTTACAATTTTTTTAATGTAATTAACATAACAGGTTTATGTTTACCAAAATATGATATTATCTAACTGCCAAAAAATACAGAAACGTCAGTTTGTGAAATTAATTTTGTGCAGAATATAACGTATTTGCAGAAGTTGAATCTGTGCTACTTCTTACTGGTTCTTGGGTCATACAATTAATGTAGCAGAGCTGTTCCATATTTATCATAGACTGTATATCGGCGGTTATCTCGCCTTAGATGTCTGTTACAATGGGTGCAGCAAGCCAATTCTAAGTAATGAAGTTTATCTCCAGACCAAGAAGGGTGTGTGCATATTTCTTAATAGTTATATGGTGGTCAGAATCATTAATGAGTTTTCACTTTCACTTTAAAAAGATTCTCTTGACTAGTGTAAGTTTTATGGATATAAATAAACTGCAATAGGTAATTTGAATTGCTGCGAAAATCCGTCCGTGTATGTACTATAATCTAGACAGCAGCTTAAATCAACAGACCCCCGCAGCAAGTGCATTCACAGTTTGAGAAGTGGTTGTCTGTCTCTTACCTAAGTCGGAGAGTTTTCTATTCTAATCTGAGTTACGATGACTCCTTATTGAGTACAACCCGTGGAATTTCAATGCACTGGAGTGCAAAGCAATGATGTTAATTTATGAAGGGCTGAATTGGGCTATTATTATACAACGAAATCAAGACGAATGTTCAAATATATAAACTAAACGATGGAGCTCCATTGAAATTGTTTTGCAAGAATGTTCAACTATAGCATGCGTACCATCACCATGACTGTGGGGAAGCTTTATAACACTTACACTAGAAAGGTAAATAAATCGTAGATCATGTGACTCTATTCCCCCACAAGTCACATTTTAATCTAGTTGGTATAAAAAGGACGGACAAGGTAATATGAAGTAGGTGGGAAACTGATCCGTGTTTTGATGTATGTATTGTGCATTCCAGGGTGGTGAAAGTGCTATGCAATACTCATGGTGTGTATGTACGAAAATCGATCACCGTAACATCCTTTTTCTTTAAAGATATAGATTTATATTGATCGCCTAAACTTGTAATCGCATGTTATCAATATACAGGAAATCTTGTCTAATCTGACCCCTGTGTTTCCAGACATCCTTTCTTAATACCATCACTGTTTTATTATGGAAACGGGGATATTAATTTGGGTTTGACCGTCTGTCTGTCTGTCTGTCTGTCACGCTTCGTTTCCGTGCAATAACTGCAACAAATGTTAACCGATTTTCTGTAAACTTTGTAGCAGGGTTAAATGCCATAAGATCTCGGCCAAGTTTAATGACCACTTTCAGCAGACTTGCTTTGGCAGAGTTGTGTCTCCTGGAATAACAAAAAACGTCATTATCTGCCATTTCTGTTAAATTTAACTCTTGCAAATATTATCCGATTGTATTCAAAATTAGTAACAGGGTTCAACGCATTAAGGGCTCGTCTGAGTTTGACAACCACTTTAATCGGACTCCACTTGGCAGAGTTATGGCCCCTTGATGATCGAAAAATCTCATTATCTGCAGATTCCGCTTAATAACTCTAGCAAATATTAGCCAAATTCCTTCAAACTTGATAACAATGTTTGTGTTCCTCTGTCTTTCCACCCATCTCGGGCACTCTTTGATTTTCGTATGATATTTGCTGCAGATAGTGTGTAGATATTTGAACCAAATTCTGTATGCACATCATACTCATGTTAAGTTTGTCAACCAATGTCATTTGTGCATATTTACGGCTAATTAATGAGGTTAATAAATTCTGATGGATTAAACGATCAATTTACACCGTAATACCTACATGTTCAATAAAAAGTCTAACTTCTGTATCGGGCTTTGTTTTCTTCTTCAAGTTTCAAGCTATACATTATGTCTCAAAAGCATGATGCTCACATGTTTAAACCTAACCTCAATAATGTTTAATGTTTACCTACAATATGTCCTGCAAGCGGGGGATATAAATTCCACGAATTTGCTTGTTGTTAATGGATATTTGCCATAATGATAAATTTATCATGATTATGAAATGCGAAAAAGGCAAAAATTAAACTGAGGATAAAATATCCCAGTGTACAGTATTATCTAAATTTTGTATGATTAACTAGCTAGGTTATTGAACAAAAGGCAAAAGTAGCATAGTCTGACTTATTAAATATTATTACGAAATTTTGCATTATTTTCCTTTTCTTAAAAGTTCTTGTAACATTTGTATAAAAATTTGAAGAATCAGTGATTTTGATTTCCGATTTGATTTGGATGTGCAGTAGCAGAACGATTTGGATGAAGTCTACTAGCTGTTTGATTTATTGTTGATTTTATTGTTGTAAAAGTTGTTGGCGTTTACCGTAGCACTTCGCTGTGGACAACGTGTGATAAGGACCACTTCCATATTTACGTTTTACAGCCATTATAGGTAGATTTATCAGGATTCTGTCTTCAAAGGAGAAAAATCTTCTGTTGACAAAGATCTTGGATAAAAACAAACATTTAGATCCTCCAGAGTATTTAATAAGATGTATTTATTAAATTCTCTACACCTCGATTAGACCAAGGTTCAGTGTAGCCGTGGCGTGTAGTTTATATCGCAGACAGGGTTAGCCTTAAACCCAAGGTAAATGAAAACGAAAGGAGGCTTTGTTTAACCCACAACAAACGAAGAATTTTTCATATACCTACATTAGGTTAAAAAGTGCAATTTAATGGGCTGGGGTCTGTATTTTCTGGGGAGTATAGCCGATAGCCTGGGATATTTTTACCTGGCTTGTTTTTGCAGCGAAATTTATCACAGCCTTTTATTGAGATTTACGTAAAATCTTTAAGCTATCATCAAGTCTTTTAAAGGAATTTTAATTCAAACCTTTGATACTGTACTTTTAGATTGTGCCTTTTATCTTTATAATTTGTCTGGGAGAATCTGTGGCTTTCGTGTGGCAGACATTTCTGGGGAACTGTTAAAGCATACAGGCTTACGTAGGGCTTGGACGACAGGTCAGTGTGGACTAGGGGTTAGCCCAGGTATAGCCTATAATAATTTTACATCGATGTCATAGAAACAATGTATTACAGGAGGTACTGGTACAATACACAATAAAACCTTGTTATACTGCAAACATTTTTTCAGGGAAATTTTGGCATTATAAAGAAGTTTGGAAATAATTTCGCAGTAAGGGCAGTGGCAAATGGAACAAGTGTCATTATATCAAGGTTTTACTGTACATATATTTATTATTAGGACAATACTGATGTCACATACAATGTCAATACACCATGGGCAATGTATAAATCGACAGACCAGTTATGTCACAGAGTATTTAAAGGGTTTAGGGGTACTTTCACAGAAGGGTACATGTCAGAGATGGGTTATTTATAGAGTGCATGTATGAGAGGGTATATGTATTTATATTGTCTTTCTACAAATTGTTCCCAGAATCAAAGCATAATGACTTTATGTTCTGACAGCTGAGTTGGTATTGTTTAACCTTTCAGAATCTACATTCTGATGGCATAAGGCAGGGATATATGCCCTCCTGCTTACACCTCATTTGAATCTCATCAATATATGGAAAGCTCAGTGAGGTTGGGTGAATGAAGTATGATCTCATTTACCTCTCAATTTAAAATTTCTAAGTTTAGATCAAAACAATCGGGTTGAACAAGGTCATTCCTTTGTAGATACAAAAGTTGGCATTTGGCAGGGATGCCCTCTTGCACTGTCCCTATTTACCTTCGTGTCTCAATAGCGGTATAAAGACTCTTGCACCCAGATTAAGCGGAACGATGTCATCGATGAAGTTGTACCAAATTACGCCGTCAGACAGGAAGAAGATGGGTATGTGAATGATTGAGTAACACTTTCCCACCCCCTCGTCTGTAGAGAAAACCGCAGAAAACATATGGACTAGCAGGTAGGTAAATAACCCACACCCAACTAAAGCAACCACAATAAAGGGAAGAGCTAGGAAGCGAACCTCCGGACCACGAGGAAATGTTGTGAATGAGGAAACAGATCATTTGAGTACATGGTTCATTCTCATGCCATAACTTGCCAACAATCTGGCAAAAACAGATCTCAAGGGTATTTATTCAGGGAAATGTGTTATCTGGCAGATTATTTTCTGTGTTACTCAACCACTGCCTAGCATTACTAAACATTAACAAATAGGTCATGTGGTTGGGGAGTCTGGTGGGCTGTAGTAGGGGAATAGGAGATGTTTGGAGGTGTGTGTGTAGTGGGGGAGGGGAGGGGATTAGGGATTGTCAGGTTCAGAATAGGGCTGTAGGTTTGGGGTTGTGGGTGGGGGTTGTGGGAGGGTAGTCCTCATTAGTCATGGGAAGATGGTGACCATACAGTAACACATGCTGAAGTTGAGTTTATGGTGACATTTGACATCAGTGTCATGATTATTTGACTGGATAATCCCTGGGAATTAAATCGTTACTGATAACAACCAAATGACCGTCATTCGTTTTCAATTACATAACTTTTCTGTCTCATTTGTTTTGTCAGCTAACTTACCAAAGGATTTTTTTTCCTGATGGTGATGATTTTAAATTCAAAATATCCATATTTTATCAAAATTAAATAAATCGCATGTTTTTTAACTTTTTATGGGTCTGCTTTTAAATACTTTACAAATATGACTTCTTGTAATAAGAAAACAAACATATGTATTTGAAGACACCTTTTGAACAGCTGACTTGCTTATCTTTACATTGTAAGGTAGATTTTTCCCACAAATACTATTTGCCCAACAGCAGATCTCAATTTCTTGTAACATTTCAAGTTAGGATATTTTTTCCACGACCACTATTTCCCAAAAGGGAAAGAGTTGTTTTAGTTAAGAAAAATCTTCAGATATGCTAAGGAATATTTACGAAAGTTGCGCCTATAATGTTCAAACTGAAAAATTGTGTTATTAAGAAATATGATATTAAGCAAAATGTGATATTAAACAGCATTACAATAAGTGGAATTAACTGTATTTGTATAATCAATCTGTTACGTTTATAGGAAAACACCTTTAAACAAGGGTATTATTTAATCTAACAGGTGATTTATCTCCCAATTTTCCTGTAGCACAGGTAAACTTGATTTGGTACATGTACATATACTCTATACAGGTTTTCAGGTCGGTATATATACCTGTTTATTAACGAAGATAAAGCTATAAGATAGCTGTGAAAAAGTCTGTCGCCGCTTGCCAAGGACATGTCAAACCCATTCTTACTTTTGTTTTCTTGTCCACTGTTCAAATCTCGTTTTAAATTTTATCACTTTATAGGAAAAACTTCAAAGCTTGGAGGTGACAAAATTGATATTTGATTTGGCAGAGTAGGGTAGAAATCACTCCATAGATAGATCAGTTCTGTGACACCGTTATTGCCTTGGGGAATAAATTCTGAATTTATGAACTGGTCTTATTGTTTTAAGACGTAATAAAATCGTCAATGTACAGAGCAATGATAATATATCAGCAATCTCCACCTTTGAGTTACAACACAAAACCGCAGGTACTGAATGTACGCTGAATAACAGGTACGCTGTGTAACATTTGTTATGCTGTATACGCTGATATACAGTGTAGCTGGTATGCAGCATATACCAAGTGTGTATACGCTGTGCACATGCTTGGTATACTGTATTACTGAATAACAGTTATGCTGTATACACATTTGGTATGCTGTATATGCTGGTATGCTGTATATACCATTACCAAGTGTGTATACACTGTATATATGCTTGGTATGGTGAAGAACCGGTAAGCTGTACTTAAACGTGGTTTGCTGTATACGCTGGTATACAGTGTAGCTGTTATGCTGTGTATACCATTACTAAGTGTGTATACACTGTACCCACCCTTGGTATGGTAAACAAACGGTAAGCTGTACGTATACTTGGGTTGCTGTATACACTGGTATACAGAGAAGCTGGTATGCTGTGTATACCACACATTTGGTATGCTGTAGATGCTGGTATGCTGTATATTCCATTACCAAGTGTGTATACACTGTGCCCATGCTTGGTATGGTGAACAACAGGTGAGCTGTACGTATACTTGGTTTGCTGTATACACTGGTGTACAGTGTAGCTGGTATGCTGTGTTTACCGTTACCAAGTGTGTATACACTGTGCATATGCTTGGTATGGTGAAGAACCGGTAAGCTGTACTTAAACGTGGTTTGCTGTATACGCTGGTATACAGTGTAGCTGGAATGCTGTGTATACCATTACTAAGTGTGTATACACTGTACCCATGTTTGGTATGGTAAATAAGCAGTAAGCTGTACGTATACTTGGGTTGCTGTATACACTGGTATACAGTGTAGCTGGGATGCTGTGTATACCATTACCCAGTGTGTATACACTGTACATATGCTTGGTATGCTGAATAACCGGTAAGCTGTATGAAAACTTGGTTTGCTGTATACACTGGTGTACAGTGTAGCTGGTATGCTGTGTTTACCGTTACCAAGTGTGTATACACTGTGCCCATGCTTGGTATGGTGAATAACTGGTATGCTGTGTATACCACACATTTGGTATGCTGTATTTGCTGGTATGCTGTATATACCATTACCAAGTGTGGATACACTGTACCCATGCTTGGTCTGGTAAACAAACGGTAAGCTGTACGTATACTTGGGTTGCTGTATACACTGGTATAATACAGCGTAGCTGGTATGCTGGGTATACCATTACCAAGTGTGGATACACTGTACCCATGCTTGGGATGGTAAATAACCAGTAAGCTGTACGTATATTTGGTTTGCTGTATACACTGGTATAATACAGCGTAGCTGGTATGCTGGGTATACCATTACCAAGTGTGGATACACTGTACCCATGCTTGGGATGGTAAATAACCAGTAAGCTATACGTATACTTGGTTTGCTGTATACACTGGTGTACAGTGTAGCTGGTATGCTGTATATACCATTACCAGGTGTGTATACACTGTACATATGCTTGGTATG
The DNA here is from genome assembly GCF_002113885.1 of Mizuhopecten yessoensis. Lineage (NCBI taxonomy): Eukaryota > Metazoa > Mollusca > Bivalvia > Pectinida > Pectinidae > Mizuhopecten > Mizuhopecten yessoensis. The sequence continues at coordinate 181,366 of NW_018408901.1, read as the reverse complement.
CTGAATAACCGGTAAGCTGTACTTAAATGTGGTTTGCTGTATACACTGGTGTACAGTGTAGCTGGTATGCTATGTATACCATTACCAAGTGTGTGTACACTGTACCCATGCTTGGTCTGGTAAACAAACGGTAAGCTGTACGTATACTTGGTTTTCCGTATACACTGTTATACAGTGTAGCTGGGATGCTGTGTATACCATTACTAAGTGTGTATACACTGTACACATGCTTGGCATGGTGAATAACCGGTAAGCTGTATGTAAACTTGGTTTGCTGTATCCACTGGTATGCAGTGTAGCTGGTATGCTGTGTATACCATTCCCAAGTGTGTATACACTGTATATATGCTTGGTATGGTGAAGAACCGGTAAGCTGTACTTAAATGTGGTTTGCTGTATACACTGGTGTACAGTGTAGCTGGTATGCTGTGTATTCCATTACCAAGTGTGTATATACTGTACCCATGCTTGGTAGGGTGAACAACAGGTAAGCTGTACGTATACTTGGGTTGCTGTATACACTGGTATACAGGGTAGCTGGTATGCTGTGTATTCCATTACCAAGTGTGTATATACTGTACCCATGCTTGGTATGGTAAATACCCGGTAAGCTGTATGAAAACTTGGTTTGCTGTATACACTGGTACAATACAGTGTAGCTGGTATGCTATGTATACCATTACCAAGTGCGTATACACGGTACCCATGCTTGGTATGGTGAACAACAGTTAAGCTGTACGTATACTTGGTTTTCCGTATACACTGTTATACAGTGTAGCTGGGATGCTGTGTATACCATTACCAACTGTGTATACACTGTACATATGCTTGGTATGGTGAATAACCGGTCCCCTGTACTTAAACGTGGTTTGCTGTATACACTGGTGTACAGTGTAGCTGGTATGCTGTATATACCATTACCAAGTGTGTATTGACTGTACACATGCTTGGTATGATGAATAACCAGTAAGCTGTTATGCTGTATACGCTGATATACAGTGTAGCTGGTATGCTATGTATACCATTACCAAGTGCGTATACACGGTACCCATGCTTGGTATGGTAAATAACCAGTAAGCTGTATGTAAACTTGGTTTGCTGTATATGCTGATATACAGTGAAGCTGGTATGCTATACAGTATGTTATACAGTATAACAAGTGTGTATACATGTATACACTGAACACATGCTTGGTATGCTGAATAATGCTGTATACACACTTGGTATGCTGTATAACACTTGATATGAGTATTTAAAAAAAAAAATGGTGAAAAAAGTTGAAAGTTATTAATTTTCTGTCAAATTGTGTTGACATCAATAATATATTATAAGTACAAAAACTGGTTGTTTTTGTTTGTTCTGTACAGTTTTGTTTCTCACAGATACTTCTGCACAGGACAAAGGTCAAGGTCACAAAATATAAAAATGGGCTTTTACTTTGAAAAAAAGATGCTGCCTTTGCCAAGAATAACACAAAAACAGTAGATAAAGGTACAGGATGGGATTGAATCGTTTGATCTTTTTTCTGTAAACAAAATTTCCTGTCTGCATCATACAACGCCGCCCTACCCCCTAGTTCGTGCTTCCTCTTTTTCATTTTCATAGGTCGCTTTATCAAAAACATTTGTAATCAAAAGGTCAGAGGCAAACAATGGGAAAATCCCATAAAATATACCGGCTGTAAACAAAAGACTTCAAAATTTACAAGTTAAATAGAAAGTTTGGATTTTGTGTATATATTGCCCCTTCACAAAGTCTACTTATTGTAGATCATCCTCTTGTCTGCCCAAGATCAAAGGTCAAGGTTCTTTTTATGTATATTTTCTCCATTTTGTGATTAAGGTTTTTCAAAACAGATAAAAAAAAAAATCAAATTTTAATGCACAAGTTAGTTATACTTTATCAAATATTTCATTATGATTATTGAATATCTTATTTAATTAGACATCAGAACATCATGTTTAATATCCAAACAAGTAAAGGGGTTTATTAATGAATAGTATTAGCACTATTGCTTATCATTGACAAGATTGGTGTCTCATAAAATGGATTTTTATGCAACACCATTTTAAAGGGGAGATATACCAGTGCTTTGCTGGGCCAATAATAAGGTTCCTTTCCCACTCTGAACTATTTCATATTTATGGTTGATTTCAAAATTTGGCAGATTACTCCAGAATTTTTTCTTCATAATTGGTATATTTCCTTCCCAAAATGAGACAAACAAACCCAATCTCAAATTAACAAAAAAAACCCACTGTATAATGAACCCATGTTTTCCTGTCCCATCAGTGGTATCCCGATTGTCATGAAGCTGTCTTACAACTTCATTTCAGATTTTCAAGTTTGTACTAAAGTATCAGAATACCTGAGACGAATTAGTATTTCAGGGTCCAAAGGTCACTGGGCCAAGGTCACTATTGCTATTTATATGTCACCCATAGGGCTAACAAGGCATTCATGTCTTACAGATATTTTGTAGTTAGTTGTGACCTTGACCTTTTTATCAGAACTATCATTCAGATAATGAGGGTTGCACACAATGACTGTTTTTGAATAATTATATTTAGATCCCTATAATGATAATTAAATACATTAAATCAATTTTATTTGCATATTGATCCTATAAATTGAATAGCAATTGAAACTCGTATATTTTTCTGCATTCATAAACAGATGAACTTGCCAAAAAAGAAATTCATACCCTATAACAAAATTAAATATGTATATTATATTCGTTATTTTCCATTCTGTTGCAGTGTTTAATAATTTATGCAAAGACCTTTTACATTTGACCCAATCTGATGAGCTCACAAGCTGTGTTTTCCCTTCCCAAAGGTGCCGATCGTATTTACAGTACCCACAGATCACCCGTTGATAAACAATCAAATTGAGCGTAATTCCTTGGAGGTATATAATTGTCGAGAGATTTAACCCCAGATTTACAGATGGTGTATTTAAATTGAATTCATTATCGCCCTGATTTGCTTCTAGTGATAATGAGGAAGATTTGTATCTTTAAAAAAAGAAACGCCCCTTTTTTTAAATTGTTTTTTTTTTCTTTTCCCATTTAGGTCTGAACTTTGTCATGGCTGTATTCATGTTTAGTTTTTTCCCAACGATAACGGTAGATAAAGGATTTGCAGAATTGGTGTAAAGCATAAAACGACTAATTCCTCATTTGTGATTCATTGAATGTTAAAAAGGAATGATAGAAATTTTGATTATTCAGGTGAGATAATGAGTTTGTTGATTGCAATATGCACACCTGTACAGACAGGTGTATTGATCGAAATGAGGTAAATACTTTAAACTTATGATCAGTCTTATTATCATATTCTTGAAAACAAGTATGTATGTATATATGCTTGTATGTACAACTAAGGGTGTATGCAATCTTACACAAAATACATGTAGATAAGAGTTATGTCCCTTAGAAACATTTAATTAACATTTAATTATATTTTGACTTATCTAAGAATATTCAATACAGTTATAAATTCTTGTGTAACTTTCAGATGTGTTTATCAGAATTAATTTCCCTAACCCAAATTTATTGCCATTCCTTATAGATATTTTAAAGTTTTCGTTTAGAATGAAACTCTTTAGTAAACGATCCACATGTGCATATCAGAGTAAGGTAGACTATTGTTCTTTCAAAAGACAGAAGTGTGAACATATATCCATAGACCGGGGGTGTACGCCTTAGAAAATTGTGATCTTTTAATTGTAGTGAAAATCAATGATATTTACCATATATTGTGGTGTATATTGTGGTCATTTGTGCTAAGACATCTGATGGGAACCAAAGGCATATACAGTTGACTATTGGTCTCCCCCTGTCCCCTGACAAGACACCATTGTTTAACAGTCACAGATGCCCAAGTCTAGAGCTGAACCAGGTAGACACCCTTTGATCTTTTACTCCAAATCTAAGCATTGTAATTTTGTAACTATCTGTCTATACCTGTCAAACAGTACCTAGAGCCATCACAGTTGATTAATCGTGAGCTAGGAAGTTTGTGGCACATAATTCTAGAGCTACAGGTTCATGAAGGTCAGGGGCAGATGACCGCTAGTGACCAGTATCCATAGAGGCGATTGATGTGTCCAGAAAGGTGTATACTGTTTTTAACTGTTCCCTTTGTTGTCCCTGAAACATATATTCATGCAACCTACAAAAGTTACCTGAGGACATCAAAACAGATATGAATACACAAAAATATGTTATTCATAAGTAAAGATGTATATCGATGAAGGCTTCTGGGGACATGACCTTTAACCTTGACAAACTGAAATGTGTTCCTTGGCCAGAGAGGTTATTAGAATTGTTGACCGTTGTTCAATTGGAATATTTAAGGGAATATGCTTCCTTAAACCTTCAACGTTAGAGACTTATCTCCCATAAATATTATTTAACTCTTTCACCCCTCTGCATCTTTAGTAGACTCTACCATGCATTGCTCTGGATGAGTCCATTATGGTCTAAGGTGGTGAAAGGGTTAAGCTAGCAATATAATATGTTATTTGCATCCTGAAAATTGACAGTGTATGTTTTCAAGTATGTTGATCATGAATTGTAACCAAATGTCCAAATTGTTGTTTATAAAAGATATTTCCTAAGTTTCCCAATGTTGGGATCTTCTGGAAGTTAGACACATACCATATGAGTTCACAAAATGATTTTCTTACAGAAACATTTTGAAGAAACTTGTTGTTGTGTTGGAAGAATTAACATTTATATACTGATCAAACAAATTGATGATTTGCCATTTAAGGATATAAGCCTCATTACTTTGATTAGTACCTCCTATTTATGAGAGGTTAACATTTGAAACTAGTAAAATATCATGGACGATCAGCAGCTGTAAAATCAGTTGCTGACATATTGGGAATGTACACAAGAATGCAATTCTGTATTATAATTAACTATGCTAATTAAAAGCTGTATAGGGGAGGTAACTCCTACACAAATCTCCTTCTAACTTCCAATATTAATATATACATATGAACTAAACTTTAGGAAGTAGTCTTTGAAATTTCCTATCCTGAAATTAGCATAAATTACTGCAAATGTATGATTAATATTGAAATTGAAGTCTATAATGTGAGATCTGCGTTGATATAGAAGTCTATAATGTGAGATCTGCATTGATATTGAAGTCTATAATGTGAGATCTGCGTTGATATTGAAGTCTATAATGTGAGATCTGCGTTGATATAGAAGTCTATAATGTGAGATCTGCGTTGATATTGAAGTCTATAATGTGAGATCTGCGTTTATATTGTAGCCTATGTATGCGTACAAGTTATTATAGGTCATATGCCCAAAACCAAATTGGTTAAGTATTTGTAATTCATAGCTGAAACAATCAAAGAATAACAGGAATCTTTTTTGAATACTCATGCTTATAGTGCTGGTTGTAAATGAGAAGTCATGCCGAGTCTCGAGGGGTCCTTTAGATTGATTTAGTAACAGTCTTTTTAGTACATTATGTTCCTAGTGCAGTGAGTTCTGTTATATAAATCTTGTGTACCCGAGTAACTTCATAAATATCTGACACTGGGTATTATTGGTATGGTATATTATGTTTCAGTGTCTTTGTAGCCGTGGTCTATAAATAGTTCACAACACACACTGTACATCTATGAGCTTCATAACTTCCCTGAATGGGCACATTCACAGGATTATAGCATTGACTACAGTGCCAGTGATTGCATGTACATTTAAATACATATACAGGTACCAGTGTGAATTAACGAAGCGAATGCATAAGGTAATATTTTGAATGAATGATCAAGTGAATGATGCCTACATGTAACATTTTGTATGAATGAATGAATGAATGAATGAACTTGGACTTTTCACTGCATGCCAGCATACAAAAATCAATTTCAAAATTTCCTAGAAATTGGTTTTGCATTGATATTTTGAAAATCCTTATGCATGGACAAATGTTTTATATATCCCTGCTATGTTGAGAAACAGTATACACATTAAAACACAAGGTGATCCTGTGTGGGTGGGTAAGGGACACAGACTTAACCCATTCACCCCTTAATCACATTTGAACGTTACCAAATTAAAGACTCGGTGAGTCCAATGTTAATATGTAGGGGTGATTGAGTTAATATTCCGGTCACACAGTCACTGTGTTGTGTAATTTATACAAGTAGGTATATACGTATGTACCTGGAAAACTGCCTCAGCACACACTTATATTGTTCTTTTTGTGAAGTGACAGCTCGGTGTAGATAATATCTAGAATCCTCCCTCATCTGACCACAACTATTCTAGACATCCCTTCAAATTCACCGAGCAAACAATGTAAATCGCAAAGTATAAACAAAGGGACAAGATTATCTGTGACTCGACTATACACAGTTAATACTACAAGACTGGACACCTGATGACTTATAATACCTGTAATCTCTACAGGTGAGACACCTACAGGTGAGACACCTCACCTGTCTGGACTTGCAGGTAACCCCTCCCTCCCACATTACCTCAGCAGTGTGGGTAGTCTTACATAACACTGGGGAATGGTCATGTATTATTGGAGATGAAATTGTACTTGAGTTTAGGACAGGTGACATATTTTGAGGAGGGTGGGATGGGTCCAATATGCATGATCTAAACCAATTTTCAAAAGCAAGGAAACAAAATCTGCATTTCCTGATCAAATTTAAAGAAACAACTCTTTGTCCCAAGCATTGACATTAAATAACCATTATTAGGTTTGATAGGATAGCCATACTCTACAGGATTCAGTAAAGTCAAGTTTTACTGTATATTAAAGAATGTCCTGAAAGTCAGGTGTCAATAAAGTCAGGTTTTACTGTATATAACAGGATGTCCTAAAGTCAGGTGTCAATAAAGTCAGGTTTTACTGTATATAACAAGATGTCCTAAAGTCAGGTGACAATAAAGTCAGGTTTTACTGTATATAACAGGATGTCTCAAAATCAGGTGTCGGTAAAGTCAGAATAAATGTATATGACTAATGAAGCATAAATCCTAAAAACAGACAGACCAGAAACAGGATTTTTAGGATTTTTTTTTTTTTTTTTTAATCTCAAGATGAATAAACAAAGCCACACCCATCCCCCACCCACACCCTCCTCCCACATCCCACTGTCTTCTGCAGTTTCATTTAGCCAACACGGGAACCTGATATGGTGAATACAGTATAATCTAGTACATATTAACTACATAATAACATATATCATGGGAAAACTCTATGTATAGTATCATGCAAACTTCTCGCTTTCTTTTCTCATGGATATTATAAAGAAATTCTCTTCTTTAATTGTAAACAACGTGATTTGTGCTTTATTGACCTCTGATCCAATATAAATTACCTGTGGTATCTTGTTGCAGTTATCCTTTATACAGGCAAAGACAGAAGTCTTCCCTGGAAGGGAATAAAATTTGATATTACCTGATTACGTTATTTCGAGCCGATGTTTCAAATAGCAGTAAAAGTGAAGGTTGTAAGACGATGCAGGATGGCTGCCATGATTACCCAAATATTTGTCATTGTTGGAATTTTCTGCATCTCTCTTTTGTGTCCATGTGATTCAACAGAAAACAGCCCGAGAGGTGATCCAGTACAAATTGGTTCAGTCTATTTAAGGCTGTATGTTACCTTGCTGTACGACATGACTATCTTCATCACAGAAGAGTTCCAAGCTGAGCACCAGAAGTGAGATTCTACTTAATAGGTTATACGTACATACTGCAAGGTTCAATCTGTTTAAGGCTGTAGGTTACATTACAGTTTGACATGATTTTCTCCATTACAGAAGAGTTCCGTGCTAACACCATAGATGCTACGTTACATACTGGTTCAGTCTGTTTAAGGCTGTATGCTACCTTAAATTGTCAAATGACCATCTTCGTTACATTAGTGTTTCATGATAAACACTAGAGGTTAAGTCTGTTTAACGATGTCTTTAATATGACTATCTCCTTTAATTAAGAGTTCCATCATCAAAAATTTGTGCAAATGTCAAACAAGTCTGTTTGTCAATTTTAACAATATTGTCACCATTTTGATGTGAAACGTCTCTAAAATTTCAGAGAAATTATATTTGACATGCAAAGAAAGCATAATGTTTATTAGCTGTTGGTGGAAAGCAATCGTATTCGATAATGATTATAATTGAATTAATTCCTGATTCGTCAGCACCAAATCTTTGTCGTAATTACTTTGGGATGGAAAAGTCATGATAAAACTCTGGTAAATGTATTTCTTTATTAATAAGGAGACAGTTTTTATCCTTTAATCATAGAAAATCTACATAGATGACAATGATAACGGGAAGGTTAGGGTTTCGTAAAAAATATCCTGGCCTGGGAATCGAAAGTGGAGTCAATAATATAGTACTTAGTAGAAAAACATCAACTCCAGATCTATCTTCCTCACAGATGTACAATCTTAGAGGTATTTAATAGTTTGGAGATATGATCAGGTTTTTGCTGCAACATGCGAGCGAAAAATTCTGTTTGCAGTTGTAAGACATTTTTCTTTTGATGTGATTTGTTGACTTTTCTTTTAGCTAATAAATTTGATGAAATCAGAATGTGCTACTTCTGTATGTATTAGATGGGAAATACTTTAATAAGAAATAATTATCAGTCCGCATATTTGTCTCCTTTTTCACATATTTCCTCCTTTTCCCCCAATTTCTTTCAGTATTCGTGGGCAAATGTCGTTTGGTGCATCCTACACAGAAAGAAAATTTCATATGCTGTCCTATCTTTAAAAAAAATACAATTTCTAACATTTAAATAAAAACTGTTAATTGAAATATCATCAAAAAGTAAAAAATAACTGATATTTCTACAGTTGCAGAGTTGAGTCTAAGATTATTTTTTCCTTCAATAATTTGGACACCATTAAAATACTCAATATAATCAATTAATTATGTACTTTTAATGTTTGTAGTTTTGGAGGGAGACAAAATTCGGACTGGATTAAAATACTCAATAAAATCAATTAATTATGTACTTTTAATGTTAGTAGTTTTGAAGGGAGACAAAATTCGGACTGGATTAAAATACTCAATACTAGCACTATATATATAAAACAATGTTGATTATAATTATAATTATTAGTTGGCCCTGACAAATCATCAGGGATGTACTGGCTTAAAGGGACAGGAGAAATAGTTATATATGTCTCTAACACATGCTTACCCAGCCCCCACGGCTGGCCATCAAATGTTCATAAGATATGCATGCTGCAAGGCACTGCTTTGGTTACCCAGTAGTTTTGTTAATGTTTTTCTGTTGTAGACCACGTGTTTGTTTCATTGTGGGGGATGGTTTGAGGTCACTATTAATAGGTATAATTTCAAAATGGTCATACATTAAATTAATTGAAAATTTAAAATGTTTGCCTTCATGAATCAAAGAAAATTATTCATGTCTTGATTTAAGGGAAAGCACTTTTGGAATCAAGGGCAATTGTTTCTGGAATGAAGGGAGATAACTTCTTGAATCAGAGGAAATTCATTCCAGAACCAAGGGATATTTCTTCTTAAATCAAAGAGAACTAATGTCTGGAATCAAGAAAGATTTACTTTTTGAATCAAGGGAGATAATTTCTGGTATAAAGGGAGACAAATTTTGTTTATTTTAAAAGTTATTGGTGTCAATCCATTTAACAGGTTAAGTTAACTTAAAATTATTTAAATAGTGCTGGTACTAATTCACTTTCAACACTTGCAGCAAAGTGATAGGTTGCATGGATACGATACATATTACAAGTGTGAACTACTGCTGGTGATGATATTCTTGGTGGTGACATAATTACATCAACACGTGATACGATCACAGTAATGGTAGAAAATACTGGAGGGGACAAACAGAGACCAGGAGAGATGACAGATGAGCGAACTGTAGCTATAGGATAAAGTACAATACGACTTTTCATCACGACATGATTTGAGGATTCTAATAATGCACTATTATTATGCTTTTATTTTATTTTATTGTTGTTTGTGTTGAACTTGACATTTTAATAATTTATCTAAGTTGGTTTGGCCTTTTTGTTACTGCAGAGCAGACCTCGGTTGAATCATCCAATCATATAAATTGGTTTGGCCTTTTTGCTTAAACAGACCTCAGATGAATCCTCTATACTTATAAATTGGTTTGGCCTTTTTGCCTAGGCAGACCTCAGTTGAATTCTCCATACTTATTAATTGGTTTGGCCTTTTTGCAAAAACATACCTTGGTTAAATCCTCCTTACATATAAATTGGTCCAGCCTTTTTGCCTAAGTGACCCCTGTTGAGTCCATACTTGTAAAAAGGTTTGTCCTTTAAATTTTCTACTACTGCAGATCTTCCTGGTATCTGATGGCACAGTGATCGTAAGATGATGTATAGAGTTATAATTATTCATGTAGCTTTCATTATGATACATGTCTATCCTCCCGTTCCTGCTTAAACCTGCTTAGTCACAACTGTTTTATATGTTTATAAGTCCGATACAGCTAGATCTACATCATTTTATCGCTGTTCCAACTTTCGGGAGATGAAAACTTGTTGAAACAGAAGGGGTATTCATTTCTGACGTGAAAATTTAAAAAAAAAAAGGTCTATGTATCTATATATGATTTCATCACACCATAAAACGTCTTTGGTGGTCATAATGTCATTATTTCATTTTTAAAGTAATAATGTACGTCGCACTTAAATGTTAATAAACTTCTGACTGCTGATTTAGTAATTAAAGGATAACTGCAGAAATTTCTATCTAGCAACCCCCTCCCCCATGCCCCAATACAAAAAAAGCCCCC
>NW_018408901.1:59873-170448 GCF_002113885.1 Mizuhopecten yessoensis | reverse complement strand
CCAAAAAAATAAAATAAAAATAAATGGACCATATATTTTTTTCATAGGAAATCATATAGTTATGTTTGGAGTACACATTTTCAATTTACTAGTTGATAATGTCCTTGTTACACAGGATTTGGTGAAGACATGTACATTTCTTATTGTTTTTAAACATGAAAATTTGTGGACTTACCTTATATCACAGGTAAGATGGTCTGGTCTCTGTGCTAGGCTGAATCCAGCCTGTCAATGCTTTTCTTCATTTTGTCATCATTCTGAAGTATTAAAGGATTTCAAATAAAAACATTTTTCAGGTTAATTGACAAACAGATTCTATTGTAAGCTCTAAATGGATGTTCATATCCAATTTAAGTTCTGATGTAATTCATGATAGGACATTTTACAACCCCCCTTATATATAGAGATAAACCGTTTACCTTATAAGTGATGTCGATTCCTGTGAGGAAATCCTTTTTACACGGAAATCATACAAACTGGAAATGTCAATATCCTTAGAAATTCCATCTAAAGTAGGAAAATCAGAATAGATAACGTGGAGTTCTATCTAAAATCATAATAGATAACATGGAGATGGATAACATCTAAAATCCCTTTTACATGGAACTTGTTTAAAAATGCAAACATCCCATTTCATATCTTGTGTCGATTTGTAAATGGGGGACACATAGGCAGACATGTGTTTCTGTATGAAAATCCTTTTTACACGAACTGTTACAGTATAATGGTAAATATTGATATCCTTCTTATAGGAAGTTTGAATGGGGGGAGCATGGATAATCTTCAAGTCATACCAGAGGACTGGGGATCCCTATGTAGGGCAGAGGGAAGATTAAGGATAATGGGGCTGGCAGAAGATTAGGCAGATTATCAGTTGATCTAGCATGCACTGCTGAAGATGTTTGTCCAGAGTGAGATGTGGAAAATATGTAAAGATTATAGCATGGTTAGCTTTCGTTTGCGAAAAAACATTTTCAAACTTGTTTAATTTAAAGAAAAAAAATCTGAATATCATAAAATAAATTGATGTTGTGATGTTCTTTGATGTGTACTTAATTCAAATCCTAATTTTTCCCATTCATGTGATATGGAAGTTAGTTTTATCAGAAATATATGATAAGGAAATTTGCATAGTCTTGGGGGTGAAGATGTTTATGCATTAACACTGGTGTGATAGAATCTTGCACTATACTGGTGGGAAACTGTCTGTTTAGCAAGATCTTTATCACAGACCCACCCTCTTTTAGCCTTTTCTGATCCTATAGAGGATTTAGGGAGAGTTACACCTATAATATACCGCCTTAATTAATATATATACTGTATACTGTTATACCTATAATATACCGCCTTAATTAATATATATATACTGTATACTGTTATACCTATAATATACCCCTTTAATTAAATACACTTAATACCGTTATACCTATAATATACCCCCTTAATTAATATATATACTGTAAACCGTTATACCTATAATATACCCCTTTAATTATATACACTTAATACCGTTATACCTATAATATACCGCCTTAATTAATATATATACTGTATACCGTTACACCTATAATATACCTCTTTAATTATATATATATACTGTATACTGTTATACCTATAATATACCCCTTTAATTATATACACTTAATACCGTTATACCTATAATATGCACCCTTAATTAATATATATACTGTATACCGTTATACCTATAATATACCCCCTTAATTGATATATATATACTGTATACTGTTATACCTATAATATACCCCTTTAATTATATACACTTAATACCGTTATACCTATAATATACCCTCTTAATTGATATATATACTGTATACTGTTATACCTATAATATACCCCTTTAATTATATACACTTAATACCGTTATACCTATAATATACCCCCTTAATTATATACACTTAATACCGTCATACCTATAATATACCCCCTTAATTAATATATATAATGTATACTGTTATACCTATAATATACCCCTTTAATTACATATACTGGGTACCGGGAATATTTTGCATTAGTTTATTTGTCACCTTTTTCACCATCCATTATGGAGGCGAATTCATCATTACAGCGAACATTAGTAAACAATATAATAAACAAAGTAATTAGATGTGGTTAGGTGGCGCAGTGGATAGTGCACTTGCCTCTCACCATGGCGGTCGTAGTTCAATTTTCTGTTCTGACATGGGTTTCTCCAGGTACTCTGGTTTCCTCCCACTTTAAGACCCCCCCCCCCCCCCTTGCGCCTTAACATCCCCCCTACTCTTCACTCCCACCATCCCCCACTCTTCTGTTCAAGAAATGGTGGCAGTATAGGAGAGAATTCAGCTCTTTCACTTATTACCTCTGCATAAGATTCAAAAGGGGTTTTGTTTAGGAACTTAGGGTTATAATGCTTCCCTATCTGCAATATCTACAGGATGGGAAAGTATTTTACACAGGCTCAATTGCATGGCCCTACAGGAGTTTGTGCCATCTATATATAGCTAAGATGTGGAAGTTTTAAAAAGGAAGTGGTGTTATATAGTGGTGGAATGCGTCCTTGAAGACCAATCCCTGATAGGTCAATAAGATAAATCTATTTTAAACAAACTTTAATAATCTTGTGAAAATGCCGTTGTTGAACATGTTAATACAAAATGCTAGGTTTTGGTCTCCCCTATTTCTTTGGTTTTAAATTTTTAATCTAAATTGAACTTGTAGAAAAATGAAATGTCAACAGTAAAGTTGTTGTTGAAAGGATACTAGATGTTTGGCGGAGGATGCCAAGCTTATTTCGGTGACTTTTGTTGTTATTAGATTGAGATATTTTATTTGACTGGCAGGATGAGGAGACTGACACTTTCAATATGCTTTAATATTTTATTGATGGTTTGAAGAATAGCTGGAAAAAGCACATTTAACCTATGAAAACTTCTTTTCCATTATTTCTTCCAGAAAATTCAAATCAAATTCTGTTGACTAAAGAATTACTGATATTTAAGAATCCATCTAAACTGGCAAAAAGTTCTGTCCTTTGCTTTTGTGAACATCGTTTGAAAATTGAATAAAAAAAGACAGAGACATTTGAAAAATGCAGGTGTTTTTTTTGACTGGTTTTCCATCGTTCCTGAATTAGTATTGCTCAAAAGAGGTAAAGCGTTTATCAGCTTGACTTCAATCGAAAATCTAGTTCTTGTGGTTTGCGGCTCTGATAACATGTCCTCTGTCTGTCGTGCATAAACAAAAACATGGAGGCAACTGGAACAAATTTTTCTGTAGGATGAAGAAAAAAAAGGGTGAGATGCATCAGGGTTTTTGACAATCTTGACTTGCTTCTCTGCTCTGCTTCACTGTAAAGCTTTTGTGTGATTCTAATTACTTGTGGCTGCAACACATGTAAAAAAAAATCTTACCATTTGTCTTATCTTTATGGATTAAATCCAGTTGCAAAAATCTTGCATTCTTTTCTTCACTGGGGTGTGTTTTTTCTGCTGCACATTTAGAAGTCAGCCCTTTTCTGCGGTATGCTGCAGGTTCCCCACATGGGAAGGGCATGCATGCTTGACTAGATAGGTCAAATGTGTGATTTTGATGTAAATGTGTTAAATTCGACACATTTTCACACCGACAACATTTTTAAATGGTAGTAAATTTCAGCAAAAGCAAACTCTTTGAAACTTTACAACTTTTTTATATGTATGGAAAGGTTGTAAGGTCAGGAACGAAATATTGGAATAGTAATTGATAATCTTTTTTGTACAGTCAATGTTTTTGTGAGTGATTGCAGTAAAATAAGCCATTCTCAAACATTTAGAAAAAGATAAATATGATCCAATTAAACAAAATTGTTCCAAAGTTGAAAAAAAGTTCAAACACAGTCAAACTCTGTCATAAAATATCTGATGATGCTACCGAAATTCTTCAAAAGATGAAAACCTGTTTGTTTTTTGCGGCAGAAGTTTCGTTCAGAAGTTTAGTAGTAGTGTTTAAGAGAGAATGAAGATATAGGTAGTGAAATAATGACTATTTGCCTTTTGTGTATTTGCAGCCAGGATAGGCCGGTATAAACAAAAGGACAAGGAGGTGGAAAAACTATTGAAAAACACGCCAACAAGGGCCAAGGGTACCAACAAACTTTTCAGAAAGCTGCACAACGAAGGTAGGTATTCATACCATGTCAATATAACACAACACAGACAAGGGTACCGTCAAACTGTTCAGAAAGCTACACAACAAAGGTAGGTATTCATACCATGTCAATATAACACAACACAGCCAAGGGTACCGCCAAACTGTTCAGAAAGCTGCACAACGAAGGTAGGTATTCATACAATGTCAATATAACACAACACAGACAAGGGTACCGTCAAACTGTTCAGAAAGCTGCACAACAAAGGTAGGTATTCATACCATGTCAATATAACACAACACAGACAAGGGTACCATCAAACTGTTCAGAAAGGTGCACAGCGAAGGTAGGTATTCATACCATGTCAATATAACACAACACAGACAAGGGTACCGTCAAACTGTTCAGAAAGCTGCACAACAAAGGAAGGTTCTGAAACTGTATTTATAACACAACCCATATCAAGCGTACCAACAAGACGTAAAGAAAATTGCACAACCAAGATACTGTATTATGATTCACTACAGGACAAGGGTATCAACGAATGGTTCAGCAGGCTCACAACAAAGTTAGGCATGGGAACTGTATTTAGAAGTAGTGGCATCAAGTTCAAGAAAACAACCCCCACCCACCTCTAGAGCAACAAACCAACTAACATCAACAACAACAACCAACCAACCTTCCAACTAACCATATGGCCTACCAAACAACTGACAAAGCCAATTCAATTTCTGCATATTCCACTTATTATTCATATTTGCAAACATTTCAAGTTCTTTTTTCATTGTGGAGAACCTCTGTGCCAGAATTGTTAGATGTCTAAAAAGTAGTTTCATTAACCTCTGTTTAACAAAATGTAAAATATGAATATTTAAGCTTTTCCTTGAATATCATAATATGAATTTGAACAAAACAAAATATATGATTAAAAAATAAGTTGTTGAAATAATTCAGGGGCCAACGTCCAATATAGGGGAAAATGAAAAGGTATGGTTTCCTTGTATGGGACACCATGTGTCTGTATATGGTGATAGTAACTCAAGAGTTATCTCCCCTGTTTGTGACTGGTGCATACTATCTGTTATGATGTAACCCTGTGGCAGGCGACAGTAATATTCACACTCACAGGTCTACATACCTTACACCTACTCAGGGCGAGGCTACCCACGGAGAAATGCAGTCACTGATAAATTCACATATTTTAGATGACCTTGTACCTATATAATGACATTTCTATAGAAAATGCTTCAGAAAATATGTGTTTGCTGTGCACCGGGGCAAAGAAACAAGGGAGGGTACAAAATAGTCTAGGGCAAGAATTACTCAAAAAGGAAATAAAAAATACAAATTATTTATTTAGGATTGTGATTGAAAATTATAGATTTGGAAAAGCCTTTGGAGTAGATACATAATGTATGATCCTAAGCTTGTAGATGTACAGTTAACAAATACTTAGTTATGTTTGGCCTCAGAATGTCATTTGAGCTTGAATACTTCTGGCTGGTATTGTATTGAAATTTATAAATTACATTATCCTATGATATTTTATTTATCATAAAGTATACTAGTCTTTCTTGCATGTTGGCTTTTTAGGATGTTTTAAGATTGAAAGCCATAGCGAAAGCTACATAATTGTGAAATGAACCTGAAAGTGGCTATTATGATATATACATCTATATACATGTATTTAGATAAAGCTGAAGGTTTGTGTCAAATTTCCAAAGGGATTATCATATATTGTGAAGATTGTAACTTCTGGCTGCTGTAATTAACTCTGTAGAATGACCAACTACTGGCTGCTGTAATTAACTCTGTAGAATGACCACCTTTCTAAAGTGACCACTTCAGTAAAGGTGTTGTGCTGATTTTAACCTGTAATAACCTGTCTACATTGACCACCCCAGTACATTTTATATACTGGTATTTACCTGTTCAGTGTGACAATCTGTCTACATTGACCACCCCAGTACATTTTATATACTTGTATTTACCTGTTCAGTGTGACAACCTGTCTACAATGACCACCCCAGTAAATTTAATATACTGGTATTTACCTGTTCAGTGTGACAACCTGTCTACAATGACCACCACAGTAAATTTAATATTCTCATATTTACCTGTTCAGTGTGACAACCTGTCTACAATGACCACTGAAGTAAAGATGTTATACTGGTATTAATCTGTATATTGTGACAATCTGTCTACAATGAACACTCCAGTAAATTTAATATACTGGTATTTACCTGTTCAGTGTGACAACCTGTCTACAATGACCACTGAAGTAAAGATGTTATACTGGTATTAACCTGTTTATAGTGACAATTTGTCTACAATGACCACTCCAGTAAATTTAATATACTGGTATTTACCTGTTCAGAGTGACAACATGTCTATAGTGACCACTTCAGTAAAGATGTTATACATATAGTAACCTGTTAAGTTTGAAAACCTGTCTACAGTGAACACTTCAGTTAAGATGTTATACCTGTATTTACCTGTTTAGTGTGACAACCTGTCTACAGTAAACACTTCATTCAAGATGTTATACTGGTATTAACATGTTAAGTGTGAAAACCTGTCGACAATGACCACTTCATTCAAGATGTTATACTGGTAATAACCTATTCAGTGTGACAACCTGTCTACCATGAACACTTCAGTAAAGATGTTATACTGGTATTAACCTATTCAGTGTGACAACCTGTCTACCGTGAACACTTCAGTAAAGATGTTATACTGGTATTAACCTATTCAGTGTGACAACCTGTCTACCATGACCACTTCAGTAAATATGTATTACTTGTAATTACTTGTTCAGTGTGACTACCTGTCTATAGTGTACAAAACAACAATCTGTTTATTTATACTTGACAATTCAGCCAAGATCACCTGTCTGTAATTAACAGTGTATATATATATGCAGTAATAGTTTCCATATCTCCTCAAGATTAATACACTTTAGTATATATTATAAATATGTTATTACCAGACTCTTAAGGATTGTAGATTATCAAAGGGAAAGGGTATCTCAAAACAGGTGGTTACCATTTAAAATGATTTCATCACAAATTTGTCTGGATTCAATTTGATGAAATGCAAGAATAAGTGTGTTGAGGATAATCCTGAACTGCCTGTTGATAGTGTATAGATAGATACTGTATAGATAGCTAACACTAACAGTGATGACTCTGGAGTCTCGCATACAAATCATCATAGCCTGGAGACATAATAGGGAAGCTGGATGGGGAGGATGATGATGTTGGCAGCTGAGATGACTAGTAAATGACCTGAAGATGAGTCTCTACTGCTGTACACAGAGGACTGGGTACAGAGAAGGAGAGATAGGGAGATGGGGAGGGTGGAGATTTTGTATAGTTGGGGACTACATGTTTTTTGGAGCTAGTGTGGGTAGGGGTAAGGGAGGAGACAGTTTTGGGATAGGAGAGAGAACGCAGGGGCAGAGACACAGGTTTTAGGGGAGAGGACAGTTCTGAGAAAATGGGGGTGTAGAAAGATTTAGGGGAGGGGACAGTTCTGTGAGAGTGAGGGAAAGGGGACAGTTTTGGGAGACTTAACCGGAGAGGGGATTACTTTGGGAAAGTAGGGGAGAGGGGACAGATTTTGGAGACTGGAGGAGAGGGGATATTTCTGGAAGAGTAGGGAACAGAGGACTGTTTTGGAGATTAGGTGAGAGGGGACATTTTTGAGAGAGTAGGTGATAGGGAGAGGGGACAGTTTTGGGAGATTAAGGAAGAGGGATAGTTTTGGTAGATTAGGGGAGAGGGGATAGTTTTGGTAGATTAGGGTAGAGGGGACAGTTTTTGGAGATTAGGTTAGAGGGGACAGTTTTGGGAGAGTGGGGGAGAGGGGACGGTTTAGGGAGATTAGGGGAGAAGGGACAGTTTTTGGAGATTAGGCTAGAGGGGACAGTTTTGGGAGAGTAGGGGAGAGGGGACAAATTTAGGAGGGTGGGGGAGAGGGGACGGTTCAGGAAGATTAGGGGAAAAGGGACAGTTTTGATAGATTAGGGGAGATGGGATAGTGTTGGTAGATTAGGGGAAAGGAGACAGTTTTGGTAGATTAGGGGAGAGGGATAGTTTTGGTAGATTAGGGGAGAGTGGATAAGTTTGGGAGATTAGGGGAGATGGATAGTTTTGGTAGATTAAGTGAGAGGGGATAGTTTTGGTAGATTAGGGTAGAGGGGACAGTTTTTGGAGATAAGGTTAGAGGGGACAGTTTTGGTAGATTATGGGAGAGGGGACGGTTCGGGGAGATTAGGGGAGAAGGGACAGTTTTGATAGATTAGGGGAGATGGGAGAGTTTTGGTAGATAAGGGGAGAGGGATAATTTTGGTAGATTAGGGGAGAGGGATAGTTTTGGTAGATTACGGGAGAGGGATAGTTTTGGATGATTAAGGGAGAGGGGTAGTTTTGGTAGATTAGGGGAGAGGGATAGTTTTGGAAGATTAGGGGATAGGGGATAGTTTTGGATGATTAAGGGAGAGGGGATAGTTTTGGTAGATTAAAGGAGAGGGGATAGTTTTGGTAGATTAGGGGAGATGGGATAGTTTTGGTAGATTAGGGGAGATGGGATAATTTTGGTAGATTAAGGGAGAGGGGATAGTTTTGGTAGATTAGTGGAGAGGGGATAGTTTTGGTAGATTAGGGGAGATGGGATAGTTTTGGTAGATTAGGGGAGATGGGATAATTTTGGTAGATTAGGAGAGATGGAATAGTTTTGGTAGATTAGGGGAGAGGGGATAGTTTTGGTAGATTAGGGGAGAGGGGATAGTTTTGGTAGATTAGGGGAGAGGGATAGTTTTGGTAGATTAGGGGAGAGGAGATAGTTTTGGGAGATTAGGAGAGAGGGATAGTTTTGGTAGATTAAGGGAGAGGTGGCAGTTTGGGGAAAGGTTTGGAGTGGGAGAGATTTGGGCTAATGGGAGAAGGGTATTTGAAGATTTTGTACCTTTGACTAAAAGAAGGAGGGATGGATTTGGAAGGAAAGGGTAGATTCAGTTTGGAAAGTTGGAAAGTATTTTATTATACAAAGGGTTGGGTTGGTAAAAGATAAAGAAGGGGCATGTTTGGAATTCAGTAAAAAAGTGAGAGTTTGAGAGTATCAAAGATTTAGGGGAGAGCCATGTTTGAATGGTCAGATTTGCAGAAGATTCAGGAAAGTTTGCTAGAGGGAGAAGTGAATTGGTGTGGCAGGTTTTGGAAAAGGGTTGGAGAATTGAGTTAGGGTTGAAGTAGGATTGTAAGGTGGGAGAAGGTTTGAGGATTTGGGACAGTGGTAGACGTTTGGGAGAGGGGGTGAGGTTTTATAGTAGTGGAAGGGGGATTCCTGTACACTTTATGCCATTTAGTGGGAAGGGGGGAAGAAACATGTGTTTTACATTTGTCTGGTGAAAAGTAGGAAGAATCTTCAAAGGCTGGAGTGGAAAGGAGTCTGACATACACACATACTGCAGACATTTGTCCCCCCATTATACCACAAACAGTGGCTGGCCCTCCGCAGCTAAACACCACCTGTCTACCGCCAAACTAAACACATATCTCCCACAGTGCCCCCATATACAAGTAGCTCCTGCCAAGCAATGATCTCTTAATCATCTTCAACTCCTGTAAACCACATTATATTTCTTCCGTGATTTATTTTTGTGTTAATTTGCAAAGATGAACATTTTGTGAATTCCAATTCTCAAGACCTCAGAAACATTATTTGTTATATAATTATGGCTAGTAGAAGTGCTGGTATGATATTATTGGAAATAATGTCATTGGTACAGTCGACCCAGGGGTGACCTGGTAGATTGCTTTCAAAATTGGAAGAGAATATATATATGAGCAGCTATCTCATCTCTTTAGGGGGATTCACAAAGACAAGCTATTACTAGCTATATCATCTTGTGGCTAGCACCATAGCCAATAAGGGTGTCAACACGCATAGATGTAGCTGTCTCATCACAGGACTAGCAAGCTATCTCATTGCCTTTGGGGAAGCCACAAGAACTGGCAAGCTAGCTATCTCGCCCATTGCTAGCTGGTTATAACATCACTATTGGGGGATGCCCATGATTAGCTAGCAAGCTGTCTTGTCCCAATACTAAAGCTGGCTTCAGCATTGCCATTGGGTGATAGCCCTAGATTGGGCTAGCAAGCTATCTCATCCCAAGACTAAAGCTAGCTTCAGCATTGCCATTGGGGGATAGCTCTAGGACTGGCTAGCAAACTATCTCATCCCAATACTAAAGCTGGCTTCAGCATTGCCATTGGGGGATAGCCCTAGGATGGGCTAGCAAACTATCTCATCCCAAGACTAAAGCTGGCTTCAGCATTGCCATTTGGGGATAGCCCTATGACTTGCTAGCGAGCTATCTCATCCGAAGACTAAAGCTGGCTTCAGCATTGTCATTTGGGGATATAGTCCTAGGACTGGCTAGCAAGCTATCTCATCCCAAGACTAAAGCTGCTTCAGCATTGCTATTGGGGGATATAGCCCTAGGACTGTCTAACTAGCTATTTCATCCTCATGCTAGCTTGATAAATAACATAACCTTCACGGAATGCACAAGATTGGCTCGCGAGCTAGCTATCTCATCCTAGAGCTAGTTGTCTATAACACTGCCATATTGGGGTTGTGAACAAGCTGGATTTAAAATACCTAGCTAGCTTATCCCAGGGCTTGTTAGCTAGCTAGCTATTATGGCCTGTGTGTAGTTGATTTGCTGTCCATGGACTTGTGACTGCCATCACAGCTTTCTATCTGAGTTGAAATGCCCTGCAAATGCTACATCATGGGTGGAAAGAATGTAAATACCTTACTCTTATTTTAAAACGAGGAAAATAATCTTGTAGAAGATTTATACTGCTAGGAAATTCTTAACAAAATCCTTGGGGCTGGTAGCTTCTAGCATAATCTTGCTGTTTCCAAACAATATACCACTCTGCAAGTTCTTCCTTGTCCAATTCAGCTTTCCCTAGGAAGCTCTCTAAATAAAATCATGGAGAAAAATATCCATGTCTTAGAGGTGGCCTAATTGTGGCAGATTCTCCTTGTTTTGGCGCAGTGTCAGGACCCCAGCCGTTTTGTGTTTCCACGATATAACTCAGCTGTCATATTGCGCACGATTTTAAATGTATTCATACTGTTCTAGAAACATGAATGCCTCGTAAATATCAAATCATCATGTGCAATATTTTATTTTATTAGTAATAACCGAAGTGCTCAAATTTATAGCTTAAAGTGGATAAAAACCCCATAAGAAATTGGTTCAGTGCTAAAAATAGTAACCATTGACCAACTTAACTAAGGATTAACTGTCAAAACTAGTCTAGTATTCCATAATCTTGACCTAGCTAAAGGGAAACCTAGTTAATACGATATGTTTACTGCGGCCATTCCTTTTCTATCAACCTTTAGACATTTATGCAATCACTGGTTAAAGCACAAGAGGATTTTATGGGATATTATACATTTATTGCTAGGAAGTAGGGAGATATGAAGATTTGTTTCTTGAAATTAATGGTATTTCCTGGGGGATATTTTGCATCAGTAACACGATCCACTCGAGGGAAACAAACCTTTATATCTCTCTACTATATATAAATCAGGCTAATATTTTTTCTATATTCTGAAAAAGAAACATTTAACATACATTTGGAGAAGACCGCTTTCAGGGAGGGGGGAACCTGCATAGGGCAATATTTGTAAATGCCTAATGTGACTCAGAATTGGGGCATTCACTGAGGGAGACGTGATGTTTGTCCTCATGGAACATGCACTGCTGAGAGATATGATTCGACACTGTCCACTGTAGGACATTAACATTATACATCCAAATTGGTATGGTCCAACATTTTTTTTTCATTTGTGCAAAAATATGTTTATTTTCTATGGTAAATCTTTAAGGTGATTGTTAGTAATTATCAACTACTGCAAAATACTAGTTTCGTTGAGTTTTTTATTTCGTTGATTTTGTGGGTAATCTGCTTCCTTGAATTTGCAGGTCCATGAAGTAATTACGGGTTCGACATAAAGCTATTCCTCGTAAGAATGGGTTCTTGTAATCCACAAATTCATGTTCTTACAAAATCGTGCTTTAGGTGCAAAATTTGAACACCATGATCATTTCTGATTTCACAGTATATGGTAACAGTTCTGTGAAATTGAAAGTTGATCATTTTCATTCTCTTCACCTCATTAGGACTGTTAGGGAAAGGTGATGGAGGCAAGAGGTTAGCAAGAATTAAGAAGGGTTCATAAGGTACAGCCTAAATCAAAATTAGGGTCTAATTGATGTCATGGCTGCCTGCTAATTATGGACCAGGAGTTGATAAGGGACTTCTGAAAGATGTCACATTTGAGCTTTCTAGCACATCGTAAAAAGGAAAACTGGAGGCCTGGGGCATGCCCCTTACATTATACAGGGGTAGTCTGTAAAAGCTGGATTCAAACTTTTTGGTCAGTATTTGTAGGGTTTTGAACTAATAAAAACAGTTAAACCTGATCAAGTGACCACCTGCACAAGGAAACCACCTTTGTAAAGAGACCACTTCTGATGGTCCCCATTAACTGATTTCAGTGAGATTTGAACCTGTATTAAAAAAAGACCACTTGTGTTAGTTAAGAGACCATTTTTTTCACTTCCTGTGGATGATTTCTCATGGAGTGGAACTCTGTACCACTGTCACAGACTTGTTACTATGAACAGGAAACGTTTTTGCCAGCATGACTATAGTTATGGAAATCATATCTAAAAAGAAATTCATACCTTGTTGAACTTTCATAAAAAAAAATGAAGATGATATGAAATAAAATAAATCAATCGATCAAGAACAGTGTTTTAAGAGTAAAAATCAGTGGGACCATGCTTGGTTTTTTAACCCATGACCTTCGATCATGGTCACTCTCACCAGCTAACCTATCTGATCAGCAATATTATGAAGGGTGGGCCAGCCAAAAGACAGTCATGTGTATATATCCTAAAGGAAATTAAGGGGGGGTTACTTTATGTATGAAAAACTACAGTGGAATTCCTTAGTGTTTTGCCTGCAGACTGGGACAGGGATCCTTAAGGTGGTATTCTTTAGTGTTTTGCCTGCAGACTGGGACAGGGATACTTAAGGTGGAATTCCTTAGTGTTTCGCCTGCAGACTGGGACAGGGATCCTTAAGGTGGAACAAGTGACAACTCAGCCTCTACAGAATTATTGTTGACTGGAACACATATATTTCCATCCACTGATCAAATCCATGTTTTCGTAAAGAAATGAGTTGCAAATAATTCAGCACCTTGTTGCGCTATTACGACTATGATCGCACTTCACCTAAATCTGCTGTAGGTGTCTATCCAGAAAATCCTGGGATGATCCTTGGGGTCAATTTGCAGACATAAAGTACCAATTAAGTGTTAGGAATGCTTAGATATGGACATCATCGTATCTGAAACGGCATGTGTACCAGCCCCACTGATAATGAGGTGACTGGTATAATGGTGTAACAAATTTCCCCGTAATTGCTACCATCAGCTTGAAAAGGGATGATTCAATTCCTAACAGTCATCGTATGTCATAATCATTAAAGAACCTACAAATAATTACGGTGTTAATTTGCGAAATGTATGTGACTAACATAATTTTATGGTTGTTCATTACATGGTATCTTTTGGTTCGTTTATACTCGTAGAATCAACACAAGATGTCGAAAATGATCAAATCTGCAGCTTTATAAATGGATTAATGGATTGAGTCAAATTGACACATGTTCAGATTTTTTAGTTCATCATCTTGCTATGAGATGTTCCAGGTCAGAATATGTAAAAAAAAATGCAAAATATATTTTAAAAAGAGGTGCGAAAACTTTAATTAAAAAATTGTTTGAAATTCAATATCTATTTCATCTCTAGGAAATCATGCTGATGTTTTATCTTATAAAAAGGAAATAGTGTTTTTGAATACTCTGATTATGTTCAAATTGGTTACTCTTATTACATTTGAAGCATTTCATTTTAAAATTCGGGCCATTTCTGTAAAGTTGCCAGCTTTGACTTTTTTTTACACAATCCCTAACAGAATTCTTTTGATACTTCTACTCTTCCCTGAAATGAAATATAGTACCTCACCTTATTCTATTTTTCAACATGAAATTCTATTTTGAAACAGGCCTAGAAAAGTTTAATCCGTAAATCGACATCATTAAAATGTTTGTTTGCTGTACCTGCATCCATGTGTCTGGTACTGTAGGGGTCATTAGGAGGCTTAAGTTACCACCCAGGAAGTGTTTATGTGGAGGGGCCATGTTGCTGGCGAAATGTACATCACGGATAACCCGACATGACACCAATGCGCTCACAATCTTCTAGTAGAGCAGAATCTCTCCTTTACTGATAGAACGTAACTTGATTGGAAAATTCTTTGGTGTATTCCTTTGCATTTGTTAAGATTTGTTTAAAATCGTCTATTGATAAAATATTATAAAGTGTTAATTTCAAATCTTTTTCGTCATGTTTAGGAATATTCTTAATTATGTACAAAGTAGTTGTAAGTTGTAATGTCCATTGATTAAAGAAAATTAAGTGCTAAATAATAAATGAAATCTTTGGCATTTATAGGAATATTCCTTATTATTTAAAAAGTAATTATTATGATATGTATTTGAAACATTGTCTTCATTAAACCTTTAAATTGTAAATACAGTTAGTTGAGTTAAGTTTCATTTGTCAAATGCATGTAACACAAAAAACAATATGACTGTAGCCAAGAATATTTATCTCAAGAAGTTGTAAAAATGATCAGTACTTACCATTTTTAGATGAAAGACCTGTGTCAAAATTTAAGGGATGTTTCTTGTCCATATACAAGCATGCAGTGTTAAACACCAGAAAGAAATGTCCATGTTTGTGAAAATAGAAAAACAGTCTGGGGAAATCTTTGAGTATATGTTTACTAAAGTGACCGGTGTTTTCTTAAGGAAGAATGACTTGCATGAAGTGTCGTCAACATAAATAAGGATTTTGTTATTGAAAAGTTTTTTCCCAACCACCAATCAACACATTCTGCCTCTGTGTTTTCTATGGTAGTTGTTGGTTTTTCACACTTTGACACTTCATGTGATAGAGTTGTCTGTCCTCGAGATGTCACAGCAGGAGTTGTCTCACCCTTACAAAAGTCAGTCAAAGCTTTACCTGTGTACACTCGGCCAGGTGTGAATGGCACAGGTAGATTAATTACTAGAAAAATAAGTAATTGGTGTTTTTACATGGTGAAGGCAAGTTTACATATAATGCTTTATGGTCATGGTCAGTCTAGTGTTTATGTAAAGCCCAATCATTGACAGCCATGTTTATATAGAAGGAATTTGTCACTTGCCTGATAATTACCCGATAATGGTTGTGAGTCTAAAATGCCCTGTTGTAGGGGATATATTGCAGATTGGGTCATAATATATATCAAAGACCTGGAATAATGTCTTGTAATTATTTCTAATTCAGTGATATCATTGTATGAGCTGGTGTAATTTGTGATTATTTTTATAACTGTAGAAATAGTATCGTACATGAATAAAAGACTACATAGGACTGATCATTTCTATGTAATAGTGAACAATATTTTTCAGGTGAAAAATAAAAGAGCTATAAATATATTATAATGAAACAATTACTTTATTTGTAGTTGATGTAATCATCTTCAGACAATGTGATTGGATGTTCAATTTCTAAACAGAAGAAAAATTAAATATTGAAAAATAATTTATGTAAGAATATTTATTAAATGATTTAAGAGATTTTAAGAATATATATGTAGTTTCCTCAAATTTCTGCTGAGAAATTTAAAAAATTTAAAGATTAGTGTAATTTATCATTCAAGCAAATGAAAAAAAAAAAGTAAATGAAGTTTTGAAGAATTTGAAATATATTTTCTGTTCTATATTTCTCAATTTTTAAATATTGAAAAAAAAACAATCTTGTTAAGTAATAATATTCTAAATAAATGAAAAATGAAAAAAATGTACCTACATATTGTTAATTTTCTAACATTTTAATAAAATTATTTAATTATTGTAAATAGAATATTATTAATGCAACCTCAAACAAGAGACTGAAACATTACAATTTGTGTGTGTTACAAGAATCATTAATTGGTTCCTGAATATTGGGATGTTTTCCCTCCAATTTTAAGCTGAATACTGGCCCTAGACAGATGTGTGGGGGCCATGTCTTCGGAGCAGAAGTATGCGGCCATGTGATCCCTATTGTGTTGGCTACTCTTTAAACGGTGAATAGCAGCACGCGCTATGCACAGCAGGAGGGTGTCAGCTATTGTTGAGGAAACGATGCTAAAATGAATACATGCTCACAAGTATAGCTTATTTTCCTATCCCATTGCAAGCCTAATGGGTTTGCAATCAAAGGGGATCTCGGATCACGCTATAGCCATTTCGCGTTGGCTTTTCTGCGTTTGGTGTTTTCCTCACGGACAGGTAATTTTTGGGGGGCCCTTACATGTTCTGAAGCAAACTCCCATATAATCACCTGTTCGCTTAATTTGCGATCCCCAATTCCCCTAATTTAGGCTTATCACCTTTCTGTTGCCTTTTGATACTACATCGGTGGTGTGCTGGTGCGCTGCCCGACTTGGGCAAGACAAGTAGTGATAGCAAAGTAGGGCATACACCCGAGAGGCAGAAAGGGGTAGGAGGGAAAGTCCTTTATAGTAAACGTGTATTTATGTGTGTGTTTAAGGTTTTTGGGGAAGGAGAGTGGTCTTTCACCTTTCAGGATCACTTTAAATTAGTACATGTACAGCAACAAGCTTAAACCAAATGTACACCAGAGAACACCTGAACACCAAATAGAAAAAATAAGCAACAGGATTATCAAGTACATTAAACAACATCATCTTGTAGGAAAGAAAGAGTAATTTACAAAAGTATGCCAAATTAACACAGAGACAACATAAAAACCAAATAAAACAGAGTAATAAACATACCAAATAGAAGTAGAGAGCAACATGATTGGGATTAGAACCACACCATAGTAAACAGTGGGTCACAAGAATGCAACCATTTTGTCAAGTTAAAAGTAAATCATCAATTGGACAATGAACTTAAATAACCCTTCCTTGGGCTTAAAGTAACAGAAATGTACCCCATATTACAGAAGGACCACACCAGCCAATCCGTGTACTACCCATTTATGCAGCTGTGCTGACTACAGTAAAGGTGACTTTCTTTTTCTACATTAGATATATATAGGCCAGGTTTGGGGTAGTCTGATCTCTATATAGGTATCTGACTCAGTGGCTGCCAGGTACCCAGCCTACTCTTTCATGAGATAAACCACACTGTCTTCCACTTTGAATTCCAATGTCCCCAAACCAATGTCTTGTTGGTACGTACTACGTTTGAATACCGCTGTCCCAAAGGTTGAATACTAATGGCCACAAGGTCTGAAGCCTTCTGTTGGTTTTATATGAAAATTGTACATATCTGTATATCAGAATTCGGTTGCCCCGATTTTCAATCAAGTGGCCCCAGATTTGAATCCTGAGATATCCGAATTAAAATCCTGTCGCCTCAATTTGATTTCATGTTGCACCAATTTTGCATCCTGCTGTCCATCAAAATTGCTTGCGCTAGAATGTATGAGGTTAATGTTTCGTTGATAAAACTCAATTTTCATTGAAGATTATCTTTTACGTTCTTGGAGACTTACAAACCTCGTTAAAGTTTTATATAATGCTGTGGTTCTTAAAACGATTTCCTGCAATTTCCTGTTGACATTTGTCTGTAAATCTAGATAGCTTTTGTTGCTTAAAATGATGCATTATTCTCAAGGAAATTGCAATTCAGTGTCTACTATTTAACTTTATATACCAAGAAAATAAAGTCAATCATTTGTGCCAAATCCTGATTTTACATAAAAAGCTTTATGCAAATATTCTTGATGGTATTTATTTTCTTGGCAATGACATTTAGCTACAATACAAATAAATGTTACTTGATTCTATAAAATGCTGGAAAGATGTCATAAACGAAGCCTGTTGAATTGAGGCTTTGATTCTTCAATGTCGTATCTTTAAAATGTAGCTTATGCTTTGTTTAAGGCAGTTGAGGTAATAATCAATAGATGCTTTACAATATTGACATTAAAAATATATTAGGGTTTCTGGACATTTTAAATGAGTATCATTGTTCAAGATGTTGTACATCCCAACTATAAGCATTTCGTATATGTTCATGTAACGAATGGAAAGATTGCTAAATAAATCAATTTTGTAAAAGAATATATCTTGTGGTAACACAAATTATCTTGAGTGGAAAGTCATTGATGACAAAGTCTTCAAAATTTCCCTCCAGACTTCTAAGGTATTTATTCTCTTTTTCTTTGCCATTCCTTTTTAACGTCTGTTTAAAATGAGTCCCTTTTTCTGACTCTGGTCACAAACTATGCTCAGAAATGTTTGCCCTTTTAAGTATTAGAGGAATTAAGAATGGTCACAGAAATACTTACCTCTCAGGATAATTGGTCCGTTTTAACCGTTTCCAGCATCTTCACCAGTAAGCTGTGTCAATTGCAAATTGTTCCCTCTTTATCGCAGTTCAAGTTGTGTGGAATGTTTTTGAATTCCATAAATGAAAACTAATTGTAATCCATTTTGTTGTAAAAAAAGGGTTGAAGTGAAAACTTTGTAACAGGTACTTTAGGGTTCCTGAAGCAGAATGGAAAAGGTACGCGTGGATCATTGGGGCGTGACCGTTGACCAGTGAAGTGTGGCCATGTCTTGTGTCTGGCCTGTGGTAGGTTTCAAATTGTCCTCGCCAAAAGCGGGAGGAGTTCTTGTTATGCTCGAATGACCCTGCACAAAAGGTGTTCCCTCCAGTTTAAGGCTAATAATGTACCGCGGCTTACAAATCGTACTAGCATTGTCGGATAAAGACGTTGTAGGATAACTCTCGGCTTTTATGAAACACCTTTAGCCACACGCACCTCGCATGTTCGCACTGAAAGGACAACACAAACATAAAACGAATGAAGGCGAAAGAGTGAAGTGCTTATTTCTCACAAAACAACTGTTAAAATGTTAAAAATCCGCAATCGTTCTTATCAGCGTATCAATCTATCAGGTATCGTGTATGCCATTATAATTAATCCGTTTACCGACGTACGGTGGTGAATGTCGGAATTGTCATCAAAGTGGTGGGTGATGATGATGAACCGATGCCCTCTGGTGGTCGGCTTTTGAACTGATATCAATCGTCATGAGTGTCAAAGTCTCATTGACCGATGAAAAAGTAAAAACTGATTCTTCACAGTGCTCAACGAGAATTTAAACGAAATTTAATTCCTTTTGGTATTATCACTGTCGAACATGGTTTTCAGGACTGTTTATACAAAAAAGGGAATGACCGGTATGGTCATTTAGAAAGTTAATTGACTCTTTGTATAAAGCCAACTTCCAGTTCGAATATATATCAAACAGGAGGTGAGCATCAGGGATCTGTCACATGATGTGATCGCCTTGTGCCTCGAACCAATCAGGCATTGTCGTTTGCTTTTCTTTGCCATTCAAACGCAGACAAAACCATGACTGGATTAACAGTGCACTGTTTAAGTTGGTCATCAGTTCTGACTTGACTGACAATAGATGAAGGAATTACATCCCTAGTGACCATCGGTCATGGAAAAACACTGATAATATTTCTCTTACTTGACTTTTTGATGTATGACTTGTCCACTCGAGTTGTTCATGCTCCATAGTCCTACCTGTCGAATGATTGGTCCGGCGGTCAACTTCAAACACAAACAATCGCCCTATCTAATTGATGTAAATTGAACAGGTACATATCATTTCCAGTGACCAGGGAGGTTCCTGACCCCTGAACCTTTGCCACACGCTATGAGCAGTTGGTGTATAATAATTAGCCGAGCATTTTGGCTTTTGATTTCAACAAAATGAAAAATGACCGCTGTCATCTGGTCATTAAACGGTCATCTGTGATGCATGTAGGATTCTAGGTGGCCTCTACAATCACACAAATGGTTGAATTTTTCAAAATTTTGGAATGAAAACATTTTTTGAGGGGGAATTAAGTGTCACGCTGGTATGTGTTCCTCTGATATAAAAATAAAGAGGACAGCATGAGGTTAAATTGTTTTAATAAAAGTTCTTTTGAAAAATTGAAAGAAATTATAAATAAGTTGATTAAAAAAAGACAGATTTTGTTCTTTTCTGGAACATCTTTTTACAAATACAAATCTGTCTTTGGCAGAAACAATATATCATGCTATTGATGGGTAAAAATGATGTGAAGAAAAAATATAAATTATGTATTTATATATTGTTAATGAAATAAAATATAAGGTTTTAGGGGGAAGCAATATTCATTCTGTTATTTTTGAGGCTAGTGATTTTTCACAACTGATCAGAGAACATTAATTATTGTGAAAAGAAAACTATTGTCAGAATTAGATCACCCAACACAATGCCTTGTTACAGCAATTAGACGCATACATGTCATGAAGTCATGTATCTATACAATTATGAAAGTAAAATAAAATTTTCTTTATTTCTTGATAAATAATTCCAACTAAACGGAGAAATGATTTTTCATATTTTTCTCTTGTGATTTACAAACTTGACTCATTCCTCCCTATATATTCAAACTGGACTTGCCCTCTCTTTGATTCGGTAAAGTCCAAATGTGACTTAAGGGATGAATGGGTTAAAGGATGTATCAAAGCTGAGTTCTACCAGACACTGTGATTTTGTAGTACTTACCTCCTCACTCAAATATCGCATCATTGTTATAAAACAATAGAAGAGGGTGTTTTTTCAAGAATGACACATTAAAGATGATACAAATGATAACAACAGAATTACATTTTTTACTGGCATTTAAGTTGAAATAATATCAATCAAATTCCATATGGGTTTTTTTTCAAGAAATTTGCAAGCTTGATTTAATTCAAATTAATTCAAAGATATTTTATTGTTTTAAAACAGAGATATTAGAGAGAACAGGCACAGCCTATATAAGTCTTCTCCATACCAGTTTGTCTGCTGGATAACCTACTCGAAGAACTACTCACAGTAAAGTGGAAGTAAAACCACTTAAACTAACAAACACATGGGTTGCAGCATGTAATACAAGTAGTATAGATGTTTAATACTGGGGTCAGGATAAAGATGGATTATATAAAGTTTTTATTTGACTCGTACTTATTAGAGTCAACATTTTACTTGTGTTATGACATTACTAATTGCCCCTGTTTTGTTTGTTACAGGCTTGATCTCCTACACTGAGTATCTGTTTCTGCTGTGTGTCCTTACAAGTAAGTCCAACTTGACAATTTAATGTATTCCAATGTTTCTTCACGAAATTGTTGCTTTTGATCATTTCAAATCTATATCCTGATGAATGTTATTTAGAATTTAATCTACATGTTTTGTATCTCCTCCTTAACCCATTCACCCCTAAAGTCACATTTGAATTCTTCCAATGCAAAGGTTGAAAAAAAGATGGGAATTTACAAGCTTCTATGGTATGTTTGAAATATATTTGTACTGTTGTTTGAGTATATGTAATGTTGACATATGTAAAAAGTTACAAAATAATAACTATTTGAATTAAATATAAGAAACATAATGGAATTTGTGGACTGTTAAGAAAACATCAGCATTGGTGTGTTTTTGAATATGGTTGGTGTGATTGTGTGTGTCGGGCCCACAAATGGCCCGGAGAGGTGGCAGGTGTTGGTATAAATACTGATGAGTACTTTGCGTGAGTCTAGAATTTCTGTAAAACACAGACGGAACCTTACCTTGTAATTTTCTAATGATGCTGCCCCGCTTGGATTAAGGGGAGGGGGGAAGGAGGAGGAGGAGGAGACAAAGTGGATTGAGAGAAGATCTTTTACATAAGTGGATAAGAGAAGAGAGGGAAGGAAGATTTTAGGATCTTATGACAAGCGGATAAGGGTATTAAGGGTCCTGCGTATTAGGGGAAGGATGGTATGGAGGGTCCTAACAAGTGGATCAGTTGATGGAGGGCTCTCAGAACAAGTGGATTATGTGGAGTAGGGGTGGGTGGGGTGGGGGGATGTGGTAGTGTCCTCTGACTAAATGGAGAGTTAAGGATGGAGGCAAGAAGGAGTGGGTTGGGGGCAAGGAGGAGTGTCATGAGACAAAGAGGAGTTGGGAGGGGCAAGAGGGACTAGGATTTGGCAAGCAGAATAAGGAATGGGGCAAATAGGAGTGAAGAGGGGGCAAGGAGGAAAAAGAAGGGAAAAGAGGAGTGGAGAGGGGGCAAGGAGAAGGAAAGGGGCAAATAGGCGTGAAGAGGGGGCAATGAGGAAAAAGAAGGGAAAAGAGGAGTGGAGAGGGGGCAAGGAGAAGGAAAGGGGCAAATAGGAGTGGAGAGAGGGCAAGGAGGAGAAGGAAGGGAAAAAAGGAGAGGGGCAAGAAGGGGTGAGGAGGAGGCATCAGGGGAGATTTATTGAATGGAACACCCATGTGTGTGATTCCACAGTTGATAAATTACTGTGCTAGTAGCCTGGAATTCCTATTCAAGTGCCAATGATAGTAATTTTGTGGTAATGTGTTATACAGTTTCAGTGTAGCTTGGACAGTTATGTAACGGAAAATTTAAAACACAGATCATATGTGTTCCGATTTGATAGATTGCCCTCAGGCCAACTTAACAGACGTCTTCGCCTTCTTCTCAAGAAACAGGAATGATTGTCAGACCTAGATGATACACATGTAAAAATGTCAAAGTGCTTTACAAAAAAAGGAGAATCTAAAATTAACTTAGTTGAGATAGGATGGTGAAAAGCCTTAATTTTGCCGGGGAGTATTAAAAAAAGTGAAGAAACCTCGACACAATCTGATCGAATTTGTACAGAGACAAAATTAATTATTTAGATATTTATAGCTCACCTTCCCGAAGGGTACATGTAAGTGTGCTTATGCCAATTTGGCGCAGCGTCCGTCGTCTGTCAACTTTTCCTTTAAAACGCTACTTGTCCTGAACAGCCCAGTAGATTTCGATTAAATTTGGTCTGGAGCATCTTTAGGCCTAAGGGACTCAATTTTATATAAATGGTGGGTGTGGCCCCCCTGGGGGCAGAGGGATGCACGGACCCAATAGGGGAAATAGAGGTTAACCTTTAAAATCCTACCAAAGGGATTTCATCCCAATTTGGACTGGATCATCCTTGGGCCAAGGGGACTCAATGTTGTTTAAACAGTGGGTTTGGACCCCCTGGAGTCAGAGTTATGGGGCCCAATAGGGGAAATAGAGGTACAAACGTTTGAAATCTTTCTTCTACCAACCGAATTAAGTGTTTTATCCTAATTTAGTCTTGAGCATCCTTGGGCCAAGGGGACTCAATGTTGTATAAATGGTGGATGTGGATCCCATGGGGGCAGAGGGATGGGGCCGAATAGGGAAAATAGAGGTAAACCTTTAGAATTCTTCTTCTACCATAGGGATTAAGGAATTTCATCCTAATTTGGTCTGGAATATCCTTGGACGAAGCAGATAATATATGAATAAGTTCATAGCTTTAAAGGGTGCATCATCAGTATGCAAATATTTGGATTTGCTTCAGATGCAAGGCCTAATTTAAATTACCTCCAGCACCAAGCTAGGAAGCAACAGTTTTCTTATGTACAATTATAACCTCTACACTACATTTTCTATAATTTCGTTATGATACATTTAAATTTCACACCTGTAAATATCTTAATATGTAATAAAATGTAACAAGTGTTCAACAAGAGGTTGTTTACAGACTAACTTCTCAATAATGTAAAAATATGTTACAAACAAGACATTTTTTAAATATATAACAGAACTGGACTTGATTTCTGAGAAAGTGTTTGGTCAATGGTCTATAGAAGGTGTTTTGACCAGTATCTCAGTGGTCTATAGAAGGTGTTTGTGACCAGAATCTCAGTGGTCTATAGAAGGAGTTTGTGACCAGTATCTCAGTCGTCTATAGAAGGTGTTTGTGACGAGGCATTTTGATGATCAGTATCTCAGTGGTCTATAGTATGTGTTTGTGACCACTATTTCAGTGGTCTATAGTAGGTGTTTGCGACCAGTATCTCAGTGGTCTATAGCAGGTGTTTGTGACCAGTATCTCGGTGGTCTATAGAAGGTGTTTATGACCAGAATCTCAGTGGTCTATAGTAGGGGTTTGTGACCAGTATCTCAATGGTCTATAGCAGGTGTTTGTGACCAGTATCTAAGTGGTATATAGAAGGTGTTTGTGACCAGAATCTCAGTGGTCTATAGTAGGTATTTGTGGCCGGTAATTTTGATGAACTTATAATAAGTTAGTCTTTGTGACCAGTATCTCAGTGGACTATAGAAGGTGTTTGTGACGAGGTATTTTGATGACCAGTATCTCAGTGGTCTCTAGACCAGTATCTCAGTGGTCTACTATAGAAGGTGTTTTGACCAGTATCTCAGTGGTCTCTAGACCAGTATCTCAGTGGTCTAGAGAAGGTATTTGTGACCAGTATTTAAGTGGTCTATAGAAGGTGTTTGTTACCAGTATCTCAGTGGTCTAGAGAAGGTATTTGTGACCAGTATCTGAGTGGTCTATAGTAGGTATTTGCGACCAGTATCTCAGTGGTCTAGAGAAGGTATTTGTGACCAGTATTTAAGTGGTCTATAGAAGGTGTTTATGACCAGGATCTCAGTGGTCTATAGTAGGTCTTTGTGACCAGTATCTAAGTGGTCTTTAGAAGGTGTTTGTGACCAGTAGCTCAGTGGTCTATAGAAGGTGATTGTGACCAGTATCTCAGTGGGCTATAGTAGGTGTTTGTTACCAGTATCTCAGTGGTCTATGATATCTTCCCATAGTGAAATATGTATCACGAAAATGTACTTACACCACAGCACTATAGAAGGTGTTTATGACCAGAATCTCAGTGGTCTATAGTAGGTATTTGCGACCAGTATCTCAGTGGTCTAGAGAAGGTATTTGTGACCAGTATCTAATTGGTCTATAGAAGGTGTTTGTTACCAGTATCTCAGTGGTCTATGGAAGGTGTTTGTGACCGGTATCTCAGTGGTCTATAGTAGGCATTTGTGACCAGTATCTCAGTGATCTATAGTAGGTGTTTGTGACAAGTATCTCAGTGGTCTATAGTATGTGTTTGTGACCAGTATCTCATTGGTCTATAGTAGGTGTTTGTGTCCAGTATCTCAGTGGTCTATAGTAGGGGTTTGTGACCAGTATCTCAATGGTCTATAGCAGGTGTTTGTGACCAGTATCTTTTGTGACCAGTATCTCAGTGGGCTATAGTAGGTATTTGTGACCGGTAATTTTGATGAACTTATAATAAGTTAGTCTTTGTGACCAGTGTCTCAGTGGTCTATAGAAGGTTTTTGTGACCGGTATCTCAGTGGTCTATAGTAGGCATTTGTGACCAGTATCTCAGTGGACTATAGTATGTGTTTGTGACCAGTATCTCAATGGTCTATAGCAGGTGTTTGTGACCAGTATCTTTTGTGACCAGTATCTCAGTGATCTATAGTAGGTGGTTGTGACCAGTATCTCAGTGGACTATAGTATGTGTTTGTGACCACTATTTCAGTGGTCTATAGTAGGTGTTTGCGACCATTATCTCAGTGGTCTATAGAAGTTGTTTGTGACCAGTATCTCAGAGGTCTATAGAAGGTGTTTATGACCAGTATCTCAGTGGCCTATAGTATGTGTTTATGACCAGTATCTCAGTGGGCTATAGTAGGTGTTTGTTACCAGTATCTCAGTGGTCTATATTAGGTGTTTGTGACCAGTATCGCAGTGGTCTATAGTAGGTGTTTGTGACCAGTATCTCAGTGGTCTATAGAAGGTATTTGTGACCAGTATCTAAGTGGTCTATAGAAGGTGTTTGTGACCAGTATCTCAGTGGTCTATAGTAGGTATTTGTGACCAGTATCTCAGTGGTCTATAGTAGGTATTTGTGACCGGTAATTTTGATGAACTTATAATAAGTTAGTCTTTGTGACCAGTATCTCAGTGGTCTATGATATCTTCCCACAGTGAAATATGTATCACGAAAATTTACTTACACCACAGCAGACATAAAAATGCCTTTCTAATATAATTTTCCTGATTATAATTTCATACAAAAAAGGTTTTTCTGTGCCTTTTTTGATAGGAAAAAATATATGAAAATTTGAAAAGTTATGAATGATCATACCAATTACAAGCAACAGATTTATAATTTCAAATACAAGAAATAAATAAATTATCAAATTGTATGCGTCCATCATAATTCTTTCTGATATCCTGAAAGAACGAATCTGGGACTGGGGAAATATGTAAAATTCCCTAGGAAGGAAGGTATATGGTTACTCAGGTGTGTATGGTCACAGGTAAGCTGGGTGTATATGACCCCTACTGGGGGGCTTAATGACCCCTAATATGGTGTAATTGATACCAATTAGCTGTTGAGTTCGGACCCCACCTGGGTGTATACTGGGATATAATTGCAGATCCTTATTAGCTGTGTTTTCTTCAGTTAGTTGTGATCTACCTGGTCAGTGCTGGACAGTCAGGTACTGTTACACCTGATGACTGAACATTATATACGTAGAACAGATATATTACCTGTATAAGAGGTCACCAGTAGAACAGGTCAAGTATAGATACATGTTGCATGTAAGTTTATTGAATATAGATTATACTATATTAATAAAAATATGCTATTATGCTCAATAAGTCCTGTCGGGGTTTATCAGGGTGAAAATGGTTCTGGGCCGTGTGTATAAAAAAAAAAGATGATGATGGTGATTGTGAGTAAGTGTGGGTGTGTCCTTGTGTTGGTGCGAGTATCTGTAATTGCCATAAAAATAAAAATTACAAGTTTCTATAAATAATGTTGAAAAACAAAAGTAGAGAGCAACATGTTGATCTTATGATTTAATTCATGCAAATGATTTAATTTTCCAAAACCATTTTTTTTAATTTATGTAATGAGTTATAATAAAAATATTGTTTTGATAGCCTTTACTGCTTTTAAGAGAAAATTTAATTATTATGTAAAAAATTTAAATACAATTTTCTGTAATTTCATTATTTATTCATACAATTCAAATACAATTAAAAAAATAATAATTCATCTTTCATTTGAATGACTTGTAAATTCTTTGATTAGTTCTATTTCCCGCCTTGCCAATTTCTGAAATAATGAATGGCAGAATATTTTTTTATTTGATTCATACCTTGAACAATGTCATCGATGAGAGTGATAAATCGCGTCCTAACATGGCTATGGTGCATCAATAACGTTGATGGCTGGTTTTAAACACTCCTGTTTATTTGTCATTAAATCAGGCACAAAGAATAGATACAAGATTAATGATCAAGCGTGAAGGCTGAATGCCAGTGTATCGTATTACCCCGGACGATTGACCATTCCATACAAACGTCAATGGTCAGTCGTCTCGTCCTCGGCCCGCAACCTGTTCAGGATAGCCTGAGTTTTGTCCTCAAGATTCCATTCACCCCACAAAAATTTCACTGATTTTTATGATTTGTTTAATTTGCTCCTTGTCCCATCTGTTCGTGCGTACCGAAGTTGTTGTTGCGTCCACCCTTGGTCCACCCACGTCCCCCGTAAACCAGCCCCTTAATTGACCTGCTGCATCTATTGGTGCTAAAACCTGTGGTCAAACACTCTTACCTTAATACTGGACATTGATACCTGATTTCTAAATTTATCATAAAGAATTGTTATCCTTTTATTAAAATTGAAGGAAATTCTGATGTTATTTTCTCTAATTTATCAAATCATAAACTGGAGAAAGGGATAATACCAATCTCCTTAATTGACCTTAACTGCTCCTGTTTGGGCTAATAGCTGTAGTCAAAAGCTCTTAATTCACCACTGGTCATGTAGGTCACTCCTAAACTTGTCATAAAGAATCGTTTTCTGTAAAAATTGCAGGAAATTTTAACAATTGTAATTCTGACATAAAAAATGATTCTTTTGAATATTGACCTAGGAAAAAATGGAATTGAAAATTATCAAGATCTAGTCTATGGAGATAACTGTTAAAAAATCAGTAAAAAAAAAAAGTGAAAATATCACATTATATTGGAATGTACCTGAAAGTATGAACTAAGAGGGTAGCATTTTTGGAGAGCTGGGAATTAATTGGTGAAAAATACTCAGAGATAGGTGAAGAAATGGAGAGATAGTAAAGTCAGGAAAAGGAGAAAAAATGCAAGTGATGGAAGGAAGCAGGACAGATATAAAGGCTAGCTAGGGACATATGGAGGAAGGGTCGGGACATGTTTAGGTCATTGTGTGAGTGAGAGAGTCTCCAGCTCCCTCTCCAAACTCCATTCACCTCTGGAATGGAATGCACTCATTAGGTGAGTCTGGGGGACTGGAATGTGGCGGCCATATGTTGGGGCTCGTTGGAGCTCGGAAGCACCGCTTCTGACCCTGTCGTGTGTCAAGTTTGTCTGGGGGAGAGAAACTTCCCTCCAACAACAGATGGTGTAGCACCTGCTCGCAGCCAACATATACATGACAATTACCAGCCTTATCCTACCTGGGCCACAGAGGCCGAGAGTTAATGAATCCGTCATCAACACTATAATGCTTATTAGGACTGGCTGGTGGCCTGGTTGATCCCCCTTCCCCTCCCATTTACCTGTCCTTACTATGTCAGGTAGCTCAGGTGCAAAAACTGTAGGTAGAACATTTTACACACATCTCTGTTTTACGAGAAACAATTTCTCCTTAGAGTAGTTAAGCTAAGGTGAATTTTTTTGCCAGTATATGTGATATTTCAAAGGGATATAAGACATTTAAAAAAAATTGATTAAGAAATATACCTGCTGTATCAGATATATCAGTATATCTTTCATTCAGTTTTAAGTATTGAAAAAAATCAACTAAGAATTGCTAAGGACAAAGAAGTTTCTATTATTCATATTATGTAAAAAAATGTTTTTTGCAGAACATAAAACATGGCAATTAAAAGTATAAGGAGATTTCAAGAAACTCCAAAAACAAAATTCAAATGAAATTTTATTTATCTTTTAATCACGTTCCTCTTTTTTTTTCAATTTTCATCTGTTTGATGTTTCTGAAATGAAGTTTAGGATTTTAGGATGCATGTACTTGATTTTTGTGCATTATATATGGCTATTCCTAGGCTGAATGCATGCTAGAGAAATATTGTTATTAATCAACTCTTCTTCTGAATCATGTTGAGAATAAAATGACTGAAGTTGACTTCATGTATACATGTAATAGTTTGAGGTTTTATTGTAATGTTTCTGGACAAAGGGACAATAAATCTGCTAATATGTCCCAATTTTACGTCATCCCCCTGGTTATTACATAAATTTGCACAAGAAGTTTTCCTAACTTTAACCCAACCCATCTCCCATCCCCCCTGGTTAAATAATCATTCAAGATAAATAACCTTATGTGTATACATGACATTGTTTGTTTAAAAAACATAAAACAGCATTCTTGGCTGTAATTTACCAACTTCTGGTCGGTTTGAATTGAGAAACCAGCTGCGATGCTTCTATGAAGTTTTCAGAGTCGTTTGTGGATCAATGTGAAACCGCAGGGTGTTACACTCGAAGTGCATACATGAAACGATTTCGGAGAGAGTGAAATTTGTAAAACCTTGTGAAGGGAACATTTCGAATTAGCAGAAAAAGTGATCCAGTGTTGGAAATGATTAAAATTTTAAATTTTGGTATCACACGAAAAGTATGAAAAATTATTTGGGGACTTCAAAATCTCAGCGTGACTGGAGTTTCTTTCAATGTGAAAGTGCCGAAAAACAAATTGAATTTGTCAGTTAAATGTTTTACTACATTTATCCTGTGTCTGCTATGTTGTAAATATGTTATTGATGTAAAAGATTAGCACCCTCTTGAAGTACTCCCAACTTACATCCCCCTCTCACACTTACCCCCTCCTCAATCCTCTTCCTCCTCCTTTAAAGCACCATGTCAGCAATGCCATCCCTACACACAGTTCACATTTTTAAAACCCGAGACACTTTGTGAGGTTAAGTTTTTGATTATCTGTGATTCTTTAGGAATTTTCTTCTTGCATAGTTCCTTTTTAACAGATCCACAATAAAAACAAAGCATAAATGGGTTTGGTCAATTGACGCAAACGGTCAACAAATTTTAGTTAGAAAATGCTTGGAGGTCATGGTTTGAATCCAAGTCCGGTCAAAAAGGGCCTATTGAGCTAGCTTATGTCATGGACAAAAGAGAGTACTTATGCAGAATGTCTAAAGAGATTTTGACTAAATTTTGCATGGGTTTTTTGGTTGTATAAGTGGATAGCACATTCACCTTTCAAAATTAGAGATAGCCAACATTAAAAGTTTCAAGTCAGCGGAAACATTTAATCTTCTTATCTAATTCAGATAACAAAAGTTAAGCTACACAGGTCCAGTTGGCCTCTTGTTTATATAAAGGATATGAATTTTATAATGAAGTTGTGCACTTGACAAAGTCTTAGGGGTAGGTTCCTGAGCAGTGGCACACCTTTACTTAGGGGTAGGTGTCAAGATCCAGCACAGTGTTCACTGGAAACAAGCCAGAGTTTATTAATAAATCACATTTTAGCCAAGTCATAATGAAACCTACAGATTCCGGTAAAAATGTTTTTTATCAAATTAAAATTTTGTACCTCCTCCAAGCTGATTTTAAAGTGTCTGTGTCGTTCAATTATCACAATATGTTCAAATAAACTTCAACATAACATTCAAACCTCTGTGTCTAAATAACAGAGCATTGTTTTAATGACAGGGTATGAGGTTGATAAGATTTCTGTGAGCTTTATTAGATTAATAAAACACTATTCAATAATGAGAAATAAGGCTAATATGAGGGTTTTTAAAGAATATTAGCAAAGTTAATGCTTAATGTAATCATACTACAACAGGTTTTTTTTGCTTTTTTTTTTAAATTGTTCATTATAAGTCCCCCAAAAGTACTACCGGAGCAATGGTTAGGCTATAAAACTCTGTCTGTCAGTCAGTCAGTCCGTCTTTAAGTCCCTTTGTTTTGGGCATATCTTTTATATATGGGTACTGCTTTGGATACTGGTAAGCGTTGTATACTAAAATGGGTCTCGTCCTCAATTATATATAGAGTGATGGCCCTTTGTTTAGTTTTGATACTAACTTTGTCCAGAGTTGATGGACTATGGATTGCTATACTTTAAAGTAAGTTGTAATATATGTATTCATAAAGACAAAGACAGATAGATGGACTTGGGCGGTTGTGGCTTTATATTCGGACAGCTACTACTGACAGGATATAGGATATATCTTGTGACAATTTAAATGGCTGCACCAATGATAGGTTTGATTGTGTTGTACGTCCTTTTAACGGCTTTGTTCATACAAGGAAGTGCCAGGTCTTGGTGGTGGAGGAAAAAGGAGAAAAACCAACAACCTGCGGCCAGGATATGGCAACTGCCTCGCATGCCCCTCAAATTCTTAATGAACCCAGTGGTGGAAGGCTAGTGATCGTAGATGGTCTAATGCCTTAACCACTTTGCCACCGCGGCCCCCACCTGAATCATTACGACATACTTTCTAAACTTTTTGTTTCATAACATGTTATCTGTTAAGTAGTAAAACAAGATGCTATATAATGTATTACTTTTACACTGTTTTCAAGCTTACACAGATTTTGTTTTATATTGCTATGGTTAACGGTCTCCAATAAAGCAGACTTTATGATATGTGGTATATACCTGGTATATCTTGATTACGTTTCGCAACCACTCACCTGTAAAATATAATGTTATACCAGAAGTTTGAGATTTGAGATTATTTTTATTTTTTTTTTAAATTTGTGTGTTACGACTACAGGTATATAAATTAGATTTAGTTATTATTTATTACAGGTAAGCTACAAGTAAATAAATCACAGGCAAACGTTTAACACTAAAGCTGTTAGGTTATAAAATGTACAAACAAGTATCGTCATAAATAGGCAGGACACTTAAATAATACCTACATTGACATGAGCGGCCAAGCCATGACTTTTTTTTGAGAGTTTTTACATACCTAATACAATAAGTTGGGGCTACGCAAGTAAGCGCTTGGCTTACCTTTCTATGTTTAGAGATTTATATAATGATCAGACTTTTCAATGTTATAGCCTCAGGCATTGCACATCAATTTTGCAATCGTGAAATATATTATTCTGAAATGCATATTTTGGTATTTGCTAACCATCTTATATAGTTTTGAAGTTATTTATATCGAAGCTCTTAACTTAAAGAAATACATTTCAAATTTTTTATCAGTCTCATTTATTTTACGCTCGTATCTTATTCACTAGCCTTGTTTTCTATTTGTGAGAACTTTGGCGTTCAAACTTTAGCCTTGCAACAATTCAAATGATCTCAATTGTTTGTATATATGTCAGGTTATTTTAAATTGGGAATTTTATAATAACTTGTGATTTTTCTGATTTTTAAGCATAAAATTTGTCTTATTTTTCTAGTGCACTTAAAAAGTAGATTTGGTTCATGTTGTATCAGTTTGGAAATGTTTCCTCTTAAATATTACCCTGAGAACTGATAAAGATACAAGTGTTTATGTCAGTTTTGTGCAGACTGTCAGAATGGTCTCCAATAGCAAATAGTGTTGATGGCTATCTGCTCTACCGGTAAATGAATTTATAAAGGGAGACAACTTAGATATCTCCCCTTTTTGAAACTAATCCACATGCCATTCTAGAGTTAAGTTTTATTTAAAAGTCAATATTGATTAATTTCTGCTCTTTTGAGGTGGTTAAGGGGAGACGACTCAGATTATCTCCCTTTTTTGAAATTTTTGACATGCCCTTCTAGAGTTTAGTTTTATTTAAATAAAAAAAAAATGTGTATTGATGTTTCCTTTCTCTTAGTGAATTTGTAAGACAACTTGATAATCTCCCCTTTTTGAAATTTCTACATGCTTTTTGTAGAGTTTATTTGAATTGAAAGAAATGTCTAGATAGTTCATTGCTCTTAATGAGTGTAAAGGGAGACAACTAGATTATTTCCCTGTTGAATGTATATAACTTAACGTATACTTGGCCAGTTTACTGCCAGTTACCAGGAAGCTAAGTTGGTAAGAGCGATGATATAATCATTGGCGGTCTAGGGTTTGAATCCTGGTCTGGCCAATTAACATTTATTGGCTGTGGTACAGGGATCCTTTAAAAATGTTCAACTGGAGAGAATGTAATGGGGCTACACAGGGAATCAAACCTGAGACTTCTACACTCTAGACGAACACTCTATAACCAGCTGAGCTACCTGATGTGAATTATTCAAGTCATACAAATTCTATTGAAATTTATTGTGCTAGTGACAGAAAGCAATTTTCAAAATGATTACTGATTCTGATATTTCTTGATTGATGAATGAAAAAAGTTTTCTGATACATATTTTTCTGGTAGATTTCCAGAGAGTGATCATGACTGAGATATATGAAGCTTAGATTGAAAACAAAAACCATATTATGTTACAGTCTTTCAGTGAAACAAGTTGTAAGTCAAACAATGGTGACGTGATGAATTGGTAGAAATAAACACTGCAAAAGAAAATTATTAACTTCCATAGTGTAATAATGTACATTAGATAAAGGAAGTTTATGTTTCATTGTCACAAAACTTTGATGACATTCTGGGTGGCCTTAGTTTCATAATGACAGCCATCCTTTTAATCGCAAACTGCCTTCCGTAAGTGTAAATCTTCGTACCGAACCTTTGAGACTTAACGTAATTATCTTTTCATGGTGTAGGATTTAATTAGACTATAGTGTGTATATAGAGTAAGAAAAGAGACCTTCATGGTTAGAAGCAAAGATTATTGCTGAATCAGATTTCAGAGAGATGAAATGTACAAGTGTTTTTTATACACAGGACTAATGCAAAAACTTACGATGTTGA
The DNA here is from genome assembly GCF_002113885.1 of Mizuhopecten yessoensis. Taxonomy (NCBI): domain Eukaryota; kingdom Metazoa; phylum Mollusca; class Bivalvia; order Pectinida; family Pectinidae; genus Mizuhopecten; species Mizuhopecten yessoensis. Next base: position 136,349 of record NW_018408901.1, on the reverse strand, counting down.
TGACATAATGTCTGCACCCTCTTCACCCCGTGTCATCATATGGTTTCACTTAATTTTGGATTCATTATCCCGTAGAAGACATGTTAAATATGTTAGCTATTACAGAAATGGACACTCCCCGAACTTTAAGCCAAATTACACAGGTCATAGAACCTCAGTCGACAAACTTTTGATTTGAGGATATTTTATTTCGATGTAATTGTTCATAATGTAAACATTGTTTATCTAAAAAAAAATGGAATTGTCTGTCAACTTCAACTACAATAAAGATCTTAACTTCAGATGATGTTTTTCTATTTGAAATTTGATACCAGATTTTGAATTTTTATTTTTTACTAGGATGGAAACTGAGAAAGAAACCAGAAAAATTGAAATTATATTGACAATGGACATTTCTTATGACTGGGAATAGTTTGAAATTCTTATCTGAAACTTCCTTTTGTCTATGATTTTGAACTACAATGAAGAACTGAACTTGTAATTGATGATGAATTTATTTCTGAAATTCAAATCAGAATTTGAAAAAGAAACCTTTTTTAGTTCATGTAATGAAAAAAAAATGAAAATTTTGAATTATATGGACAATGGATATTTCTTACCACTGGGAATAGCATGAAATGTTATTGAAGATATATGTCATCGTGGTTATTTTTAGCCTTTTATGCATTGTATATCTATCTGTTTATACAAGAACACAGCAGTGAATTAAATTCACACAGACCTTGACAATTGTATAATATTTGAACAATGGGAACCAAATCTGTTCTATTTGTCGGTATACATCAGAAGCTAACAGGTATATTAGCCCAGAGTCTGTATGTTTACCTAGCTTTCATTGATGTTTATAGGTAAAGTTCAGTTAGACAGCAGTGTTGAGCAATATACTGCCACATCCAGGATCATCCAAGCATCTATATTTAGAACTTGTGAAATCTGTCCCTATTTCCCTCCCCGTCCTTTGACAAACTTATCAATGGAGTTGTTGACATTAAACACCTCAATGCCACTATACATGGTACCTTTTATGAGATTAGAATCTTCAGATTTGTCAATGAAAATACAGTGATATATTTATAGACCATACGTAAAACGAGGAATTTTTGCCATGTTAGGAATTTATTTAGATTAATTAATTCATACATTTGTCCTCTATATCCTTTTAAGATGAAAAGATTAGCTTTAATTTATTGTAGGGAAATACGTTAAAACATCATGGAAGGTCTTGAAAGTGAATATCATGCTATTTGAAGAATTCACACAATTTGAATATAATATGATATTATGACCTGAAAAAGTCATTCCGTAAATGATGTCGTGGGTGTTAATCTGTTACTGAAGAAAGATGAAATGTGATAGCAAATTTAACATTATCAGTGAAATCAAGAATCATGTGAAATTTTATGTTTTGTGTGGACTTGTGGTAGATTGTTAAGTTACATAGCCAGATCAGGTAATCCCCGGAATTTGTTGTGACTGATCTCAAAGTTAAAGGTAAACAAAGCCCCCGTAATCAAACGGTCAACAATGGATGACCGACAGGTGTAAAACGCTATCAGCTGGGAACTTTCTCGAGATTCAGGGTATTTATAGACATGATAAAACTTTACGTGACAAATTCTACCAAGAATATTTTAAGTGGGAAAGAATTGATGACTGTTCGTCAGGAAGTCCATTAACTGCCAGGAATGGCCATGCTGATGTCTTATTGATGTATAGTCTTAGTGATAAAATATGTAGACAAATATGTGGTCTTTGACATATTATAATCAAATTGTGATGCCTAATGGTAACGTTGGTAAATTAAACTGGTTTGATATGGTTAATCATGATCAGGTGCTTCGCAGAAAATAATTAAAAACAGTACAATTAATCTTTGCCAAATTAGTAATATAGTGATGCTTCATTATACGGTGATAATGTCTGTTCATTAATTGTTATGAGTAACTATTGACGTAGAATCGGCCACATTACCATTAAATAACAAAACATTATGTGAATTTTTCAAGGTTATTATATTTTTTACCGACTGTATTCGGAATGAAGAGTCCTGTTTAAACGCTGATGTTGTGATAATTATCTTGAATTTCCAACTTTGTTTTCAGTTTTAAGTAATTAATGGGTCCTTCGGGTGACAAATTTTGCTACTGAATCATTTCTCCAACCCAGGATTGGGTCTGAATCATCTTTATATTTACCGCTTCACAAAAGTCTCTTTATTTTCTAAAGTATTTTGCCTTCCCCGGTGTTTCTTGTCTTTTTGTCTGCCACCACTGTCCAGTGTCTTTCCTTCAAATATTGTCTTTCCCTTCTGAAGTTGTGTCTTTACCCCTCATCTTATGTATCTTTCCTGTCCCCTCTCCCATTATATATTGTCTTTTATCAGTATATTGACTTTTCCCTCTAAAGGTGTCTTTCCTCTCCCCCTTATGTATCTTCCCTGTCCCCCCTCTACCCTTACCCTTCCCTAGTATCTATATCCTTCCTTCCCATCTTGTCTGCTTTGTCTCTCCCATTATCTTATGTTTTTCCTCAGTATTGATTTCCCCTTTTTAGATGTCTATCCCCTCACCCAAAGTATCTTTCCTTCCCACAATGTCTACCCTTTTCATGTGTCTCTAGTTGTCTTATAGTGTCTTCTCCTTTCCCTCCTTAGGGTTTTCCCCTTACCAAAGTTGCTCCCTTGAAGTGAATTTCCCTCCCAAGGGTTTTTCCGTTCCCCAAGTATCTGTCTCTTGAATGTTTCCCCCTCCCCAAGTATCTTCCTGAAAGTGTATCCCCCTCCTGAAGGTTTCCCCCTCCCCAAGTATCTCCCTGAAAGTGTATCCCCTCTCGAGGGTTTCTCCCTCAAGTACCTCCCTTAAAATGTATCTCTCTCCAGGGTTTCCCTTCCCCAAGTATCCCCTTAAAGTGTTAAACCCTCCCGAGGGTTTCCCCCTCCTCAAATATCTCCCTTAAAATGTTATTCCAGGGTTTCTCCTCCCCAAGTATCCCCTTAAATTATACCCCCTCCTGAGGGTTTTTCCCTCCCCAAGTATCTCCTTAAAATGTATCTCCTCCCGAGGGTTTTCCCCCTCCCTAAGTATCTCCTTAAAGTAATTATCCCCTTCTGAGGGTTTTCCCCCTCCCCAAGTATTTCCTTTAATGTGTATTCCATTTCGTGGGTTTTCTTCCTCCCCAAGTATTTCCTTTAAAGTGTATCACATTCCGAGGTTTTTCCTCCTCCCCAAATATTTCCCTTAAAATGTAGCCCCTTACGAGGATTTTCCCCCTCCCCAAGTATCTCCTTAAAGTGTATCCCATTCCTAGGGTTTCCCCCTCCCCAAATATTTCCCTTAAAATGTATCCCCTTCTGAGGGTTTTCCCACTCCCCAACTATCTCCTTAAAGTGTATCCCATTCCGAGGGTTTCTCCCTCCCCAAGTATCTCCTTAAAGTGTATCCCATTCCTAGGGTTTCCCCCTCCCCAAATATTTCCCTTAAAATGTATCCCCTTTTGAGGGTTTTCCCACTCCCCAACTATCTCCTTAAAGTGTATCCCATTCCGAGGGTTTTCCCTCTTCTCAAAGTATCTCCTTAAAGTGTATTTCCCTTTGTGTGCCTTTCTCAAGTGTCTATGATTTTTACTTCATCAGAATCATCCTCCCCTTAACCATTTCCAACTTCCTACCATGGGATCTCTCCCACCTTGCTTGTTCTATCCTCCTGTAGTATGATGTGGATCCGTCCTCAAATAACAATTCTATATATAGATTATTTTTAAATGTATAATGTAACCAAAGTGTAAAAATTGTATAAATTGATATGAAAAAATCATTCTACAATTGTTACAAAACAGATCGATTTCCAGCTACGTTTGTTCAATGTTCTAAACTATTTCAGAGTTTCTCCAACATTGCTACTAATGTGTAAATTACATTTCAAGTGTTACACAAAAGTCTTTTAAAATTCCTGGCTGGGAGAGTTTAAATATCTTCGAAAGGTTTACAGATAAAAACCATCAGCCCAAATCTTCAGATGAATCTGACACTGAGAGGACAGAGTTTCAGGGATGAAGTGTACTTTATTGTACCGTAATTGACCTCAAATAAGCCCTCCGCTCACAAATAAGCCACTTCCAACTTTGGCAAATGTCCTAGGGTGGATATCTGCGGGTTTTTTTCGTTTTTTTTTCTCACAAGTGTCCTCAATCAGGGTAAACAAATGTACATGATGCTGGACTGAGGGGGATTAATAAATTGTGTCAATGTTTACAAGTCTGGGATGGTTACCCTTTTGTGAAACTTGAGTCATAGAAGGAGGGAGGGTCGCAGTACAAAGGGGGGAAGAAAAAGGATAGTTATGATAATGAAGCACTGAGATATTTAGCTAAATGGCCCAGAGGTCTTTGAAATGCTAGGACTAATTACATACCATAATGGTACAGACTAGTAGTGTGGGAGGGAGTATACCCATATGGGAGGAATCGGCTGGCTTATCACAAATTTTCAGTCTGTCTGATAAAAATGGAAGGAGCTAGATTTCATTAAACCCAGATTTATAAGTTATTGGGATAAAGGTCAGGACAAAGTATGGGAGCTACATTTACCCTCTCATTTTCAAGGGGCAGATAGGGGTAGGTGTTACTCCCTAATAGGGGTATAACTACACAGCTCACTGCATAAGGGGCAAATAATGTCTTGAAAAAAGAGACTGTTATAAGAAGATACTGGCTGTTATGAGGAGAGACTGACTGTTATGGGGAGACTGGCTGTTATGAAGAGAGACTGTTATGAGGGGTGACTGTTATGAGGAGAGACTGGCTGTTATGAGGAGAGACTGGCTGTTATGGGGAGAGACTGGCTGTTATGGGGAGAGACTGTTATGAGGAGAGACTGACTGTTATGAGGGGTGACTGTTATGAGGAGAGACTGGCTGTTATGAGGAGAGACTGGCTGTTATGGGGAGAGACTGGCTGTTATGAGAAGAGACCGGCTGTTATGGGGAGGGGCTGTTATGAGGAGAGGCTGTTATGGGGAGAGGCTGTTATGAGGAGACACTGTTATGAGGAGAGGGTGGCTGTTATGAGGAGAGGGTGGCTGTTATGAGGAGAGGGTGGTTGTTATGAGAAGAGACTGTTATGAGGAGAGACTGTTATGAGGAGAGACTGTTATGAGGAGAGGGTGGCTGTTTTGAGGAGAGGGTGGCTGTTATGAGAAGAGGCTGTTATGAGGAGAGGGTGGCTGTTATGGGGAGAGGCTGTTATGAGGAGAGACTGTTATGAGAAGAGGGTGGCTGTTATGAGGAGAGGGTGGCTGTTATGAGAAGAGGCTGTATAAGGAGGTACTGTTATAAGGAGAGATGTTATGAGGGGAGGCTGTTACAAGGACAAACTGTTATGAGGAGAGGGTGGCTGTTATGAAGAGAGGGTGGCTGTTATGGGGAGAGGCTGTTATGAGGAGAGACTGTTATGAGGAGAGGGTGGCTGTTATGAAGAGAGGGTGGCTGTTATGAGAAAAGGCTGTATAAGGAGGTACTGTTATAAGGAGAGATGTTATGAGGGGAGGCTGTTACAAGGACACACTGTTATGAGGAGAGATTGTTATAAGGCAGATAGTTATGAGGGAGATACTTTTAAGAGACAGATTAACCCCCAATGGCGCGTGGGCACAGGATCATCTCTGGTCATTGTGGGATGTTTGATGGCAGTGTCCCAAACACAAAACTCATTGTCTCCTCGCACTCAACATCAAAAGGGAGATCACAAAGGTCAGAGCTAACTGGCCGGGGCCAAGAGGTGAGCAGAGAGCTGACCAGCTGACCAGCTGATGATGGACATGGCGGGACAATGACTGGACACTCAAAAGTAACATATTTCTTGCAAGGTGACCAAACACAAAGCAGGTGAATTATAGGGGTCAAGTAATGAGATAATTCGGCCAGTATGTATATGTCCCGGCAGGGGCAACCACTTGCCCATGGCCATATTTGGATGAGAATTCTTGAGGCCTTCCAATTAGAAACTCTTGAGTTTAGCCCACCCAGTTTAATATTAAAAAAAGTGACAGTATTGTATTTCTATATTTGAGCAGCTGAACTGGGAAAACAAAGACCCAGAGAGTAGAGTTGCTGATAAAAATCCTGCCATTTAAATAAGGTGTGAAAATGAGTATTTAAGATATGTTTAATGTCATGGGGTACAATCTACTGTAATAAGTATAACTTGAAATACCAGGAGTACAGCAATATTATTTAAAGAAGTCCTGATCATTTTCATACCACCCCATATAGTTTTTAATGCTTTGATATTACCACATGAAGCCTTGAACATTAAAATATTACCCCATTAATTAAGTCATTAACATTTTAATGTTATCCCCATTAAGTCATAAACATGAAATATTACCCTGTTAAGTCATAAACATGAAATATTACCCCGTTAAGTCATAAACATGAAATATTACATATTAACTAAGTGGTTAACATTTTTCATATAATACCATGAAGTCATAAATATTTTGATATAACCGAAATAGGTCCTGATCATGGTAATATTGACTCATTTAGTCAAAATATTTCAATTAAATTTCAACTCCTTTGGACTTTTGAAAACATGACTGGGTAGAACCTTTGAGCTTATCTCAATGTCATCTCTATCAGTTACCTTAAGGATCCCCGTGTCACAACCAGTTCAATGTCATCTCTATCAGTTACCTTAAGGAGCCCCGTGTCACAGCCAGCTCAATTTCATCTCTATCAGTTACCCAAAGGATCCCCGTGTCACAGCCAGCTCAATGTCATCTCTATCAGTAACTTTAAGGATCCCCGTGTCACAGCCAGCTCAATGTCATCTCTATCAGTTACCCAAAGCATCCCCGTGTCACAGCCAGCTCAATGTCATCTCTATCAGTTACCTTAAGGATCCCCGTGTCACAACCAGCTCAATGTCATCTCTATCAGTTACCTAAAGCTTTGCAGTCCATGTTTTGACCATGGCACAGTTGTGCTACAGTACTATCTAAAACCAATTTAAGAGGAGGTTACTCTATTTACAAAAACAACTACAGTGGAGTTCTCCAGTGTTTTTCCTGCAGTAGGACAGGACTCCTTAAGCCTGTCAACTTGAGTTTTATTTTTGAGTATTAAGAATGGTGATATGAAGCTCTGCTTTAAAGTTTGTTAACTACAATTTTATCTACAAGACAAACAATAAACATCTGTAGCGATTCCTTTTGCATTTGTCGGAAATAAGGGGAGGACACATGTATTTGGCAAAACCATGCAGGACCTGGTTCAGTCTGTCTGGAACAATTGTAAAAGTGTCTAATGACGCAGAAAATTAAACGGAAGTAACTGTTTCATGTTAAACTATTTGGCAGTTGGACATTTGTACAGTTTGAAAACAAACATCAACACAATCGGAAAAGTTTGTTTACATGATGGAGTGGCTAATAGCTTCAAACCTCTTACTTCTATCATAACGTTACGTGTTTCTGTTAGGAATGGTGATCGATTCATTGTCTTCAATCTTCAATGATCATTTTTTGTATTTAAGAAAAAAGATGCAGGGAAGATGTTTGGTATTACGAATTCGGTTTTACCTAAAAACAAACAGCAAAAGTCTGCAGTTGATAAATGGTAGCTTTGACGAATATTTGAGGATTTTATTTGCTGTGCATGTATATGTTTTACCAGGAATCGTAAAGGACCAGTCATTGTAATATGAATGCAGAATGTTTGTGTTTCCTACATGTTAATTGACATTGAATTTGATACGAAAACTGGCACCACACGACAATATCTAGGCATTATTGGATAATTGTAAACAACATGAAGATGAGCATGGCATGCATCAGGGAGCTATATAACAGCAGTTCTTCGTCCGGAAATCGAGCTCTCCCATCATTAAAACTGATTAATAGTAATAGGAAATGTTGGTCATGGTGTTTTACGACTAAATATCTTATATTCATCTCTTTTAATGATTAAAGTACAAGTTTTATTGCTTATCTTAAATGAACATTTGTTTATGGAAATTTTCTGTCTTACTTCTAAGTGTTGTGGGTTTAATATCGCTATTGGTTACTTGGAAATTGATACTCATATGGCAATATTGTCCTCCCGAGGAGATAAAAAGTTATACCCATCGGGCATTATAAATGCGGCACTTACAGGGCAGGCAATACAGTCATCCAGGGAAGGGAAGTTGCAACCAATTGGGCAATATAAAATGGACGCTTACTTACGTGGCAATATATTCCCCCAGGGAGGAGGAAATCAACACCTATGGGGCAATAGAATTGTCCTTGAGAGTAGGATATTGGCACCCATGGTAAAATATTGAACTTAGTTACCATTTTATGATGAAATGGAAGAGAAAATCAGCACTGAGCATCGATCTACATGGTCATTTAGTCATACAATGATTGGGGATATCAGAATCCAATGAGGAATATAATGCTCCAAAAGTAAATATCAATATGATCACCTAAGGGTATGAAAATCAGCACCCAAAGGGCAATACAATTAAAATTTACACTCAAGGACCTAAATTAGTCGTTCAAGGAAGAGAATATCAGCAGATACAGGGCAGTGTTATCACAATGGAAAAGTTGAACACAGAAATTGGATATTTTCCTTATAATCTTCTACAGTTGAAACCTGTTTACTAAAGATCAAAATATATCTTCAATACCCCTTTTCTTGTGGTCAATTTTTCTTGGCCTTGAAATAATGAGTGTCAATTATTTGATAATCTAAAAAAAGCATTTTGCTATCTTGGATGAGATCTCTGGTACTATGATATGGAAGATGTGAAGATATGGGAATAGTATTAAATAAGCCATCTGCATCCATATGGTCATTATGCCCTTGAATATATCTTCTCTGCATGGCATTGACCTTGAGAAGATTAAGTTTCATCATCTGAAGTACAAGAGAAAGTGGTGTGTTGATAATCTGTATGATGCTTGATCTTGTGAGATATCCTCTTTAGTATGAGTGGGAACATTAAACCACTCTATCAACTATTAACCCAGCACATGTAACATGTCCCTCTACGAAAAAGGAACTTAGCGTTTCACCCCAGTGTTCATGAATCATTTGCTGTAACATGAATACTTCTCTGTAATATATTTGTTCATCCCTATGTTACTTTATTAGACTTGACCATGCATTGATCTGGATAAGTCCAGTATGGTCTACAATGGTGAAAAGGTTAATTTTCATCCCATATTTCATTTTGTGGTATAAAAACAGTGGCATCGTCTATAAGCCTAAATTCCACCTCATAAAAGATTCTTCAGGTTATTGTTCATTTTAAATGTCATTGTGAGGTTGTAGTATAAAAAAACACAGATGTATGACATCAGTAAAACACCGGTAATTGTGGGTAATTGTGATGTCATAGTAAAACAAATCTGTTACAAAATGGAGAGTAAGGGAGACAACTTGTCTGGAGTCTTGCAAAGTTTGATTCTGCTGGTGTTTGTGAACATTTGGAAACTTTGAATTATATGTTGCAATCATGTTGCAAAATGCATATGTCAGAAGGTTTTCACTTACTTCCTCGGGGATCTCAAATGGAAGGCAAACTCTATAATCAAGCACAAGGAGTTCCAAACAAATTCTGAATCTTACAGGCGTTTGATTTGCATAAACAACATTACAACTCATTACATGTATGACCATTACAAACATTTCTGACAGAGAACAATGGCAGCGCCAATTTTAACACACAGAAGGACTTTAATATAAAGCGACCATGGATCTTTTCCATGGTATGCATTTGGTAACATTTGACCCCAGAGGCCACCTTAATATCCTTGACCTTTGACCTCTGATGTCCTTGCCCTCTTCCTCTGTATAGTGCTAATAAGCCAAATGTTTGTATTTTTTGTAATGGTGAATTCTCTGCTCTAGTATAAGTACTTTTGACCTTTGACTCTTGACATGATATAGTGAACATTAACCTCCGACTCTTGATCTCATTGCCCTTCCCTCTGTAGTGTTAATTGGCCAAATTGTCTGCCGGAGTGTCTGCGGTTTCTGGAGCATGTAGATTCCCATGCCCTAGTCCAAGGTCAAGCCCCTGTTGAGATGGTCCAGACCTGGCTGAGAGCTGTCTTGTCTGCTGCGGAGGCTGAGGGCTACTCTTCACATTCAACAGCCATGGGCAAGATCAAAGGCTGAAGGGCCAGATTGTGTCAATAACTCCGAGAGGGTAGAGAGCTTACCCGCCCCTGTTGTTGTGGACCATGAAGAGGATACTTGCTGATGATGATGGAGTTTATTATAGTGCAGAAAAAACACAAAAACTTCAGTAAAATCTGTGTTAGATGTCTGCTAGTCTAGGTGGTCCCCATTAAGGGTCTTTTTGGAGTTGACGTTTTAAGTTACACACAAATATTTGGAATGGATGTCACTTTACCTTGAGCTCTTTGTGCAATTTCCATCACTAGTAATGAGACTGAAATGCACATTCATATTATTAATGATGGAATGAAATCCAGTTTCTTTCAAATAACAATTCCTTGATGCTTGGTAGCACATCTTGTAGAATATATTTGTTTGGATATGTGCAATCCTTACATTTATGTTTAAAGCATCAAGGAAGTCTATTTTATCTGTCTGGGCAGTTTCTCTCGGTTGATCATATTTTTTCTTTAAATGCTGTTTTACTGTTACTCCTTACCTTACACAAATCAGTGATGTGGTCCTTTCTCTTTCAGAGGATTTCCCCCTTTGCCCCTGTTTATCCTTGATTTGAAAATTTCCACATTTCTTCGGAAACATTAAAAAAATCAAAGACTGTGTGAATGAGGTGTGTTCCTATCTATACACTTTATTTCCTCCCCAACCACATCCAGGTTAAAATACTTTGCAATTAACTTTGAAAGGATGAACAATTTTGAGATAAAATATGCCTTCCTTTTCATCACAAATTTCTCTAGTGAAAACTTTTGATGCAGCTTCACATGCTTATGGTCCTGAATGATGAGTACAGCATGTCGCCTAATGTTTACGACCTTGAGACCTTGGCCTCTGTGACCTTGGTCAAGTTTTGTCTCATTTTGGGCAGTTACATTAAGAGCAGTGCATGCCGCTAGGATCACACAAATTCATATGCTCATACTTCTGGATGATGAGTACAGCATGTTGCCTGATTTGTGTGACCTTGAACCTGACCTTTGTGACCTTGATCAAGTTTAAGTATAATGGGCAGCAACATCCTGAGTAGTGCAGCTAGGATCTTACAACTTCACATGCTAATGCTCCTCTAGGAGTACAACAGGTTTCTTAATATTTGTAACCTTGACCTTGACCTGTGATTTAGTGTGATATAGCCGGGCTTCCATGTTTTATACACACAACTCTAAGGTATCTAATGTTCAAAATTGCTGCTGTTGTGCAGAAATTTGAACAAGCTAATACAAGAACATTTACAGAATTAAAAATATCAAATTTTAGCAATTAAATCAGTCGGTAAATTTCTCAAAATGCAATTTATGATGTGATCTGGCCTCGAAGATCGAGTCTTGCTGTAAACTGGACTCCCCTCCACTCTAACCAATTGAGAAACTGAGACAAAGTTTTTGATATTTAGTGAATCTTCCGCAATTTAAATGTGATAAAAACTGTTTTTGGTGGAAGACAGCTCCAGAAAGAGTAGAAGAAGTTATAATTATCTGAAGTATTCTTGAGACGTGTTATCTCCTTGATGTACTTGAAATCTCACAGGCATTTTCAGAAGAGAATGTGTCAAAAGAGGAATAAATAACATTTATTATCACTGTTTCAGGGTTTTTTAAGAGTGCTAGGAAAGTCTAATGATATGAGTAATTTAATATTATTTTATCTGATAATTTAATTCAATTTCAACACCATCAGAACCACTTCAAATGTTGAGAAATACTCATCAAAGTATGCACACTATGTTACGTCTGGTGTTTTATAGCAATATGCTTTTAAAATCAACTAAAACAGACACTATTACTTGTTTAATAATACATTAAGGGATCTTCGTATCATTGCCAAAATCTGCAACTTAGTATTTTAAACTGTTTTTTCCAGCATGACTGTAAATAATAAATCATTTCCAAACAGAAAAACACACCTTGCAGGACTTTTATGAAAACAAATTAAGATGAAATCAACAAACTACAATCAACAAGAGTGTTCTGAGTGTCAAAAATATGCCAGGGCTAATTACTGGGATTCGAACCCTGGACTCCAGTTTGTGATATCTAGTCATTGGAAGTATACTAGCACAAATGTGCTACAGTTTATATCCAAATGGAAGCCTAATAAATAAGAAAAAACGGCAGTGCAGACTGGGACAGGGATCCTATAAAATATCGCACAAACGGTTAATTTGCACTTGACTAACACTTTATAGAAATATGAATATAAAGTATTATAAAAAATATATAAACACTGCAGTATACAGGGAAACTATTGCCAAGTCAAACTTTAATCCTACACAGGTAAGACCAATATTCTCCCCAGTGTTAATTTCTTCCTTCAAATGCTATTTCTATAGGTTGTATGCTGTTTGCTGATATTCACTGTCATGATAAATTCACCTCTTTGTGGGCCGAGAAAAAGAGCGACAAATTAACCCCTGTTTTTGGTATTTTTCAATCAATTGTTATAATTCATCTTGTTAGCTCAACTAATATAGCAAATTCTTTAAAATCCTTCTTCTTCTGTAGGAATGAAAGGATTTGTTCCATATTTGGTCTGAAACATCCTTGGGGGAAGGGGAACCAATTTTGTATAAACCCGGGGTCTGGCCCCCGAGGGGCCTGAGGGGTGGGGCCAAATAGGGGAAACATAGCAAATTCTTTAAAAAACTTCTTCTTCTGTAGGAATGAAAGGATTTGTTCCATATTCGGTCTGAAGCATCCGTGGGTAAAGGGGAATCAATTTTGTATAAACCCGGGGGTCTGGCACGGAAGGACCTGAGGGCCGGGGCCCAATAGGGGAAACATAGAAAATTCTTTGAAATCCTTCTTCTTCTGTAGGAATGAAAGGATTTGTTCCATATTTGGTCTGAAGCATCCTTGGGGAACCAATTTTGTATAAACCTGGGGTCTGGCGAAACGGGCCTATGGGCCTTTTGTTAGACAACAGAAAAGTTCCATCAAATTTGGGGAGAGTGAAATATGGAGTAATTAAAGTTCATTTTGATATTCATCAAAGCCATGTTTTGATAAATTGCAAGCAGGTACCAGAGCCATTCTGTTTCTATGTCTGGATACAGGATGGTTCTACTTCTGAATAGATATTACAGGATAAAAATTACCGCATTCATAGAGTAATATTTATGAAAATCAGGAAGTACTGATCTTGAAGTAAGATTCACTTACAACCTTTAACCCTGAGAACAGACATCAAGTAAGACTTGATTTGGACTTCCATACTACTTTTGGGTCAGGTATTTGGGTTTGTGTGTCCTTGACCTTCAACCTTCGTTGTAGCAAATTGATTTCTATCAAGCGTTACAAATATCACACACAAAGTAACAATTCAAGGTTTTTTTGCCAAGCATCACATATATACTGCAATATATAACTATCTTAGTTCTATGTTTATATTATCATTATATACTTGGAGCTTTTTGCAACCATTAAACTTTTTTGATATTTTTAACGAGACATAAAAATATACAATGTCAAGGGTCTAGGTTATCGTTATCACAACCTCGCAATGTTATTCAAGCATCAAGGTGAACCAGATGATTGACACAAGAATCCGAGTTACACAGAGATTTCCTATCTTCTTGACCCTCTCACGTTGGTGTAGAGTAAAAATATGCTGCATAAAAAAAAAACTCTCTGATTAGTCGGGGCTTGTTGAGTAAAAGCAATCATGGATGAATTTAATTGGAGTAAAAAAATCTGGAGGGATAGTGAAGAAATTGAGATAATTATACACTAGTTGATTCTCCTGTAACCTATAGTGTCTTTATCAGACCACATACATCTGGGCTGTGAATCTACTACTGGGTGAACTCGGGGCCATACAAATATACTCACAGACAGACACCCCCCAAAACACTTGGGCAACAAGAGATAAGACTTCTGATGAAGGGCGATGTGAAAATGTACCAAAATAATTCTTTCCTTAACAGTGTCAGATATGAAATTCTCTTTATAACCAAGTGTTAATTTGGAATTCTCTTCAGAATGAACTCAACCAAATTGTATATGCGTTGCAATATAAAGTCATGTTAAATTTTCCTATATGAATTGGACTTTTCATGAGAGCATAATTAAAAAAAAAAAAAAAATCTTGATAAAAATTAATTAATTTTCATAAAACTTGACAAATACATTGTTACTCAAAGCATCATGATAGAATGTTTGACTATACTGACGAATAAATAAATAGTTGATCAATTCAAACAACCTAGGGAACTTCTAGCTCATCAACCTACTTCCTTGTCTCTGCTATTCTCTTATTGATAAAAAAACATTCTTAAAATTAAAGAATCGCATGTTAAAATTTTTCTCTGCATGTAAGCCAGACTCAATATTCCATCATTATTCCTGTAGAGTTAACGAGTTATAAAAAGGGGTAACAACATGATGGGAAATTTTCTAAGAAAGACTAGCGTTATCTCAAGGGAAGTCTCACTATTGTTCTCTCAGGGTACATGTTGTCACTTATAAAGGGCTTTACTAAACTTTGGCCTTTTGTGTTACCCTGTCAATGTTGCAGAAAGACTGACTTTTAGTCAATAAAGGTCGTAGAAAGTGTATCTTGCTATTTTATTCAAGTCTTGTTTTGGTTATTTTAATGTGTTATTAAGGATCCCTGTCCCACTGCCAAAAAATTATATATAAATAGGACACTTTTTGTCTCCATAACAATATATCTTTAATGAATTATTTCTGACAGCCCTTACCTTGTGCAACTTTTATGGAAAAATCTAGAATAATTTAAGATACAATCAACAGTAGCTATCTAAAAGTGCAACAGGGCACAGTTGGTATTCAAACCCTGGGCCCTTGGTCACAAAATGGTTGCTCAAACCAACTGAGCTGCACCTGGTCAGCAGTAATTAACTACTAGCTGGCCCATTCCCACTACATTTACATCCCAAACAAAATTAAGGGGAGGTTATTTTCTGTATAAAATTCTTCAGGGATGCTTTAAGTTAATGAAGAATCATGGTTGAAATTACTTCAACAAAAAAGACTACAGTAAATAGTATACAACAAAAGTGGATATGTTTTCTTTGAATTCAGATAATCATAGCAGCACATGTAAATGTTCTCCCAAAACAGTTTCGTAATTCAAACTTTCTGTTTTGTGACGTTTCAACTTTTGAGTGAAGTTGTGAAGAACATATGATATGCAGATGGGAATTCTGTTATCTGGGGCAACACATTATAATCCGGTGTACTTTTAGATGTAAGACAGTCAGGCTTTGTATATGATCGTGAACACTCTTAATATCAAAATTAATATTATCTGCCAACTCCTTCTTGTTATTGATGTCGCATATGTTGAACATATTGGAAAGGTTTGCATTTGTCTTGCGAAGTTTAAAAGTGCACTGTTACACAATAATCGTAAGTTGCATTGCTGTGAATTTTTTTCCCGTCAAAATATTATAGTTTAAAAGTGATGTTTAAAGTGAATTGATGTGTGAATAAAAAGGACTGTGAAAAGTGGGTGTTTTCTTACGAAATGCTGAAGTACAAATATAAAAATGAATATTTTCAGTACGTTGATGTCAAAATTACATAGAAAAGAGGGTGTATTCAGTGCTTTGATCCAATTAAGCTAACTAAGTGCAGATGGTTTCAGTATGCTGATGCTTTGTCAGAAAAGTGAATATTAGTTAATGTTTAATACAAAAAGTTAACGTAAAGATATTGTTTCGGGTGTTTCAATTAACCTTATGTTTCATCCAAAAAAAATCAAATCATTTCAGGGTGTTTCAATTAAGCTAATGTTTTTTCCAAAGAGGTATTTTCTGGGTGTATCAATTAAGCTGGTATTTTTTCCTAAAAGGTATTTTCTGGGTGTTTCAAAAGCTAATGGTTTATTTTGATTTTTTTTTGTATTGTTTCTGGGTGTTAACATTTAAGCAAGTGGTTCATCAAAAAAAGTATCATTTCAGGGTATTTCATTTAAGCTGATGTTTCGTCTGAAAAAAGCTTACATATCATCCCAAAAAGTTTTGTTATATGTAAGCTGTTTTCATCCGAAAAAATGTTTGTTTCTGGGTGTTTCAATTAAAGTGATGTTTTATCGGGGGGAAAAGTATGTTTCTGGGTGTTTCAATTAAAGTGATGTTTTATCTGGGGAAAAGTATGTTTCTGGGGGTTTCAATTAAAGTGATGTTTTATCGGGGGAAAAGTATGTTTCTGGGTGTTTCAATTAAAGTCATGTTTTATCGGGGGGAAAAGTATGTTTCTGGGTGTTTCAATGAAACAAAGCTAATGGTTTATCAGAAATGCTAGTGTTTTCGCAAATATGCTGACGATTGAAAATTGGGTGATTCCAGCAGGTTTAGTAATGTCTATTTCTGACATTATAAGATTCTGTATTAATTGCCAGCTCATCACGTTAATAGGAGAATATGCTGGTCTACATCATAAGAACAATAACGATATGGGCATGTTTGGGGTGATTACGAGCTCACCGTCACTAATTGACACTACAGGTACCCATCGTGCTTTGCCATTTTCGAATATTATAGATTTATCTTATTCCGGTAAACTTGACGGGAGCACTATGATAAAAAAAATTGAAATGGTCTTTTACTTGGCAAGTGCCATTCATTTATTTCTACGTAGAAAAAGGGAAGACTGCATGCAGGCTTCTGTAGTTTGTTTAATCACGAGAGGAATACAATATCAAAACTTTGATAACGCCCTCAAATTTTCACATCAGGATATTTGAATAGGGACTTTTTTTACTAACCAAATCTGTAACCCACTGGTAGTGTATTTGCAGTACTTAAGGTTTTTTTATCCTGAGATAACCGGTGTCGTGAGGTTGGGTATTAATGTCCATTCCTATAGCAGACAATTAGCTTATAATGGATGTCTGGTGCTTCCCAAGTCTATATAACCGTCTGGGCAGCACCGTTGGAATCTGTCGAAAGGTGTGCTCCACCAGCAAACCAATTCTCATTAAAAGAAAATTAAGAACACAAGACTTGAAAAAAATTTGATCGAAGTTGCCCATTTTTAATTTGGTTGTGTTATAATTGAAACATATTGTGGGTTAAATTAAAATGACTGCAATCTTATGGCCATTTCTGGGCCAGTAATTAACACACCAGAATCAGCTGGAGAGACTTCATCTGACCCAGTTTAACATCCGTGGTGCATGCCTAGGTTAATCCATGCATTCCAAAGGTATCAGGAACTGTTTAGGCACCGTCATATTTCAGTTTTAAAAAAGTCACAAATTTGAGCAAATTTTGTGGATTTTATTGAGACCAAAGATAATAAGAGTTCTACGAAAACTCAAATTAATGATATTACTGATTTTCAGAAAAACTTACATATTGCAATTTATTGGAGCAGTTTGAAATTCACAATTTCTTGTGTGTTACACGGAAATGTTTGATAAAAACATTGTGCACCTTTATTTTGGCTCTTTGCATGAATAGCCCGAGGAAAAGGAACAATCTCTTGGTATTGAATATTTTTAAGAAGATATAAAAGACAAGGTCTTGTCTGGGCATACTTTTACCTGGACAAATTGAGACTTCTCATGCCTCTAATGGCATGAAACACCTTAAATGACTTTTTTCCCCCTGAACATATATAACATTTACATAACGAATCCTAAGCATTGCTAACATTATAGAAAACACTTACATTAAGCTCATTAAGCTTAGGAACATTTATGAACCCGGGGCCAGGACTTCTAAAACTGCATTGTTTTTCCTGCTTCAAAATGTTTAATGCATATTCATACTCTGGAAAAAATTCTTACCAAACCCTTATATATAAAAAATTATATACATGTATACAGTTCAATTGTCCAAACGTATTGCTGTTCCTGAGTGATGTTTTTGATCACAGCAGTACTGCATATTTTATGGCAGTTTTAATGTATATGGGTGGGCACATCTTTACAGTTTTAATGTATATGGGTGGGCACATCTTTACAGTTTTAATGTATATGGGTGGGCACATCTTTACAGTTTTAATGTATATGGGTGGGCACATCTTTACAGTTTTAATGTATATGGGTGGGCACATCTTTACAGTTTTAATGTATATGGGTGGGCACATCTTTACAGTTTTAATGTATATGGGTGGGCACATCTTTACAGTTTTAATGTATATGGGTGGGCACATCTTTACAGTTTTAATGTATATGGGTGGGCACATCTTTACAGTTTTAATGTATATGGGTGGGCACATCTTTACAGTTTTAATGTATATGGGTGGGCACATCTTTACAGTTTTAATGTATATGGGTGGGCACATCTTTACAGTTTTAATGGCTGAATATTTGAAATTCAAAAGTGCATCTTTATAGAGACGATCCTCAAGATTTTTGTGTACCATTTACTTAAAGATGAAACACAAGCTTGCGTTTTCAATCATTGAAAGCGTACTGAAATTTTTAAAGATAAAGATATGTGCTTAAGATTTTGGTGATTAATTGATTGAAAGACCTGCAAAATTTTGATGTAAAGACTTAACTAACCTAAAAATCCCTTGGAATCTAGACGTAACATAAATTGTACAAGGGGTTACAGTTGTAGTTGCTTTGATTGAAAAGCAAGATTGCCTTGATCGTGTTGACGTTTGAAAGAAAGGGGCTGGGAGTGAAGGATTAACAAGAGTCTATGGTGCCTTGGTCGTAGGTGGAGCTCGCGACCTCGGATTAACATCTCCTGTGTTTCTTAGTACAGGAGGTGATAGACAAGTGATTTCGTGCCAGATTATACAAAGAATAATCTCAACAAATGTTGTACATTTCATCAATTTTGAATCATTTATAGACTTCAAAGACTCAATAAAGTGGAAAATCGTCAGTTTCAACACCAGACCCACCGTGATAAGGATGTATTCCATTTTTCTCCCATCATCAGTTTCTCAAATTCCTTCCTAATCTTTACTAGGATATAATATTTCCTGAATGAATGATTTAAACTTAAGGGTCAACCAGTCGTTTTATTTACTACACTAAGGTTCAACAGATTAGTTTTGCTACTATGAAGAACAGTAGTTTTTCTACTGATCATGCTTCTTTAAAGTGCAAGGGAAGTAACTCTTCATACAAGTCCCCCCTCATTGGCTTAGAGGGTGCCAGACTAAGCTGTATGAGAAGCATGAATGCAAATGTTTTAATGTTTGGTAGTTTAATGGTTATCGCCTGTTCTGAGAGAAGCAGTGCTCTTACATAAGCCAGGGCCTAAGACAAGAAATCAGTGGCATCTTTACCTTTTTTGGTCAATTTACAAGAGAAAATTAAATTTCAAAAATAAGATCATGTAATTTATTAAATAAATTAGATAAATTATATAACACTCTCCTCAACCCCCCACCCCATCACAAATGAATTTCAAAAAGATACAAAGAAACTTGAAAAATTTGTCAACTTAGATAAGATAGTTAAATTAACTCATTTATCAAATATTTAAAGTTTTTATAATGCTCCTAGTATCGTAAGGGTTTATGCTACATTAATACTGTACATAATGAACATGTGATATGTGTTAAAGTTTTCTCCCTTCAAAGAATTGAATTAGCAGTGCCGAATGTCAAAATCACATGAGTGTTTAAAATGACTCCTTTCTTTTGGCAATTATACTTACATGAAATCATTTCAGGAATTCAATTTTCATATTTCTATGCCATATTGGTCATGCAAACTTCAGTTTGTATGAGAATTTGTTAGAAAACAATTGCATGGGACACCAAATTCTTTTTCAGATTTGTGTCATATTCCAATTTGTTACCAAATAAATCACTAGCAAGGGACCCTACTTTTGAAAAACCTTAACCTCTTTTATGGTTCACATAAACATATATATATATATTTATTGTAATATTCTTTTGTAAAGGAGAAAAAAACTTAAGTCAAAGTAAGGAAGCAATTTATTTTCTTAACACTAATACACAAGAATCACAAAGATGTTTGAACCCTATGGGGACATCAATGGTTACCAACATTTAACAGTTTTATACACGCCCTTGTATATGGTGTCACAGCTAGTATTTATGTGTCATTATCGGTTAAACTGGAATGCTTTGACATGGTTTTCTTATAACTACTACAGAGAAATATAGATAGTCTTGAAGAATTTCAAACACTACAACATGAAAAAGTATTAGATAGCGTAAGTAATAGCCCACTATACCTACATTAATATACAAAACTTTAAATCCTTTTCTTTCTTTTCATTACAAAAATAATCGGACAAAAATATAATTTTAGTGTTTTGGTCCAAGGGCTAAATGATAAGGGCGCTAAGGCCTCTACAAACAGAATTAGAGTTACGTTGTCCCAGTTCTCTCCCTTACCTTTATATAACACAAACATAAATGGTTTTCACATCTTCTATGTAAAGATTATAAAGGTAAAACATGATACCCCAGTTATCTCCCCTACCTCTCGAAAAACAAGAAGTATTGTCCTTTGATCTCACATCTACTGGCAGATAATTATGTATCATTGATAACACGGTGTAGCAGTTATTCCACTATACCTCTCGAATAACAGAAAATGTTGTCCTCACATCTATTGGCAGATAATAAACTCATTCACTTCTGAAGACCCATTTGGACTCTTCCAATTCAAAGGTTGGAATAGTTCATTATAAAATTACAGGGGTATAATTGATAACCAAGTGTAGCAGATATCTCCCCAACCTTTCCAGTACCAGTATATATTGTACTTACACCTACTAACATGTTATTAAGTAAGATTGATAACCCAGTATAGCAGTTACCTCCCCCTACCTTTCCAGCTCCAGTAAAAATTATAATCGCACCTACTGTCAGTTTATAAAGAAATATTGATAACCCAGTGTAGCAGTTACCTCCCCCTACCTCTCCAGCTCCAGTATAAATTATAATCGCACCTACTGTCAGTTAATAAAAAAACATTGATAACCCAGTGTAGCAGTTACCTCCCCCTACCTCTCCAGCTCCAGTATAAATAATAAATATAATCGCACCTACTGTCAGTTTATAAAGAAACATTGATAACCCAGTGTAGCAGTTACCTCCCCTACCTCTCCAGCTCCAGTATATATTGTACTTACACCTACTAACATGTAATAAGGTATCATTGATAACCAGGTGTAGCAGCTACCTCCACCTACCTCTCCAGCTCCAGTATATATTGTACTTACACCTACTAACATGTAATAAGGTATCATTGATAACCAGGTGTAGCAGTTATCTCCCCTGTATCTAGGGCTCCAGTATATATTGTACTTACACCTACTAACAGGTAATAAGGTATCATTGATAACCAGGTGTAGCAGTTATCTCCCCTGTCTTTCTAGGCACCAGTATATATTGTACTTACACCTACTAACAGGTAATAAGGTATCATTGATAACCAGGTTTAGCAGTTATCTCCCTGCCTCTAGGCACCAGTATATATTGTGCTTTCACTTACTAACAGGTAATAAGGTATCATTGATAACCAGGTGTAGCAGTTATCTCCCCTGTCTTTCTAGGCACCAGTATATATTGTACTTACACCTACTAACAGGTAATAAGGTATCATTGATAACCCAGTGTAGCAGTTATCTCCCTGCCTCTAGGGCTCCAGTATATATTGTACTTACACCTACTAACAGGTAATAAGGTAACATTGATAACCAGGTGTAGCAGTCATCTCCCTTGTATCTAGGGCTCCAGTATATATTGTACTTACACCTACTTACAGGTAATAAGGTATCATTGATAACCAGGTTTAGCAGTCATCTCCACTGTATCTAGGGCTCCAGTATATATTGTACTTACAACTACTAACAGGTAATAAGGTATCATTGATAACCCAGTGTAGCAGTTATCTCCCTGCCTCTAGGTCTCCAGTATATATTGTACTTACACCTACTAACAGATCATAAGGTAACATTGATAACCAGGTGTAGCAGTCATCGCCCTTGTATCTAGGGCTCCAGTATATATTGTACTTACAACTACTAACAGGTAATAAGGTATCATTGATAACCAGGTGTAGCAGTCATCTCCCTTGTATCTAGGGCTCCAGTATATATTGTACTTACACCTACTAACAGGTAATAAGGTATCATTGATAACCAGGTGTAGCAGTTATCTCCCTGCCTCTAGGGCTCCAGTATATATTGTACTCACATCTACTAACAGGTAATAAGGTAACATTAATAACCCAGTGTAGCGGGTATCTCCACTGTATCTAGGGCTCTAGTATATTATTGTACTAGGTAATAAGGTAACATTGATAACATGGTGTAGCAGTTATCTCCCCTACCTCTCTAGGCACCAGAATATATTGTACTCACATCTACTGACAGGTAATTTAGTATTACAGGTAATTCAGTGCTGCAGTTACCTCCCCCTAACTCTACATCTCACATCTACTGAGAGGTAATTTAGTATTACAGGTAATTCAGTTCTGCAGTTACCTCCCCCTAACTCTACATCTCACATCTACTGACAGGTAATTTAGTATAACAGGTAATTCAGTGCTGCAGTTACCTCCCCCTACCTCTACATCTTGCATCTGCTGAGATGTAATTTAGTATTAAAGGTAATCCAGTGCTGCAGTTACCTCCCTCTAACATTACATCTCACATCTACTGAGGTGGAATTTAGTATTAAAGGTAATCCAGTGCCTCAGTTACCTCCCCCTAACTCTACATCTCACATCTACTGAGAGGTAATTTAGTATTACAGGTAATTCAGTGCTGCAGTTACCTCCCCCTACCTCTACATCTCACATCTACTGAAAGGTAATTTAGTATTAAAGGTAATCCAGTGCTGCAGTTACCTCCCCCTACCTCTACATCTCACATCTACTGAGAGGTAATTTAGTTTTAAAGGTAATCCAGTGCTACAGTTACCTCCCTCTAACTCTACATCTCACATCTACTGAGAGGTAATTTAGTATTAAAGGTAATCCAGTGCTGCAGTTACCTCCCCCTAACTCTACATCTCGCATCTACTGAGAGGTAATTTAGTATTAAAGGAAATCCAGTGCCTCAGTTACCTCCCTCTAACTCTACATCTCACATCTCCTGACAGGTAATTTAGTATTAAAGTTAATCCAGTGCTGCAGTTACCTCCCCCTACCTCTACATCTCCCATCTACTGAGAGGTAATTTAGTATTAAAGGAAATCCAGTACTGCAGTTACCTCCCCCTAACTCTACTTCTCACGTCTACTGACAGGTAATTTAGTATTAAAGGGAATCCAGTGCTGCAGTTACTTCCCCTACCTCTACATCTCACATCTTCTGACAGGTAATATCCAGTGCTGCAGTTACCTCCCCCTAACTCTACTTCTCACATCTACTGAGAGGTAATTTAGTATTAAAGGTAATCCAGTACTGCAGTTACCTCCCCCTAACTCTACTTCTCACGTCTACTGACAGGTAATTTAGTATTAAAGGTAATCCAGTGCTGCAGTTACTTCCCCTACCTCTACATCTCACATCTTCTGACAGGTAATTGACGAACAGTAACATACAAGAGACACAGTTTATCTCCCCTACATATCTGGCACCAATATCACATATGTGTCCAGACAGGTAACACAGCATATATTATCCTTAATCTATTGAAGTATTGCAGTAACAAGACTAATATACAAGATCACCATTTACTTCCCCTGGCACCAACGTCACATGTTTATGTGTACAGACAGGTAAAGAAATAATATAGGCATGATCTGTTTAACATTACATCCAAATTATCTCCCTTTCTTCCATTACACAAGCATGATCTTTATAGCTATTGACAAGTATTCCGAGAAAACACTAATATATACCAGAGCCCCAGTTATCTCACCTACATTTCATACAGTAGTATCACATGTTCTGACATCTTCAGACAGATAAGGTAGGTAACCCAGCATCCTGATTGTCTCCCCTTCCTCTCCAACACAAAATATGTGTAGATGTCACATGTACAGACAGGTAATTGAGGACCATAAGTAACCCAGTCACTTAGTTATCTCCCCTGTTGTATACAACACCAACCTCTAGAGTTCACACATCAAATTGAATTGGATCAATTGATCTGCCTTGAAAGACGAATATTCCTTTGTAGTTTAATGTCATTCCGTTTGAATGGGCCACAGTGACCTAGCTATTGGCTGCCATGATAAGGTTGTGTATCTACCAGTTTAAGTCTGTGGGTGTCTCAAGTTCACAGACTGCAAATTGTGGGTTATTTTTCAATGTAATGCATTCCATTACATTTATCAAACTTTAAAAGAAAATTTCCAAAATATATTTCTGAAGAAAAAAAAGAAAAAAATGGAATATATGTAATTCAAAAATAAATTTGCTATGTTGAATGAATCTTAACTCAGATGTGTTGCTTTGAATAAATGATACCTGTATTGACACAAGAGTGTAGCGAAATTATGACAAAATATTTGAAATTTCAACATTTACATTTATATTACTGCTATGATGAGAGGGATCCCCTATGTTGATATCATATGCTTTATGTAACATAAGTTATTGATGTATGATCTGCAGTGCCACTCAATCAATCAATTAAAGTCAGTCTGGATCTTACGAAACTTAAGGATCCCTGTACCACTGCCAAAAACTGTAATTATGCATCAGGAACTTTTTTTTCTGGCCTCACTATTGGTTTGATATATCATTTCTGAAATATGAAAACCAAATGTTGCAGGACTTTTATGAAAAAGTGATAATTATGGAATATACAATATAAAAATGATACGATGGAGTAAGTCCTGAGGATTTGAACCCCCGACCTCAGATAATAGTACTGCGTTTTCAGAGCTGTCAGGTTAATGAAATTCTCCTTTAAACTTTAGGGAGGTTTTTGTATGAACAAAACAAACTACAGCAGAGTTCTCTGGTGTTTTTGTCTGCAGTGGAGCAGGGATCCTTAACTCTGACTTTTTAATCTTGAAATAACAATATGAGGATGATATATACATGTCATTTATTGTAGTACGAGTATTGTACCAGACTTAGCTATTTTAGATTTGAGAAAACTACTTGACTAGACAGGAAACACAAAAAATAGTTAGTGGCAATTTCTTAGTTAATATGTAAGAAACAAAGGTACTGTCCTTTTCTTCAAGTTGATTCATGAATAGTTGGGGAATGAATTGTAGAAACAGGAAATTAAATCTCAGACATGATACAGTTTTATAAGAGATGAATTTGTTCATCTCTCATAATAAATTAGTGGGTCTTTGTACTGTGTACGTACCTGCAATTTCAGAATGCGACAGTGGCTTGCTTCTGGATACTTTCCAAGATGGCTCAAAGTGTTATTACATATTGCTATTATTAGACTTTTATCAGAAATTAGCTGTGGTATATTTATAGATCTATGTTAGTGTGAGTGCATGGTGGGAAATGAATTGATCTCTTTACAAGATTGCACAATATACAAGAATATTGACCTACAATCGTAAACTCATACCTGAGTCACGTCTGCCTTCGGTCAAACACACACACACATTGAATGATCTGACAAAATTAAAAAGACGACTGAAAAGAATTACAAAAAATACCCTCAGTATTCTCGATATTCCTTTGCATTGGAGGTAAAGACTGCATGGGGTCATACATGCCTTTCTGTATGATATCAAATTTACTTATCTAGGAATTTTGAGAAATTTAAATTGATTTATGTCAATAAATTATGATTTTAAGTGGATCTTACAGTATAGTGAAATATTTGGAGTTGTTAAGTGGGAATGAAGAATTTTCTGAAGAATGGTACCTCATACCTTAACGAACCTAACTTCCTGGTTGAAATACTTGGTAAATGAGACTGACATCCCTTTGATTGGGAAACATATACATAGCCTTTGTGTATTTTTTCTCTTTAGAAATTAAATATTTGGGGTTTTAAATGGATATTTCATTGATAAAAATATGTGGACATGTTTAAATCTGAAATAATGATATCTATAAAATTGTTGGTCTTGTGTGTTAACTTAAAAGCCTTCCTCATAAGTCATTACCTATTACAAATCAACTCTTCGTTGAGAGGTTTGTATGTTTTGAAATTCAAAATTTCATGTGTTTTATCAAACTCTTCTTTAACTCAGCGGAGGTCTAACAGTTTACTTAGACTTGTTTTACAAAATGTTTCACACAATTTTTCTGTCCATTCATAAATATTTCTATTTTTAGCTTAATTCAATTGGCAAATATTTATTGTGTAAACATTAAAACACATTAAAAGTACAATAACAAAATAACAAAGGCAATAAAAACAGTAGGCAGACAGAATTCTTTTAATTTAAGTAAACAAACTTGTTGAGGATATTCGGTGCCTGTTTTTGAAATCCAGTTCCTGTAAGAAAGCTATTTTGGTTTGTCTGTGCTGTGTCGGAAAGGTGAATGGGTAATTTCATGTGACTTGGTCTACTGAAGGTTTAACACTCACGATTTTTTTAATGATTATATTTTTCAGAGCCCCAGTCAGGTTTCCGAATCGCATTCAATATGTTTGACACGGATGGAAACCAGATAGTCGATAAAAAAGAGTTCCTGGTGGTAAGTCGAAAAGATATCGGCAGCAGCCTCTTTCTTGTAGATGCTTTAAGGAGGTTCAAGTAGTTTAGTCATGTCTAGGACTCTAGTCATAAATTTAAAAAATGTATCAGAAAATAGTTTAGAATGTTCTCTTTATATTTTTGGTTGTATGTTATTCATTAACTGATTCATGTGTTGTTTCCTTCCAGATATGTATGATTTGCTAACATGTGCAAATATCAGACATGTCGACTCTGGGCAGTCTAGACTCTTGTCATGCTGGTATATGATTTAAAATCTCTGAAAAACATTTCAATTTTATTATGAATTTTGTTGACCTTCATATTCTCGGCTGAAGTAGAGCATTCCTTCCTTGGTGATCCGTAGTGCTGTCTTTTTTCAGCAGTTTTACCAAATTTAGATATCATTTCTGGACTCATTTTTCACCAGCTTCATCAGTATTTTTGGAGGATATCATTATTGTCATCATTTTTCTTCATCATTGTTCGTCTCATTGTCATCGCTGCTGTCATTCGTCTGCATTGTTGTTTTCGTTTTCATCACTTTTGTAGTATTCTGCTCACTGTTGGGTTTTTCTGCAATATTGTCTGTTATTTATAATTATTGTCATCAATTTTTTCACAAAACTTTTATATCATCATTTTCATTGTCATCATCTTATCATCAAAATTCTGGAAACTTTTCTATCCAATTCAGTATTTCCTTCTGATCTTTACTGTGATAAAAAGAGCAAAATTGCAAGTAAAATTATTTTAAAATGAAATTATCTCAATTGAAGAAAAGTCTGCAGAAATCATAAATACTCTTTAATTGTGTAACATTTTACAAATATGCATACCTGCTGAGGTAGAAAATAGAAATTTGTTTCTATTCCTAGAAAAAAGGCAAGTATAGGGGTCTAATGAAGATGTAATTATCCTGACGCGTTTTTGTTGCTATTTTCGTATCGAGAGTTCCATGTGCAAAATATAATTTTAGCAGAATGCACTTCATTGAGATTTGTCAGATTGTTTTTCTTATTAAAGTTTTCCTTTTTTTTCTTTTTGCTTTTCTCATATTTCTGTAATAAAGATGATTATAATTGATGGTATAATTACAAGTAATGGGGAAGAATATTATCATCATATTACAAGGATAATATTGTAACTTTACCGGAATATTGTTGTTTAATCACCTAATTATTAGAAAGAAATGTACAGAAACTTCATGTGGTGTCAGAAACCCTTCATCTTCGTCTTTTATATTAAGGATCCCTACACTCTGGTTTTTGTCTCGCCGCCACGAAGTAGCGGTAGTTAAGACTAAGATGTAACTGTTCCGGCGGCGGCGGCGTTAACATTAAGTTTTTGTGTTTGAGTTAGTTTCACAGAGAGTATAAGTGCTAGACCAACCAAACTTGGACCATAGATGCATCTTAGGTAGTACATCTCAACCCATGCATCAAATGTTAGATGCGACCTACCTTTCATGGTCCATTGACTTTGTCAGCATCTCCATCAACATTAAGTGTTTGTCTCGCCACCACGAAGTAGCGGTAGTCAGACTTAGATGTAACTGTTCCGGCGGCGTCAACATTAAGTTTTTGTGTTTGGGTTAGTTTCACAGAGAGTATAAGTGCTAGACCAACCAAACTTGCACCATATAATTATGCATCTTAGGTAGTACATCCTGACCCATGCATCAAATGCTAGATGCGACCTACCTTTCATGGTCCATTGACTTTGTCAGCATCTCCATCAACATTAAAGTTTTTGTGTTTAAGTTAGTTTCTCTGAAACTATAAGTGGATACACAAATCAAACTTGGACCATAGATGCATCTTACCCCTGCGAGAGGGTATTCATGAATACAGACAGTTTGAAATTCATGAATCCTTATTCATGAATATTCATCAACCTGCTTTCATGCATTCTTCATGAACTTTTATGAATAATTAATAAATTCATAAAAATGCATGAATCTGCATGAAGTTTGTGATTATGAATTATTCATGGACTTTCATGCACAGCAAAAATTCATTAAAATTCATCAAATTTCTTAAAGATTGACTGAGCAGAAATCATGAACTTTGATGAATATTTCAAATACACAAAATTCACTATTATTCATGAAATTATGAATGATGAGAAAACTCAGTATCCTCAGAAACCATTTTTTTTCTTGTGGTTATTTCAACTCCATGTCCATTTTGCATGAATGTAGATAATAATGTAAATATATATAATATATAAATATAATTGCGAATTTTGCAGGAAGTATACATAAATTATATTATGGAGTTCCATCTGTATTGATTTTATTGACTTTGGGAAGCACTGTAATTACTGGGAGCAGCGGTGGCTCAGTCAGTTGTTAAGGTCACAGACTACAAATCACATGCTTCTCACCTCCTTATGTATATATATATATATATACATATTGAAAATAACACTGGAATTTCAGTGAGATTCCACTGGAATGAAATATTTCAGTGGAATACCACTGGAATTCCAGAGAAGAAAACAAAAATCCTGTGGAATTCCAGTGAAGCAAAAAAATACAAGTAGAATTCCACTGGAAAAAAATCACTGGAATTATATTTCTACTGGAATATTAATTCCAATGGAACTATAACTCCTCTGACAATCCATGCAGAGGTGATGAGATCTGAAATACATTTTGCATGAAGTGGTATTAACTAGAAAAAATGGAACAATACATCAGTTTAACAATTTTTTAATAGATATATTACCCTTTACAAAGACAATTGTAGGCTAGCTATTAACGTACATGAGTTTATACAAAATATGACTATGTTAAGTTAGTTATGTTCAAGTGTTTAACACTTATGAATGTGAGATTTGGTGTTATTTGGACTAAGATGAACTTCTTTCCTAGTCTACTGCAATGAACTAATACAGTGTCTCCAGTCAACTAGTTCAAAAACATGAATGCAGAGTGATTTTTCAGCATGCTCCTTTAACACGGGCATGGTAATGGCATTTTTCAAATTCTGACTCAATATGTCCCAGACTTGCAAGGACATTCAGAGATATTGGCACAGCTGGTAAAAAGTCATCCTGGCAGTTCATTATTTTCATTATTGTTTTGTATATTGTCTTTGTCATTGTGTATTATTTTCTGCACCTGAAGATTTTGTGTAAACGCTGCTTTGCTCATTGATGGATGGGACACAAACCTATGAAACTGATAGCACAGCCATTCAAGTTTAGTCATAGTATCAGAATTAGGAATTTTGTTGACTGCTAATTCTGAGTTGAATACAGTGAAGTCATAAGAACTACACCAGTCACAATTCATTTCCTTTTGGTTCTCATCTTCGGAATCACTGTTGGCCTCTGAATCATCCTGTTCAGGATCTGTCATCTCCTGATCAGATTCTGAGTATATTGAACCCTGGTCTTCATGCCAATTGGCCATATCCTCTAGATCTTGGTTTAATTTATCATCAGAGCTTGTCTCTGAATCTGATCTGAAATATATAATTTGTATGATATACTGAACACGCCAATTACCAATTAATTATCATCTACCATATTTATCCTTCAATAAGCCCAGGGAGCAAGTGTAAAATATTGGGTGGTCTAATTGCAGACATATATATATTACACGCTACATGTATATATAGGGAAATGAATTAAAAAATAATGAAATTCATAATGATATTGGGGGGAGGGTGTTATTACCTGCAGGCATGGGCTTATTGCGGATGGAACTATTGTTTATTGAAGACCAAATTCAGAATTGTTTCCAGCTTGGTTTACAATGTTTAACATCCTTAGTAAATAGTCGGGTAGTTCAAGGATGTCAAGCCATTTCTAAATTTGAGACTAGTGTATTTTGAAGTTTGTTTAATGACATCAGTTAGTCACCGACAAAGCGGGACACCTGAACAGGAAAGATCATGAACCTTCACACTTTTATAAACTGAAAGCGAGATGAGATCTTTGAGATCAGGGAGTTCTATATGAGGTAATTGACAAGATAGCTAATTATCTCAGGGCCGCAATTAATATTTACTAAAGAAATTGTTGTCCAATGTTTACCAGTAAATACTGGCATGGCTGGTAAGTTGACAGTATATTTACTGGTAATTAACATTGGACATAAACATTTTCAGTCAACATTGCTCAGAATAATTCCAACTGCCAGTTGCAGTAAAAATAATAATCTAAACATTTTATTTAGATCATAGATCATGAACAGGGATTTTTTTTTAATATTTTCGTTATGTAAAGTACAAGTATTAGTTCACAATTGGTACAATATTATACAACATAATCCTCAAAAACGAAGAGATACTTGACTTCGATTATACCCAGGATTTTACCGTCGCCATGCGGTGAAAATAATCACAAGCATTTAAAATTCTGACAGTAAATTGAGATATTTATCATTTCAAGATAACAGTATTACTATCGATAGTAATTGACTTAATCGTCCATATTCCTTTATAAGATTTAACGTTAGGTCTGTCAATTTACTGTCAGAATTTCGAACGCCTGTGAAATATTCGGTGACTTAGTGGCACAAAACAGCGACACGCCTACACCTCTGGACTTTTTACAAAAACTTTTAATTGAAATAACTACGGAAACAACATGGCATTGCTCCTTAAGTTAATTTAATCAACGTATGATGGCCTTAGTCTTACCTAGTGTGCGAAAATCCAGGGGAAACTGGAGTTGTTGACATGCTGTCGGGCGAATGTTCAAACTCCAATTCCTATCCATTGTTTGCATCGCCGTCATTGAGATGAAGCCCGTATCTTTTTATATGTGTTTTAATCTTCCTTTCATCGATTGGTGTGCCTGTTTATCGACAGACAAAGTTACATGGTCTTTTTTCGCACCGAAGTCATTCCATGCCATATTTTTATAAATTGACTTCCGGTAGGATCGGAGCGAATAGAGGAATTATTCTGATTGGACGAAATTAATCCCGCGCCAAATACGCTTCAGAAGAAAGTGGAGATGGAGAAATTTTCGAAAGACGGCAGGAAGGTTATCGAAGCCGAAGGTAAGAATCTGATTGGGATTTTATGAAATACTTGTATGAAATGTTAAAACTATGTGTAATTATGTGAAACCAGTCTGTGATCATGATGTTACAACGGTTTACATTGGCAACAACTCATCTGATTCGTCATATTACGGACTTATATAATCTAATCTAATTCCGTGGTCATATTTACCGTGCGGGTTTAGCAATGATATCGATACTGAAAATTATACGTTAGAAAACAGAATTGAATATATTACTGAGTGCTAATGGTTACTGCGTCCAAATTACCAAACGTGTGTGCGTGTGCACCCAATCCCACCCTGCCGAATTTGAAGTTTACAGTATGAATGCACCTCTTGAGATAGTTCTTAACTTGTATGAAATTTGCAGATAGATAATATATAATTTCAATAAAAATTACTGTCCCACTTGTGTGATATCAAAGCCCCCCCCCCAAAAAAAATAAGGTTGATGTACAGGGGCTTGAAAATACAGGTAGGCCTATATACTAATTTCTACAGTATTTTATAAGATAAATGAAAAATTATTAACTTTTTTCTTATTCAGAAAATGGGATTACTCCTAAAATTTACTGACGCGGACATCAGAGATGCATTCGATTGCTTGATGGATCGTTTTGAAGTGTGCCAGATACAGAGTCGTCATGCTTTGCTGACATCGACACAAACAGGCAGTATTATTAGCAGCCAGAACCTGAAGATGTAAGCTTTAGTGCAAGATCTTCAAATGATAATTAAAGCATATGTGTACAAGCTAAGAAGATAACACCAGCCTGCAGGATGACAGTGATGTGTAAAATGTCCCAAGATATACAGCGAAAGATTTGCTATTGAAAAAGGATAAAAGAGGAATACCTAAAGCACCACAACAGTTTTTCAGCAATCTCATGCAAGATGCGGCAGACACGTACTGGCAATATTTTAAAAAAAGATCTCCCCTTGCACCAAATATTCTTGGAAAATAACAACGGTTTTTTAAAAATGTATTATCAGTGACACCTCAATTAAGCAGACATACAAAGAGGTATGGCAAATACTAGGAATAATTTTGCAAAACAAAAGAGAATATCTTTTAGATAAAAGTTTAGGCAAAAGAAGTTCTACCAAGAAAAATGACAACAGTAATAATTGGAACGTACAGTGTGGAGCTTGCAATTGGAAATAAAGTGTTTGTTACTGACAAAACAAAAACTTAATGGTGAAGGAATTATTATTTCCGATCCTAATTCCAAATTTGTTTAAAAAGCTTTGAACAAACTCAGTGATTTAGACGAAATAGAAGACGAACATTTCGAACTTCAAACACCATCAATTGTTACATGGAGAATGGATAGACTCGCAATAAGTAGACCGGGTAAAAAGTGTGCAAGTTCTACAACGAGGAAACCAGCATGTATTTGCATATACAATACAGATAAATTTCAAGAGTTTTGGGAAACCTGTATTCTACAACTCTAACCTAATAATGTCAGCTGTATCATATTCTTGAAACCACACAGACCATATGTGAACCATGCATCCATATTTCATATTTAACAATGCTAAATATGTAGCAGTAAAAACTTTTGCAAATATATATGTTATTCAACTGTCATTTTTTCATGTTTAAAAGATATTTGTGACGTTACTTGCATTATTTCTAACTTTAAACACAGCATGAATGATTATATATACCGTCATAACTGTAAATTCAGAATCTATTGAATGTCCATTATTATTGTTATCTTCATATAAGTGATTCCAATTTGAATTTCAGTGACCACTGGCTAGGTATTTCAGTGGAAATACCACTGGAATCCACTGGGCAATTTGGCCACAAATTCCAGGTCAAATTGCTGGTGGAATCCAGTGGTATTTCCTCTGGTATCCAAGTGGAATTCCATTGTTTATTTTCATATGGTATTAGACTTTCATGAACTTTCATGAAAGTTCATGAAATGTGGTAATTTGTACATGTTCATGAATGTTCATGAATATTTCAAGCATTTTCAATTCATGAACTTAAAATGGGACGTTTTCTTCATGAACATTCATGAACATTCATGAATTGTTGCCATTTTTCATGAATGTTCATGAATTCATATATTCATGAATATTCATGATTTTATATTCATGAAAGTTCATGATTTTACATTCATGAATATTCATGAATATTCATGAATTTATATTCATGAATATTCATGAATTTATATTCATGAATATTCATGAATTTATATTCATGAATTTTCATGAAATATTTTGCTCAAGATTATTCATGAAGTTTTAAGTTCATGAATTTCATGAAAATATTCATGAACAAATCAAGAACATTCATGAATATTATTCATGAATATTTCATGAACTGTTCATGAAGTTTCATGAATTATTCATAATCATTTCGCAGGGGTAGATAGTACTTCTCAACCCATGCATCAAATGCTGAATGCGGCCTACCTTTCGTAGTCCATTGACTTTGTCAGCATCTCCATCAACATTTAGTTTTTGCATTTAAGTCGGTTTCTCTGATGTGTACATTGATGGTCATTAAAGCAAGGCACAGGCAAGACATATACATCCAAATGGCTTGTTCAGATACATGGTTACCTCCCCTTACTTTTGTTTCATATATAACTGTAGCACAGTTAACCCATGACAATTCCATTGACCAGGTAGCTCAGTCAGTTAGAGTGACAGTTTAGCAGTCNATTTATATTCAATTTATATTCATGAATTTATATTCATGAATATTCATGAATTTATATTCATGAATTTTCATGAAATATTTTGCTCAAGATTATTCATGAAGTTTTAAGTTCATGAATTTCATGAAAATATTCATGAACAAATCAAGAACATTCATGAATATTATTCATGAATATTTCATGAACTGTTCATGAAGTTTCATGAATTATTCATAATCATTTCGCAGGGGTAGATAGTACTTCTCAACCCATGCATCAAATGCTGAATGCGGCCTACCTTTCGTAGTCCATTGACTTTGTCAGCATCTCCATCAACATTTAGTTTTTGCATTTAAGTCGGTTTCTCTGATGTGTACATTGATGGTCATTAAAGCAAGGCACAGGCAAGACATATACATCCAAATGGCTTGTTCAGATACATGGTTACCTCCCCTTACTTTTGTTTCATATATAACTGTAGCACAGTTAACCCATGACAATTCCATTGACCAGGTAGCTCAGTCAGTTAGAGTGACAGTTTAGCAGTCTTCATGAGGTTCAGGGTTTGAATCCTGGTCGAGCCTTGCTGCGTCTTTTTCACTCAGAATACTTTTTTTGATTATATTTTGTTAATTTCATCTTTATTTTTTTCAATAAAGTCCCACAAGATGTGGCTTTCTTTTCCAAAATGATTCATTAAACAGCAATTAAGTCATGCCAGTTAAAAAAGTTTCCAATGCATAGGTGAAGTTTTTGGCAGTGGTAATGGGATCCTTAATTTAGAAGTCTTGATTGCTGTTTATATAGAAACATGATATACCTCAAACAACAAGAAGGTATGCCCTTTAACTCATTCACCCCTGCAGACACAGTTGAACTCTTCCAATTCAAAGGTTGGAAAAGTTCATTATGAAATTTCATGGGTGAATGAGTAATTAGGGACTAATTTTAAAAATACGAAAATATTTAAAGTAAACAAACTCAGAATTACATTTCAAGGTCATGAACACTCAACATACCAGTTTGAATATTTTTGCAATTCTATCGTACATCTTTTCTGTATTCATATTTCATAGTTTGTCTAGCAATCCGTCTTGAGACGAACACCAATTCTGGACAAAAAATTGAGCTTAAGCAATTGTAGTTAATGAAGTTAAAACTGTTTGAAGTGGGTTATTGGTAGACGATCAAGTTCCCAGTGACAGATATAATTGTTGAAAAGACTGGGAAACAAAAAACACAACCCTGCGATGAGAGAACGTGACGCAGCACAACATCATTATACCGGAGACTCCATTCAGAATGAATTCCAGGTTTGTGGCCAAGCTCTCTCTTGGTCTT
This sequence comes from Mizuhopecten yessoensis, assembly GCF_002113885.1. Taxonomy (NCBI): domain Eukaryota; kingdom Metazoa; phylum Mollusca; class Bivalvia; order Pectinida; family Pectinidae; genus Mizuhopecten; species Mizuhopecten yessoensis. The sequence goes on along the minus strand of NW_018408901.1, from coordinate 100,643 downwards.
TAATTTAATTCATGCAGATTTTGTGAATTGCATTTTTAAAACATTTTGACATCTATTTCCCATTAAAATTTGTTTCTTAAATGCTTTCTGCCTTGTTCAACATCTGTCAGACAGCACTGTGCGAAGGGTAGGATAATTAGTGACGAACCACAGAGTTCTCCCCCCTGATTTTATACTTGTTTACGAGTAAAAACAAGAATATTGAGCAAAAAATATAAAATTGAAAACTGTACAAGGAAATATGGAGACGAGACTACAATGTGTTGATTGTTTATAATTGCATGGTATTTTAATGCGTAGACAACTTATGTTGCCGCTCATTTAACTAAATCAGACAGACTCTGTAAGTTATGATGTATAATGACGATATGGCAAATTTTCTTCTCTTTTTGTCGACTCCACTGTTTGTTAAAATTGAGACAAACACTTGTTTCTGGTTAATGATTTACTGTATATATAGAAACACGTCTGTATTTTAAGATTATGTTTTAATTGTTTCAAGCTGTGCACAAAATTTTGGGCATTCAGGCTGTCATTCGAGGTTATTATAATTAATGGACGTCTTTATTGATTTATGTCTTGTGGTTGGTTAATCAATCAATGGGAATACTTTGCATACGTAACCATGTTTCCCTGTATGTATTATTACAATAAAGTCAATGTGAATATGTATTTTTCAAATTTCGACAAAAGTTTGGGCCTGGATTATCTTTAAATTAATCTTTACATTTTATCAATTGTGAAACAAGTTCTACATATTTATACTTATCACTCTGAGGGGCCCTGATGGTAGCGCGCAGGGGGTCTTAATGTGGGAGGAAACCAGATAACCCGGAGAAAACTCACGTAATCATGCATGTGACCTTATACCTTTCAACCTCAGATCGGAGAATCAAACCTAGGTGGCCTTGTTGAAAGGCAAGTGTGTTATCCACTGCGCCACCTGACCATCCAAGGATTATCTTTAGATCAAGAGGAGAAAAGACCATGATTATAAAAGATAACACAAACTAAGTTTGAAGCAAAGGCATAAAAACTATGTCTGTCTTTTATTATTTATATATATATGAAAATTAATGGGGAAAAATAAAAACTAAACACTCGAAAACAACTTCTTTTGAGGGACTAGCTGGCATAAAGTCATAATTTTTGGCCGGTAAGAATGTCATTGCTTGCTTGGAGTAGCACAGACTGGGACTGCAAATGGGGCTGACCCTCACCCATATTCAAGGTCACAGGGCTCAAATCTGTAAAAGCGGTACAAGTAGCTTCTTTTGAAGAACTTTCAGAAATGTCCTGATAAAAAAAATTGTGAAAAAAATGACCTTGACCCATTTTCAGTGCTACCGGCACAGGGGTCAAATTTGTTAAACCACTAAAGCAACATCTTAAATACCAGAACTTTAGAGTCCTGGTATATGTCCTGCAACTTGCTGGCAAAGGTCACAATTTTGGATAACAACTTCCTCTTTAGAACCAAAATTCCTAGCATCATTATAACTTATTAACTTTCTTGCGTAAAGTGCTGTAAAGTTTGTGAAAAGGAATGAACTTGCCCTTTGCTCACAGGGGTCAAACTTGTTAAAGCACATGTGTGACTATCTTGTTAAAGCACATGTGTGACTTACTTGTTAAAGTCACTATGTGTGGCTTACTTGTTAAAGCACATGTGTGACTTACTTGTTAAAGCACATGTGTGACTTCTTTGTTAAAGCACATGTGTGACTATCTTGTTAAAGTCACATGTGTGACTTACTTGTTAAAGCACATGTGTGACTTACTTGTTAAAGTTACTATGTGTGACTTACTTGTTAAAGCACATGTGTGGCTTACTTGTTAAAGCACCTGTGTGACTTACTTGTTAAAGCACATGTGTGGCTTACTTGTTAAAGCACCTGTGTGACTTACTTGTTAAAGCACATGTGTGAGTTACTTGTTAAAGCACATGTGTGACTTACTTGGTAAAGCACATGTGTGACTTACTTGTTAAAGCACAGGTGTGGCTTACTTGTTAAAGCACATGTGTGACTTACTTGGTAAAGCACATGTGTGACTTACTTGTTAAAGCACAGGTGTGGCTTACTTGTTAAAGCACATGTGTGACTTACTTGTTAAAGCACATGTGTGACTTCTTTGTTAAAGCACATGTGTGACTTACTTGTTAAAGTCACTATGTGTGACTTACTTGTTAAAAACACATGTGTGACTTACTTGTTAAAGCACATGTGTGACTTTTTTGTTAAAGCACATGTGTGACTTACTTTTTAAAGCACATGTGTGACTTGCTTGTTAAAGCACATGTGTGACTTACTTGTTAAAACACATGTGTGACTTCTTTAGAACCCAAAATCATAATGTCATGATGTTTGCCCATAGCTTTTTGAAATGTACTTCTACAAAGTTTGTAAAAAGGAATTGCCTTTACCCATATTAAAGGTCAAGGAGGTCAAAACTTCATTGTATAATCAAAAAACTGTTTTAGAAACTAAAAGCCAAGGTAATTATATTTCGCTAGTATAGAAATATGCTAAAAAGTTCATTAAAGAAAGGCCACATCAATCAGTTGTGTGTTTTAAGGCCTGTTTTGCTATTTTTTATTTATTTTTTATTTTTCTCAAAGTATAAGATTGAGACACACCTATATTTTATTGATTATTTTTGTGAATTGGTCACATTATGTTTAATCAATACACCAATACATTGTAGGCTGTAATTTATACTTCCCCTCAATGAACTTGACCTGCCATATGTACCTGTATACACCTGTGTACACTGATTAGCAAGGTGTGACATCAAAGCCAGTAACAGGATATGTACCTGAGCTGCACCTGTACAGCGGAGGTCATTGTTGTAAAGTTGTGTTGTAAAATAAATTGTCCATGAATTCATCTAAAAGTTGGATACCGTATTGTTCTTTCAGGCAGTTTCTTTTCAATGGTTCAGCCCATAATAGTTTACATTAGATAATATTTAGTTACAATAAATAAAGATAGGGACCCTATAACAGAGTACGCCAAGGCATGTTTGCTCCTACCACTTTAAGATTAAATACGGTAAAATGTGTTGCAAAAAACTTGAGTAATAAAACCATAAGAAAAAAAAAGAATGGTGAAAAAAGTCTAATTTTTATTTCACCTGGTCCAAAGGACCATGGTGAGGTTATGCCATACTGCAGCGTCCGTCGTCCCTCGTCCGTCCGTCGACTTTTCCTTTAAAACGCTACTAGTCCTGAACGGCTAAGTAGATTTTGACTAAATTTAGTCTGGAGCATCCTTAGGCCAAGGTGACTCAATTTTGTATAAACAGTGGGTGTGGCCCCCCTGGGCGGGGCCCAATAGGGGAAATATAGGTAAAACCTTAAAAATCCTTCTTCCACCGTAGGAATGAAAGGATTTGTTCCATATTTGGTCTGGAGCATCCTTGGGGAAAGGGGAACAAAGTTTGTATAAATGATGGGTCTGGCCCCCCAGGGGGCTGAGGGGCGGGGCCCGATAGGGAAAATATAGCAAATTCTTTAAAATCCTTCTTCTGTAGGAATGAAAGGATTTGTTCCATATTTGGTCTGAAGCATCCTTGAACCAAGGGGACTCAATAGTGTATAAACCGTGGGTCTGGCCCCCCAGGGGCCTGAGGGGTTGGGCCCAATAGGGGAAACATAGCAAATTATTCTTTAAAATCCTTCTTTTTATGTAGGAATGAAAGGATTTGTTCCATATTTGGTGTGGAGCATCCTTGAGCCAGGGGGACTCAATTTTGTATAAACGGTGGGTCTGGCCCCCCTGGGGGCTGAGGGGCAGGGCCCAATAGGGGAAATATAGCAAATTCTTTAAAATCCTTCTTCTTCTGTAGGAATGAAAGGATTTGTTCCATATTTGGTCTGGAGCCTCCTTGGTTGAGGGGGAACCAATGTTGTATAAACTGTGGGTCTGGCCAGCCAGGGGCCTGAGGGGTGGGGTCCAATAGGGTAAACATAGCAAATTATTCTTTAAAATCCTTCTTCTTCTGTAGTGTAGGAATGAAAGGATTTGGTCCATCTTTGGTGTGGAACATCTTTGGGTAAAGGGGAACCAATTTTGTATAAACATTGGGTGTGGCCCCCCTGGGACCTGAGGGGCGGGGCCCGATAGGGGAAATATAGTATATTATTTAAAATCCTTCGTATTCTGTAGGAATGAAAGGATTTGGTCCATATTTGGTCTGAAGCATTCTTGGGTGAAGGGGAAACAGTTTTGTATAAACAGTGGGTATGGCCCCCCAGGGGCCTGAGGGGCAGGGCCCAATAGGGGAAATATAGCAAATTCTTTAAAATCCTTCTTTTCCTGTAGAAATGAAAGGATTTGTTCCATATTTGGTCTGGAGCATCTTTGAGTGAGGGGGAACCAATTTTGTATAAACGGTGGGTGTGGCCAGCCAGGGGCCTGAGGGGCAGGGCCCAAAAGGGGAAACATAGCAAATTATGCTATAAAATTCTTCTTCTTCTGTAAGATTGAAAGGATTTGGTCCATATTTGGTGTGGAACATCTTTGGGTAAAGGGGAACCAATTTTGTATAAACAGCAGGTGTGGTCCCTTGGGACCTGAGGGGCGGGGCCCGATAGGGGAAATATAGCATATTAATTAAAATCCTTCGTATCCTGTAGGAATGAAAGGATTTGTTCCATATTTGGTCTGAAGCATCCTTGGGTGAAGGGGAACCAATTTTATATAAACCATGTGTCTGGCCCCCCAGGGGCCTGAAGGGAGGGGCCCAAAAGGGGAAACATAGCAAATTATTCTTTAAAATCCTTCTTTTTATGTAGGAATGAAAGGATTTGTTCCATATTTGGTCTGAAGCATCCTTGGATCAAGGGGAACCAATTTTATATAAACCATGTGTCTGGCCCCCCCTGGGGCCTGAAGGGAGGGGCCCAAAAGGGGAAACATAGCAAATTATTCTTTAAAATCCTTCTTTTTATGTAGGAATGAAAGGATTTGTTCCATATTTGGTCTGAAGCATCCTTGGATCAAGGGGAACCAATTTTATATAAACCATGTGTCTGGCCCCCCAGGGGCCTGAAGGGAGGGGCCCAAAAGGGGAAACATAGCAAATTATTCTTTAAAATCCTTCTTCTTCTGTAGGAATTAAAGGATTTGTTCCATATTTGGTCTGAAGCATCCTTGGGTGAAGGGGAACCAATTTTGTATAAACCGTGTGTCTGGCCCCCCAGGGGCCTGAGGGATGGGGCCCAAAAGGGGAAACATAGCAAATTATTCTTTAAAATCCTTCTTTTTATGTAGGAATGAAAGGATTTGTTCCATATTTGGTCTGAAGCATCCTTGGGTGAAGGGGAACCAATTTTGTATAAACAGTGTGTCTGACCCCCTTAGAGGCAGAGAGGCAGGGCTCAATAGGGGAAATAGAGGTAAGATTTTTAAAATCTTTCTTCTACCATAGGGATTAAGGGATTGTATCCTAATATAGACTGGAGCATCCTTGGGTCAAGGGACTCAATTTTGTATAAATGGTGGGTATGACCCCCTTAGGGCATAGGGGTGGGGCTCTGTTTGAAGTTTGTTCTTGCTTTATCTCAAGTACTTGATGGATCTTTCTGAAATTTCTTATGTACTTACAGCACCTACCATGGAGTGCTATATCTTTACTTCATACCAATTATTTTAAACATCAGTATCAGGTGAGCGATACAGGCCCTCTGGGCCTCTTGTTTAATGCACTATACATACTATTGCCTTCTGTTGAGGACAGATAGATACTGTATCCATGAATTCAGTGTAAGGAAGGGAAATAAGATCCCAACTTTAATAAAATATAACAGAACATCCTTAGCCAGCTGGAGTATAAAGAGCTATAGACACCTATGGAACAGACATAGACAAATTTAGGTGGATGATCAGGCCAGAAAAAATAAGTGATGTTTCAGGTATCCCGAACAACCATAGTTTTTACCTCCGACCCTAACAATTTTATATCTCACTTGAATGCACTAAATCCAGTGTTGGGTTAATTTGTCCAAGAGATGCAAACAAATTGATGGACAAACAAACAAGGCAACTATTTATATTACCTCACTTCTTCATAAGCAGGTATCAAAACCAAATTTATCCTCATTTTATTTAATAATCTGTTAGATGTTTTTTTCGAATTTCTAAAATTACCCACACCCCTAAAAATATTTCCATTCAATTTTAAAAAAAATCCGACCAACCTACCTTGTATTTTTAGTCATGTTCCCTGAAACAAACATTTGTTTTGGCCCGAGTGGTGATATTTTCATTGAAAGATGGATGAGCACTATGTATTGCTATTTAAAAGTTGAAAATTCCTTTCAGAACTTTTCAATTCTAGAGGATTTTATTGAAATGGACATTGACAACTTTACCTTCTGCTGACATTGACATTTGATGATGTGGAGGCGTTTAACATGGAGTTTTCTCGTCTGATTTCTACCGTAACAGACAGAAGGCCTGGCCATGTTTCCTATCAGACCATCATCCCGGTTATCATTTGATACTGGAAAGGTTGAATTTATTCAGTTCCTGATTGTAAACCGATCTAAGAACATTCGTCATTCGTTGTGAATATTATAGAGATTTGTACAGATATAGGAATAGTGGGTGGCGACCTTTTCAATTCCCTGGTGTCCGGCAAAAAGGAGAATTTAGAGATTCATTAGCTTTTTAAAACACAGATGGTGCAGTTCAAGACAAATTGGACTCCCACTCGAAACTGATACGGAGTCTTGATGTCCTAAACATATCCTCCCACTCCACGCATAAATCCTATGAATTTTTCTACAAAATTTAAAATGTTGTCACATGAGATCAGCGAAAATCTTGTTTTCACTTTGTTCCAAATCTACGAACGTGGGCGCATGGAAGTGTTTCTCCACTGAGTAGAAGCATATGATACGTGGGTTTTCTATTTGCTTTCTATGTATGGAAGTGTTTCTCCACTGAGTAGAAGCATATGATATGTGGGTTTTCTATTTGCTTTCTATGTATGAAAGAGAAATCATATATTGGTGTTGTGTATTGTTAGGCACTGCAACATATTATCATCGTCATTCATAGGGGGATTCCATGTACGCCATTCAATACTGGAAATGATCAGACTTCAAAGACAAAGAGTTCCCCTGCTGTTTGCATGCAGAGTTGTGAGGTGGAGAAATACATTATTAACGATAGGTAATGTCTTCCATCATTAAGGAGTGGGAGAGAGATTTGTAGAAAGATGATAGCCGCACAGTACTAGAGTTCGATTAGCTAAATGGTTATTTAGTTGTGTGGATGGAAGGGAAGAGTTGTCTGCCCTTTAGATATAAATGTCCACTAACATAAAAAAGAACTGATGATGCATATATATTAATCCCTAAAGAGCTTTGAACATTTTCTCCTCTAATGGTTTTGTTAGGATAGTATCAGCATAGGCATGCATGTCCAGAAGTTTTCCGTATGGATTGCGTAGGCACGTCACAAATAATAAATGAGCTGTGTTCAGTTAAATATTTGATCAATATGTGACAGAGGAGGGGCTTTGGGCTAGATTGATGTGAAATAATATTTTAGTGGACAATGCAAGTGAAGACTAATACTCTGCTACCTAGCGAAATGCTCAAAGTTCAAATACAATATTATTCTGCCATAATATGATGGTCTTGTCCATATCCTAATGAAAAATCTTTTCGAAAAAAAAACCCTCTCTCTCAATTTTCGAAAAAATAAAAAAATCAATTCAATTTGTTGTGTTAAAGAAATTAAGTATTTCAAAATTAGAAAGATTTGCAAACATTTTCTCTTGTGTTCCCGCACTTTAAATTTATCACTTTAAACTATTCTCCAATCATCCAAACTCTCCCCCCTATCCAAATCTACCAACCATTCCTCACTGATCTCCCCTCCTTAACCCAATCCACCAACTATCCCTCACAGATCACCCCTCCCTATCCCAATCCACCAACTATCCCTTTCACATCTCCTCCCTATCCCGATCCACCAACCATCCCTCACAGATCACCCCTCCCTATCCCAATCCACCAACCATCCATCACTGATCTCCCCTCCCTATCCCAATCCACCAACCATCCCTCACTGATCTCCCCTCCCTATCCCAATCAACCAACTATCCCTTTCCCATCTCCTCCCTATCCCGATCCACCAACCATCCCTCACTGATCTCCCTTCCCTATCCCAATCCACCAACCATCCCTCACTAATCTCCCCTCCCTATCCCAATCCACCAAACATCCCTCACTGATCTCCCCTCCCTATCCCAATCCGCCAACTATCCCTCACAGATCTTACCTCCCTATCCCAATCCACCAACTATCCCTTTCCCATCTCCTCCCTATCCCGATCCATCAAACATCCCTCACTGATCTCTCCTCCCTATCCCAATCCACCAACCATCCCTTGCACACCACCCATCCCTAGCACAATCCACCAACCATCCCTTACTGATCAACCCTCCTTAACCCAATCCACCAACAATCCCTACCCCATCTCCCCTCCCTACCCCAATACACCAACTATCTCTTCCCCATCTCTCCCCTTTCCAAATCCACCAACCATCCCTCACCCATTTTTGACCTCTCAAGCTATTCGCTTTCTCTACTTTAAACTGTCTGCTTTCTTTACCTAACCATCTGATTTTTTAACTGAACCCTACGCTATCTCTATTTTATCCTCTTGTTAACTTTCCCTTTCTCTATTTTATCCTTTTGTTAACTTTCCCTTTCTCTATTTTATCCTCTTGTTAACTTTCCCTTTCTCTATTTTATCCTCTTGTTAACTTTTCCTTTCTCTATTTTATCCTCTTGTTAACTTTCCCTTTCTCTATTTTATCCTCTTGTTAACTTTCCCTTTCTCTATTTTATCCTCTTGTTAACTTTCCCTTTCTCTATTTTATCCTCTTGTTAACTTTCCCTTTCTCTATTTTATCCTCTTGTTAACTTTCCCTTTCTCTATTTTATCCTCTTGTTAACTTTCCCTTTCTCTATTTTATCCTCTTGTTAACTTTCCCTTTCTCTATTTTATCCTCTTGTTAACTTTCCCTTTCTCTATTTTATCCTCTTGTTAACTTTCCCTTTCTCTATTTTATCCTCTTGTTAACTTTCCCTTTCTCTATTTTATCCTCTTGTTAACTTTCCCTTTCTCTATTTTATCCTCTTGTTAACTTTCCCTTTCTCTATTTAATTCTCTTGTTAACTTTCCCTTTCTTTATTTAATTCTCCCTTTTCTTAAGGGTCCCTGTACCACTGCCAAAAACAAGTATCCGAAACTGTTTTTCCGGCATGACTATATAGCTTGATAAATCATTTCTGATAATAATGGAAGTAAAGGGGAGGTTACAGTACATAGGAAAAACCACACACCAGTGGGACAGGGATCCTTAACTTTATCCTCCATCTCCCGATCTCCCCTTATCTCCCCTTACCCTTGACCCACACAATTATCGCTGAAGTCACTGTTATGCCTTGTTTTTGACTATTTGTGGGTAAAGAGGTTCTCAGTCGTTTACAGTATATATAATATGGTTTAGCTGTAATTACTGCGCTTTATTTAAACAAATGTGTATAGTTTGAAGAATCAAGGTAATTAAAGATCTTGAACTGGAGCTGTAAAACAAAAACAGTTAAACCCATTCACCCCTAAAGTCAGGTTTGAACCTTACCAAATCAATGACAGGGCAAGTCCAGTCTAAAATTGAAGGGGTGAATGAGTTAAAATTAGATAGATAACCCAAAAAACTTGACAACAAGCACTACCTGAAAACATTTGATACATCATCATCTTGGTACAGTTGACTTTTGCGCACTGTTAATTACCAATCAGACTTGCCCTATAATGACGTATATAAGAAATTTCATTATGGTAATAACTGGCCATTTCGGTAATTTTCTAGATTAGGCTCTCTTTGTGTTCTTTTGTGGGTTGGTTACCCCTCAGTATGGTCCCAACGGGAGGCTCACCGCAGACTTGTAACACTGACTTAGTTTCTGGCTGGCTATTAAGTCCCTAATGAAAACCTGCTACCTAATTGTACAGCCTGTGCTAACGAGCTGTTTGACGTGTATGCAGGTTAATTAACCCACATTTTAATGAAGTGGACGTTGTGACATTTAGTGATGACGTATATTGGGGGGATATTGAGACACTGGAAAACCAATTAAAATCTGAGTTAAGTTCCAATTTTCCTTTGAAACTGGTTTGTTCAAGGTCAAAGATGTACAGTATGCCAATATAGGTTTGACTCAAGCTGCCACTGTAAAACCCTAATAGGTCAGAGGGCATTTAAGTAGACTGTAAAGACTAAGGCCAATGATGTTAATGTCATCATTATCATTACGTCATAATTATAATGTTAAGATACCGCAGACCCTCCATGGAAGATGGCTGTTCTATTCAATTCATAGAACAAGCATGCATGATACACAAACTAGTTTGAACTATATTAAGCATATTTTAATTTCTATAATATTAAAATGCTCCAAAAATGGTAAATATAACCATTGAGCTGTGTTGTGCAGCATTTACTGTCTTTATGAATGACACAAGCTTTTCAGGCAAATAAAACAATGTGTTAGCATGCATTTGCCTGCAAAAGCTGACACGTGTCATTCATATAGACTGTAAATGCCACATCAACACATTTCAATGAATGCTTATGATCATGTTATGATAATAATGATATAATAATTTGAGGTTCTTATATACCTCTTTATCACAAACTAGTTCGTAGGTCGTCTCCAAGTGGTTCACAAATTATTAACTTTGGTTATAAATATAGGCCTTTGCAACCAGCCAATATCTTTCTCAACTCCCTGGGGAGCATACAGCCGGTGCTGCCCTTTCAGCACTCACAGCTAGCATTCTACAATTCTAGCACTGCCCAACCACATACTCATTTACACATTTACAGCTGAGTAGACTGGAACAAACGGAGTAAAGTATTCTGCTCAAAGATACAACACAGTGCCGTGCCGTGACTTGAACCTGCAACCCTTCGGTCAAGAGCCCCGGGCGTCCTACCAATAGACTACCGTGCCCCCTATGTTGGTCATTAGTTGAATTTGATTCACTGTTGGTCTGAAGTTTTGTAAAATTTGATTCCGGTTCATCTTAAAGTTGTTGAAATTCTAGATCACCTTAATTCTACTGATTTTCCAAAATTTCTCAATAATTTATTGTTAAATGGAGGCAGTGACGTACAGATTCCTACATCCATACTTTTCCACGAGTATGTAAAACTCGATAATTCTCAGTACAAAATTGTGGTATGCCTACAAAATGAATTAAAATTCATCGTGAAATGTCATATAAAATTTATGTTAATACTGTTTTGCTTATACTTATGAATGCAAACCAATATGGTAGGTGTTTTGCACCTAAATTAGGAAAAAATCCCTCGGTTGTTTGGGTACGCCATATCAATAATCACTTGGTCATTCTTGGCTAGACTTCTGCGTGAATTTACGCATTGAATTAAAATGAAGTGTTCAACCGGACCCCTAGATGACACACACACTGAGATCTTATTCAGAACTAGTAGGTAAATTAAATGAAATTGATACGTTTTCAGAATTATCAGGTTTCTTGATCATGGTAATGTGATCAATTTTGACCATTAGTCATGATGCCTTTTACAAAGTTTATTTGAAATTTAATACCGACCTAGCACGCTATTCAGCTGATACTTATCATAACTTATGTTTATTTATAGACAAAACAAACACTAATTTGAATTAGTGATGTAAATACGAGTAAACAACTACAATAGTTTTATATAAAAAAAATAGGTCAGAAATTGTTAACTTAGTTTTTAAGAAATAGAAACTGGTATATGGAATGGAGAAGTGTAGTTTGAGTGTTGTTCTTGTTTGTAATAGATAGGTACAGTGGCTGGTTTTTGTATCAGGGCAGACCTTTGTTTGTTCTGCTTAACGACTTTCTTCTGTTAGAAGTGAGAGTGAGTAACGAGTTTATTAGGTTACCTGCGGCGCCAATTTTGTGAGGCAGACGCAGCAATTTGTGTTCCAAGGGAAGCAACTCTAGTAGAATATTTTGGTCCAGTGTGGAATAATGGGTGTCTATTTCACTTTTTAGCGGTGTCTTTTTCTGTAATCAAGTTTCAATGAATCCTATATCAATTTCAAAATAGACATTTTGTTGCAGTAGATTTATTAACAATTTAGCTATAATTTAACACAGAACAGATTTTTAGTTTATGCGTAATGATAATATTTGCAAGAAAATTTCAGATCCGTTCAGTATAGGTAAAGATTAAAAAAGATGTGATTTTAGCTCAACTGGCAAAAGGAATTCATGAATTAAACACTCATATTCTTGATATCCTACCCACCCAAACAGATTAAGTTCTTCTTTATTTCTTGTACTCCTTTGATAAACTGGTATGGTGCTATCAGCAGGTTTCAAATTGAAAATAAAATGTAAGGCCCCTCAGGGTCTCTTATAATCTTTAGTTTTATAGAATAAAATGAGAAATGCAAAACAAATTTCTACAGAAGAATTAACCTAAGAAAATATATGTTTCTGGTTAAATAAAAAATTGAATATAGAATATAGAATATCATGTCCAACAATTTAAAAATGTGCTAATATTTAATTGACTTTATTAAGTTGTGAAATATAAAAATGTCACATTTTTGAGAAAATCAGAAATTATTGTTGGTCATGACGTAGGGTGTTGCACTGAATTATCATTCAAAGCCATGGAGGTCACTAAGTGTACAGTGCTAGTGAAATAGGTATAATAGATTTTATACACAAATGGAATGTATTGTCCAAGAAAATACTTTCTTCCCATACAAATGTGCTTCTTATGCATATTTTCTGACAAGCTAATTCATAATTTTCAACAATAGATTTGTGAATCCCATTGACAATTGTCAGTGACGAAACTGTTAAAAATAAGAGCATGTAAATGGGGGTGTATTTATTCAAATATATAGCAAAATATGAAATGCAATTCAAGGTAAATACCAAATTGTTACAAATTCAAAACGAGGCCCAGTTATCTCTGCCCATATAATGCATATACAATAATAGGTTATATGTATACCAAGGGACATAGATATAGAAATATATAGTCCACATTCACAATAACGACAGACTTGCATTATTTATTGAGTTGGAAAGAAGTATATTGAGAACTATATATATAAAGGTGTTTTTTTTATTGATCTATGATGTTCGGGTAAAAGGTCATGGGAATAATGAAAGTTTGGTTGTGGGATTTACCTGTAAGACTTACCTGTGATCGAGATCAGTAGAAGAGCGACACGTCAGTGGTTTACATTCTGGTAGGTAACTTTTTGTTATCAGAAGGATAGGTGCATATATTTATATAGAAATGTCGGGTAAATAAATCTTGAAAAGTTGTGTGGGTTGGTGTTATCATTGAATGAGCTACTCTTTTAAACAACTTAATAAAAAAAAATAACTGCTTGTCTATTTAAAAGTTGAACCGGTATTGCAATATGGTGAAAAATTACTGGCATTCATCAATTTCAATGTACTTCTTAAAAGACTGCCATTCATTCATTAGGGAACAACAGTCACGTTGGGACTCTCTGCAAGACTAGTGTGTCATTAAGTATTTTATAGAGAGTGCATTTTGATGTCACAATTATGTGATTTCATTAGCACGAAAATCCTCTCTGGCAATGATGGAAGCTTAAAAAAAAAATAAAAAAAATTACAAGTCCATCATACAGCCAGACCTGTATCAAGAGGCAATCCTTTGGAAATCTAAAAAGTGGTCTCTTTATACAGGTGGTCTCTTTATACAGGTAGTTGTATGAATATGTATATATATTCTTGTTTTGAGTCCTTCATGCAATTGATTGTTTGTCGAATGGAGTACCAGTTATTCAACTGAGTTTGATACTGACTATACCCAGGTACTCTGTAGTGACTACCCCAGATAATATTTATTCCCTGTCAACAGACCTCCCTGTGAGGGTCAGAGTTGCCTTTCTCAATTTCCTAGCACTGCAGGGATTGGTTTTCAAAGCTCTAGACAAATTTAATGACACAGCAAATTACTGTTTATTGTCATTTTATGTTGAGATGTTGTACTGGGACTTCACAAATTTTTATACAATGTATTTTCTGTAAATATTGCGGTCAAAGTGGTGTATACCATATTTTACTGTTGATAATCCTGGTATTAAGCCCACCCCCTGCTAGGAGTTTAGTCAACCCCCTCTCTGTGTCTAACTATATAGCCTCCTAACCGGGATATTATTTGGTGGTGTGACACCTTAACTGATCCCCTTATTATATAAGCTAGATATTATTTATTGGTTCAGAAGCTAGCACAACTGACATTGGCCCTTTATCTGAATATCATTTGGTGGTGTTAAACCCATCAGTTGGTATGATACACACCTCCTGCTGTGGATGTTATTTGGTGATGGCAGTTTGATATCAGTTGGTCTCCTAACGTGAATATTATTTTATAGTGTGCAAAACCTTCCTACGCTTAAGCAGTGTTGCTATCCAGTAATTGTAAAGGGAAGTAATTTTACTCACGGGGAAAAGCCTTTGATGTTGTGTTACCTTCTAAATATAAGGCAGAATACCCAGGCTAAAAAAAGGTACATTGAGGCATGCCTATTTCATGCCTAAAAGGTGCCTAAAATGTAAAATGTACTCAAAATCGCAAAGATCTGAAAGTGAAAATTTCTCAGCTATTAATCATTGCAGTTGTATTCTTTACCTTATTATTCCCATTGCTGTCATTTTGACAATAATTTGTGTTACCAAATAGCTTTAGAACACCCCTCCTCTCCTACCCTCATCCAAGCCTATAAGGAGATATTTTAATGCTCCCTCCAGGCTCTGGCTGACACTTTTCTCCCCATTTCCACTGCCAGGGCCACTTTTGCAAAATGTCAGAATAAGAAATAGTGTGACACCTTGCAGTGTTGTACGTACTACAATTAACGCAACATCGTAAAGTAACATAGATATTATTGGAGGTAGTACCACCCAGCAGCTTCATGGCTGGTTATTTTAGGCACATTACGAAGGTATGATCGCAGTTCAGTTATGAAATATCTGTCTAACACAGTTTTAAATTTATTACAGTGCCACCTAAAGTTTTATTGTCTTGTTAATTACCTCCCCTTGATAAGTCACTGTAGTGATATATTCGTAGATTGGACTGTCCTCATAACATTTAGTTGAATTTAAAGTCAATTATCACTTTTCTTACCTTGGCAGTGTACAATCCATGTTTTGTGGTGCGACTCCTTTGAACTTTAGAAACATATATCCACATAGTGGAGTAAGGTAGGCCCAACTTTCAGGTACAATACCATGTATGGGGAAACATAATGAAGAATTGCATCGTAATAAAATGACGTTCTTGGGTAAAATCATGCTAAACTATTTAATCTTGACTAGGAATGTGTCAAAACGACATGGGGTAAGTGGAGAAGTTTGCAAGTTTGTGTATTGCAAAGAGTCGAGGTCGCGTGATACTATTTACCAGCAGGAACTCACAATGTCACATACATGCCAATTGAACCGATAGTAAAAAAAGTTAAGAGTGTGAAAAATAAATATTAACAGGTTCAAAACAGCAAAATACATTCCAATCTTTCCTTTTAAAGAAGAATTGCTGAAATCCCAATTGTTTTGTGTTTTTCATGTCTCGTGAATTTGGCTGTTGGCGATCCTCGTCGGACCTGTTTGAGTGACTGCCTTTAACAAAGTGTACACACTCTGCCGTAGGCCTATCGATGTCCGATTCAGTCAGATTTGAAGACGATCACAAGACAACTTTGAATCGTGTATTTTATAATCAAAAAAAAGGTGAAAGATTTATCCGTATATAAGATTGAATCTTTTCTGAAAGTTATTGTTGTGAAAACAATATCGTTTTATTCCAATTACCTGTTCTGCCCATGCCAGGTGACAACAGATATTTGCCAAATGCTTATACACCTGTCATTGTTAGACCATTTTGATTGACAGGTGGAAATATGTCAGTTGTAGCTTGGTCAGTGATACAAATGTAGCAGATGGGGTGACTTTCATGTCATTTTGGCATATTTCTGGTTTTTCTTTCTTTAAGCCAGTGCTTCTCTACTGCCTATTCCTCACTTTATCATTGTTGCTATTCCAGAATTGTACATGCACAGTATCAAAATGGAAGATGAATACCTTGCTTAGAGAAGTTTTGCTAATCCAGGAAAAAAGCCTTTGATGTTGCTTTAATATATCTCCTATTTATAAAAGAGATTACTCTAATTTGAAAAAAGTGAATCTGGAAATTGTCTTAACCTTTACTCAGTGTATAGTGCTACCCCTTTACCTTATTTATACCATTCCTTTCTTCAATGGCCCTTTGGTTTTGACAATAATAGAAGTACCCGAATATCTTCTAAACAGGTCCCCCCCNCAAGGCTCTGTCTGACAAATTAATGCCTCCCCCTTTCCACTGCCAGGGGTCTCTTCTGAAAAATGTCAGAATCAGCAATAGTTTCCCACCTTGTAGTGTGCTAATACAACCCTTCCTCCTGACATAGATATTATTGGATGTATTTTAGGCCACATTGTAAAGGTGTGATCCCAGTTTGTAACAAGTCTGTGAACACCAATTTCAATTAGTTGTTGCGACATGTAATAGTTTATTTTGTCTTGTTAATTACCCCCCTCCCTTGTAAATTACTATGGTGATTTATTCCTAGAATAAGCTGTCCTAGTGACACTTAGTTATGAAAATCAATTATCACTTAGCTCAGTGTAATGCATATTTGCTTGGCAACAGACTTATATAATTACCTCACCTAGCGTTCTTAGATCTTTTTAAAACACATCACGATTAATTTGAAGACTGATTATTTTTATAGATTTTGATATTTTAGAACAAATATCAACACAAAAAAACAAAAAAAAATGAAATTTCAGTTGTCAGACTCCTACTTCTCATCTGCCAGTTGTACTCTTTACCATTGTTGCTGTCAGGGAATTGTGAATGCATAGTATCAAAATGAAAGCTGAATGCTTTGCAAAGGGAGGTAATTCCAAGCCATTGAAAAGCTTTAAACATTGCTTTATCTTCTAATTTATTGTAAATGAGAATGCTCTAGGTTGAAAAAAATATTGAAATGAAAATCTCTTGCTATCACTTGGTGCAGTGCTACCCTTTACCTAGCCAACTTAACGAGGACAGATTATAGATAAAGTTAAACGCACCTCCTAGACGGGGAACAATCTTGCACCAATCTTATATAGGTTGATATCCCTGTCATGGTTTGCGGTAAAAGTGACACTCGATTGAAACCAGGGTGACGCAACTTACCTGAATTAAGGTAGATGCAAGTGTTCTATAATGATCACTGGCTATAACTTTTTTACCTGTGTGAATGAATTATATGCATACCTGGTGTACCTGGTACAGGTAAGCATAGGGTCAGAGGACAGGTACGTGGGTTGTATATATACCTGTCAGGTGACTTGCACTCCAGGATTAACCAGTTTAAATTGAGCAAGTGTTGGGTAATGGGTAGGGGGATGGTGTTATAAAGATAAATGTTGACGGGTAGGTGTAAACGGAAGAAAGGATGTGAGGTGGGTGGGAACAATAAATCTGTTGTATGTATTTCATCACGCTGTAAGTTCTATATCCTAAAAAGTAGCTTAATATCTCTGTCACTGCCTCAGAACTGTAACCACATCAGATATCTTCCAGTATCTGTCACTGCCTCAGAACTGTAACCACATCAGATATCTTCCAGTATCTGTCACTGTCTCAGAACTGTAACCACATCAGATATCTTCCAGTATCTGTCACTGTCTCAGAACTGTAACCACATCAGATATCTTCCAGTTTGAACTCTGAGTAGTCCTATGTCATACCCCATTGCATAATGTGTTCTGTGTCTTTCCTTATTTTGTCCCTACATCAACTGCAAAATCTGTAAAAAAAAAAAAAAAAAAAAAAAAAAAATTTTTTAAAAAAAAAAAAAAAAAAAAAAAAAAAAATTATTTAGAAAATCACAAACTGACGTCAATATTTACTTTGCAGTATTGTATGCATATTTTATTTTTGGCATTAATGTTAGTTATAATATTGGTGCATGATAGGATTTTCACATTTTTGTAAAAACAATTCTTCATTCTTTCTTTTTTTATCATAAAAGTACCTTATTTAATTGATAACATTGTAATCATCATCGTTGTAATCATCGTTGTAATCATTGTCATCATCATCATCATCATCGTTCATTTGATTTGGGTTGGTCTACCTGGAATCTGGAAGCTCCAAAACCCAAAGTTTGAGTGTGAACCAGCATCTTTCATTTTACCTGAATCTTGTCCAATATTCATCACAACTGAAAATAATATAAGAACTTAGATTGAAAAAATTTAAGAAATTTTTTTTTGCAGATATATTGTGACATAATAAGATTTTTTTATTTTTTTATTTTTTATATTGTACATTTTTGCCGGCTGTGCTGGATTTTAAGCATGTTTTTGTGAAGTGGCAGAAGCAGTTTAAGGGAGGCTACTCAGATTAATTCCAAAATAATCATTAGCAGATTGGCTTACAGTGGATATATAATATATGTATCAGTGTATTTTGCATGTTATTTTATCATATTTCTATTTTAAAGCCATTTTAGATTGCAATTATTACTTTTCTATAAATTGTGTGTGTTTCATCAACTTATCTATCATTTTGAAAAGTCAGTGGTTTATTTAGTATGTACAGTACTTTTTTTTATTTCTTCAGTTTATAGTTTGATTGTAAATCCTTAATTCAAATGATCACATTATTTAAATCTTCAGTTTATATGTAAATTTAAATCATCAGTTAAGATGTTGTTTATCTCAATAAAGAAATAACCTTATAATAATTTAGATCAGTACAAAAGTAGACTTACAACATCATCTTGGCATTAATTGCTTAAACGTAAATATTTTACTTATTACATGTCTTGTAGATTGATAAAATAATAACTAGCCAGTATATATGACTGGTTGTTTGTATACATCATATTAACGGCTCACGTCCCTTGCAGTTGCGCACACTAATGATTTACAGTTGTCATTAGAGTTTGAATGTGCTTTACCTACAATATTTTGGTTCATGTTTTATTGGCAAACAAAACAAGTTAACTATACAATAAAAGTTAACTATACAATAAAAGTTAACTATACAAAACAAGTTAACTATACAGTAAAAGTTAACTATACAATAAAAGTTAACTATACAATAAAAGCCCTTAAAAAAATCATGCTCAGTTTCTTAAATGTAATCATTGACATTTTAAAACAAGTATAAAAACAGAGTATTACAAAACTCAATAATGTATTGCAAATATCTTTTTGGGCTCTTTAGGGATAATTTCAGCAAATTACTGTTCAAAGTTTAAGCACCCATTTTATAAAAATGGTTAAAAAAAGTTAATAGTTGATAACTAAAAATAATTAAAAATTTATCATACTGATATTTTTATTGAATGGTTGAAGATGAAAGGAGATTTTTTTTTATCTATCATTTTTTGAAAATTCTCGATTCAATTAACATAACTTCAAATTATTGAATAGGAAAATCCCTGTTATTCTCACAAAATGCAATTTTAAACTTTATTCATGGCTAGGAATTATAACATATATGCAAAACAACCTGAGTTAACTTTCATTGATCTATGGTCTCACAGGTTGTTCAGACAGAAAAGTAATCTTTGCTGTACAAATGGCTTAATAAAATAATTAAGATTTAATTGAAATGTAAAACAAAATATTGTACCCTAGCGTTTGTTGAAATGGTCTGTCTTAAAGTGTCAAACAATTCAAGTCATTGATATTAAATTAATTCTCCATGGACTTAAGTAATTTAACTGATTTAAAAGTCATTTTTCTCACATCAACGAAAAAAAGAAAATTCTTTCCTAAAAACCCATCCCAAAATGTTTAATAAATCTAATATGCTTTTAATATCAATAACTTATATATAATTTATATCTATATCTATATGTGTGTAATTATATCTTTATATCTATATGTGTATGATATATGTAAACTTTCTCTGACTACCAAATATTTATTTAATGCTTAAAACTTAAGTTGTGTCTATGTACAGTAAAATTGAAAATCCAAGCTCTACCAAAGACAAGTATCCGTACATGAATCACAATTATTAGTTACTTACTCTATCTATATATAACCATATGTTACTGAGTATTCACTTGAATGTCTACATGCATGACACATTTCGTTAATCATAAATATTGTTTCAAATGTCTTTGTCTGGTATTTTGAATTCAACCGTTCCTCCCCCGGATAAACATGTATAAGAGGTTGTTATGGGTGAAAAACAGTATGATCGAAAATACCAGCACGAAACGTGTAAAATTCAGCTCCTAATATCCTAAATTGATAGAGAAATTACAGTTAGGCTATCTTTGAAAAATACTTTATCAGAATATTTATGTCAATAAATTTAAATTTAATAAATAAACTTCTAATTACCCAATTGTTATATGTATGACTATTTATAACTAATTCTTTTCTTTCATTTAAAAATCATCAGCCATATCATTTGGCAATGTATCATTAATCCTAAAAAAAAAAAATCCTTTCTCTTCATTAAACCATTTAAATGACTATTTAATTTTAACAGGCAGGATTTCATCTCACCTATTCCGTCTTTTCGTATTGCAGAGTTATCTGCTCTTGTGAGCAGGTATTGATTGTTACGTCATTAGTCTGTATGAGAAAATTAGGTCGTTTTCTTAAAGATTAATGTCGTTACTCTCACAGACAAATGACCGTTGACGTAACAATCAATACCTGCTCACAATAGCAGATAACTCTGTAATACGAAAAGACAGAATATGCCTAATGTAGCTTTAATAATTAATCTGTAATAATTAATTCTTAATATTCTGAATTCTGATCTCACCTTAGATAACTTAGAAGTCTTTCGTGTATTATGTAGGGTTTATAAACTGTTGTGATAAGTCTTTAATCAGTCTTCTGTAATTTGTTTGTTAAAAAACAATCTGAAGTCAAAGGTTAAGGACTCTTAAAGATGCACTATTACTTGAGGTTAAAGGTCAACATGACCTACAAGCAAACAAAATTAAAGATTTTTTTTAAATGAGTAAAAGTTTGATTTTTTATTTGTATATAGTTAAGTAATTTTTGTCTTCATATTTCTGTTTTTCAAAATTTGAATCACTTTTCTTTTTAAAATAATTTGCTAAAGTTATATGTGCAGATTTGACTTTGGTTTTACATGTTCAAATTTTTTTTTTCACGTTTTTATTTTTCCGTTGCCCCAGGTTGTGGCCATGCACTTGGGGTTGGTTTTTTCTTTGCTCCTTCAGTTTGTTGTAGTTCTTTTTGTACATTTTGAGTTTGATAGTTGTTTACATTGCTGTATTTATATCTATTTCAGTTGGAAAGCTTCTTCACCCTTCCCCCCGCGGAACGAAAGTTTGTCCCAAGGCCTCAGCAAAAACTGCAGGCATTACTTGATGTATGTTTCAGGTTTATTTGGAACACTGCATTAACTCCTGTCTGCAAATCTGTCGCATGGCAGAATAAAAAACCCTTCTCATCCCTCAACATCACAACAGCTAGAACTCCTTTAAAAGGTGTAAGGCCTGTTGCAGAAAGTTGAGAATGAGGAAGTTTTATCACAATGAGTGCATGTGACCTGGCTAACTATGGAATCTTGCAAAGTTATGCTTCAGTAATTATCAGTTATCGACCTTCAAAACATCTCCCTTAATTGTTTCAGTAATTATCAGTTATCTCCTTTGAAATTATCTTCCTTGGATCTGTAAAAATAACTGGTTTAGAAACTTGATTAAATTTGAAATCAAATTTAAAAATAAATAAACTAATAATTTATTTTCTTGTTCCTTGATAAATAATATCTGCCAAATGTTTAGATAATTTTATTTATTTTGTAAATTCAGAAAAAAACCTTTCACAAACCTGATTTATTATTGAGCACAATAACTTTTCGAATTTCCTGTCCTTGAGTAGATGAATGAATGTTGAAGACACTCGACTAACCACTTACCTAGCTAATCTGTTAAAGTTTGGTAATACAGAATTATAAGCAACTGAGATATCAAATATTCATTGGAAACTTTGTAACATATATGGGGGAGGGGGTATATTCTCAGATTTTCAAAGAAATTGATATTTATATAAAGCTTCATTTTACTTGATTTTTTCAGATGCTTTTTAAAATTATTTTTTTCATCATTATTTTTAAAACAGTATTACCACACTTTTTTTTACCTCAAAATGACCTGTGAACTCTATGACCTTCATATTTTCTTTATTTTATATAATCTTCCTAATTATCTTTCTGGAAAAAAAAGTTATCTTACCTCACACAGGCAATCCAAAATTTGATTTTAAATAGAGAAAAACGTTTTTCAAAACTTCATATGATTCACAAGAATTTATTAAATATTTTACATGAAAATATAAAGAACAATTTCTTAATGATCTCCCTTTGTTCAATTAAAATCCTGCATAAAACATTATCATGCAAATCTAACTTGCTTTAGTTGCATTGTTTATTTTCAGATCGTATACAGACACAAATGGTAAACCTTGTGTCTTTATATGATATGAAAATCAACTACCACGCAGTAAGTCTAATTATAGATAAATGAGCTAACTAACCAAAATTTGTTTCAGAATCTATATATACTGCTTAAAAA
Organism: Mizuhopecten yessoensis; assembly: GCF_002113885.1. Taxonomy (NCBI): domain Eukaryota; kingdom Metazoa; phylum Mollusca; class Bivalvia; order Pectinida; family Pectinidae; genus Mizuhopecten; species Mizuhopecten yessoensis. The sequence continues at coordinate 77,920 of NW_018408901.1, read as the reverse complement.
TACCATAGCTGGTCCACAGACAGCATCTGTTAAGTGTACAAGCCTACATTTTAACTTGTGGGGTCCCACGTTACTGTTTCTTTTTGATTTTGTGAAATTGTTTCAGGATCTTTAGGTCATTAATTACAGATGTCATTTAGGTGTCATTTGAGGTCATTTTGAGGTCACTGCATACCAGCCATGCCAAAGATTACATGCTTGTGATACTTTAGTGAAAAGTTTTCTAGCTTATAAACAGGTCTGGTCACTCCCCATTTCTGATTAGGTTCCCAGTGTAAAAGTCAGTCATTTGAACCCTAATATAAGTTCCAAATTATTTTCTGTCACATTTTTGTTAAGCTCAAAAATGCAAAATATATTTTGATAATAGTCTATCAGATTTTTTAAGTAATAGCAATAATCCTTTATAAATAAGTTCTCAATTAAATATTATCGGGAACAATCACCCTTAGAAAGGATAATAGAAGTACTGCTGTACAATCATGTTTTGATTGCCAAAGTGAACACAGAATATTAACAATTTACGTAGATATATTCCATTTTTTGGTAGTTTTGATTGAGAGGCACAATCAAATCATAATTTTCTTCATAAAGATGTCCATTATTATGCAAAAATCTGGTTTAGTGTAAAAATAAAATAAAAAAATGTCTACATTTGTATAGAGACCTGAGATTTTCACATGTCTGTGACCTGTTTGAAAGCTAGGAGATATTGAGATTAACCAGTTTTAGAAACTGGGCTAAATACAAGGTTTGAAGTGCATGTGTACTTGTATGCATATTTGAATTGAATGTTCAGTGTGTGCTGCTTTTAATGAGTTGTTCCCCCTTTGCCAGTCTGCATGCTTGCTTATTTCCTTTGTATGGATTGAACTTCAAGTAGTTTGCTAGTCAAACAGAAAATCACTCTTCCACCAATTATTTGCGTTTAAATTTCAGCGCCAGATTTTACCTAAGGATTTCATTTCTGTCACATCACTCATCACAAATTTTGAAGAAAAGAATTTCACTGAATTCACAAATTTATCATTATAATGGATTCAGTATATGCTTGTTTTTTAATGTCTTATGTTCCAGTCTTTTTCTCTCAACAGGATTAGTTCTAGTTTTATTTTTCAGATTGACTATTTTTCTACACAAAAACGTCTGCTTCTGTTATGTTAACTCATTCACCCCTACATATTTAAACTGGAGTTGTCCAGTCTTTGAATTGGTAAGGTTCAAATAGGACTTTTGGGGTGAATGGGTTTGCAAGTTATATTTCAAAGCATTACTGATGATCAAAGGGAGGTAACTTGTACAACATTAAGACTGAACTTTTTGATCAAGCTACTTTCTCTGACACCTACATCTGGTCACTGCATGGGTCTAAAATTGAAGTTTTTCTTCTGGAAAAAATCCAAATTTGGTTAAATGTTAGACATATGTAAATATACATTAAGCACTAAAATATTGATAAGAAATTTTTAGTTAATTAAATTTTAGATGTTGTTCACTTTCTTGTTGCTTGCAGAAATTAATGTCGCTCGTTGAAAAGTGAAATTAAAACTATTTTTTGTAAGAGTTAATAAAATAATTATTGATGCACTTAGATTTTAACTAAGAGAGGAAAACATCTTTATATTTAAGATTAAAATGTTGTTCACAATCTTGTCGCTTTTAGTAATTAATGTTGTTAGTCAAAAAGCAAAACTAACGTTTATTTATGTAACATATAACTTTGACATAGTAGTAATTGATGATTAATGAAATTAAATTCTCACATCTTTCTGAACAATTTATGTACTGTATGTAAATATTTACATGGATCATAACTTTCTAGCCAGATGAGACAGTAATAAGCAAGCATTGTTCGTCATTTTCGATATTTCAATACAAATGTAGTACCATTTATAAGCAAAATCAAACATAAGCAATAATTTAAGAATATTAACTATTAAAAAAAACTGTTATTGTCCAAGCTTTGACAGTTTAAGGATGTGTGCATTTGGCTTATTCAAATCAGGACCAATTTTCACAGGTATAAATTTTACCCTAAGAAATCAACGTTCAAAATCATGACAAAAGTCAGTGTTATATTTATAGATATTTAGGTCTAAGTTCTTTTGAACATCATTCAATTTCAAACATAGTGGCAAGTTGATATGATAAGTTTTAATCAATGTAAAATACGTTATGTCAAATTAAACACAATTTTCTGGTGAACAATACAGGTCCTTTTGGCCTCTTCCTTTTGTAGTGAAATCATAGGTTGAGTTGGTGTGTTTATTTATATACCGCATTGTCACATTAAAATTATACAGCGATAATATTTCATATCAAATGTAGAGTATTCTCTCCATATTACCTTTTCGTTTGCAAACTAGGTCATTATGACCTTTGTTTTGACCTCTGACCTCAATACAGTTTATAGGTCACTGCAGTTAGGTTTAATTAGCCTATATTTTTACCTGCAACTTTAATCAAGGCAAACTTGTTCCAGAGCATTCCACTTAATGTACGTACTAGGTACGATCACCTTTGGCATGTGGGTGCTGTTATGTACCAAAATACTTCATCGCAAATTACATTTTGACCTCTGACCTCAATAAATATATATAAAAAAAAATGGCCAGACGATGTCTCCAGTACTATTTCATGTTGAATCATCAGACTTATTGTACAGGCTCATGTAGCAAAGACAGAGCATCATTTACCAAAACTAGGTCACTGGGACCTTACTTATCAAAACTAGGTCACTGGGACCTTTATTTTGTTCTTCAATTAGAAAACAAATTTAACACAGATTGAAAGTGTGATGTCAAATGGAAGGTCTCATTTTGGCTTTGCTGTAGAGATATGTAACCTGTAAATCAATTTTGCAAAAAGTAGGTCAAAGATCAAAATTTAGGTCAGAGTAACCGAATATCTGTACACACCACAATGACCTCCCCAATGCTGATCAAAGGTGTAAGTTTGCATGATCCTATATGAAAATTCCATGAATATTTTCAGCTGTGGTCTACCTTGGAAACAAAGTGGGTGTATCCACCTAGTCACTGCTTCGGGTTTCATTTGAGTATTTGTTGGATAATTTGAATTGCATATTATTAATTACTCTCAGAATCTTTACCAAAATTACCAAAATAATTGGAAAGCTAGTTTAAAATGATTTCTCTTAACCCCTAATTTTGGACTGGGATATTATTGACACATTCTAGTAATCTATCAGCGGTGCTGGAAGGTTAGAATTAACAGGAATTTAAACTTATATTTATAGCATGTTAAAGATTAAATTTGGTACTAAAATGTATGTTATTATCCCACAAGAACAAGCATTCACCATTTCTGTGTTAAACTTGATTAAGGGTCCATAACTCCGTTTAATAAATGACACTGTCTACGATCTTAGATCTTATTACGGATTATATATATATATATCTGGGTAGAAAAATGACCCAAGGTATGGGTAACTATAACATAGTGTTTACATCACACTGTCTACGATCTTAGATCTTATTACGGATTATGTATATATATATCTGGGTAGAAAAAATGACCCAAGGTATTGGTAACTATAACATAGTGTTTACATCACACTGTCTACGATCCTAGATCTTAATACTGATTTTATATATATATATCTGGGTAGAAAAAAAATGACCCAAGGTATTGGTAACTATAACATAGTACACAGAAAAACATTGTCAGTATAGCTCATCTTACCAATCATTTAAGACAAAGTGCCTGGTCAGGAGGACCGTGCACTGTTTTTCAGGCCACACAGGAAGACCGTGCACTGCTTTACAGGCCACACCATGAACAAATCATATTGACAAATGTAACATTTAAAACAAAGTGCCTGGTCAGGAGGACCGTGCACTGTTTTACAGGCCACACCATGAACAAATCATATTGGCAAATGTAACATTTAAAACAAAGTGCCTGGTCAGGAGGACCATGCACTGTTTTACAGGCCACACCATGAACAAATCATATTGGCAAATGTAACATTTTACCTTTGACCAATAATGTTACTGCCATGGTTATTGAAATTAAAAAAAAAATCCCCATTAATTCTTTTACCACATACCCATTAATTATTGTTATGCCTTGCGAATGATTCATTCTGTGATGAGGGCCGTGTCGTTGATGCCCCCACTAATCCTCACAACATTTTACAGCTGGAGAGAGTCTTCAGTAAAGAGCATACTGAGGTTGGGAACGAGCCGATTAACCGGGAGAACACCGTCGCTAAAGTATGTTTTCCAGCCTTCCTGTGATGTAACCCCGCCCACAAGTGGTGATGTTTTCCCGTAGTTTCTCACTTAACATTTTTTTTTATTCACTCACACCTTTTTCCTTCAAAACCTTTTGCTTTTGTCTATTAACCTTATTTTTTGTTTTGTTTTTAGCTCACCTGGCACGAAGTGTCAAGTGAGCTTATGCCGTGGCGCGGCGTCCGTCGTTCGTCTGTCCGACGTCTGGCGTCAATATTTTACTTTAAACGACCTCTTTTTAATAACCGAAAGGCCTAGGGTGATGATATTTGGCCAGAAGCAAACTGGGATGAAGGGCTACAAAGTTTGTTGAAATTATTTACCTTCACCCATTTTCAAGGTCACTGGGGTCAAATATGTTAAAAACTTAAAACATCTTCTTCTCGATAACCAAACTGCCCAGGGAGATGATATTTGGCCAGAAGCATGCTTGGTTAAAGGGCTATCAAGTTTGTTCAAATGAATGACCTTCAATTATATTCAAGGTCACAGAGGTCAATTGTCTTAAAAAAACTTTAAACAACTTCTTCTCAATAACCAAAATGCCAAGGGTGATGATATTTGGCCAGTAGCATGCTGAGATGAAGGGCTACAAAGTTTGTTCAAAAGAATGACCTTCACCCATATTCAAGGTCACAGGGGTCAAATATGTTAAAAACTTTAAACAACTTCTTCTCAATAACCAAAATGCCCAGGGTAATGATATTTGGCCAGTAGCATGCTGAGATGAAGGGCTACAAAGTTTGTTCAAAAGAATGACCTTCACCCATATGCAAGGTCACAGGGGTCAAATATGTTAAAAACTTTAAACAACTTCTTCTGAATAACCAAAATGCCCAGGGTAATGATATTTGGCCAGTAGCATGCTTTGATAAAGGGCTACAAAGTTTGTTCAAATAAATGACCTTCACCCATATTCAAGGTCACAGGGGTCAAATATGTTAAAATTTTTAAACAACTTCTTCTCAATAACCAAAATGCCCAGGGTGATGATATTTGGCCAGTAGCATGCTGGGGTAAAGGGCTACAAAGTTCGTTCAAATGAATGACCTTCACTTATATTCAAGGTCACGGGGGTCAATTATGTGAAAAACATTAAACAACTTCTTCTGAATAACCAAAATGCACAGGGTGATGATATTCGGCCAGTAGCATGCTGAGATGAAGGGCTACAGAGTTTGTTCAAATGATTGACCTTCACCCATGTTCAAGGTCACAGGGTCAACTATGTTAAAAACTTTAAACAACTTCTTCTGAATAACCAAAATGCCCAGGGTGATGATATTTAGTCAGTAGCATACTAGGATAAAGGACTACCAAGTTTGTTTAAATGGATGACCTTGAATGATATTCAAGGTCACAAGGAGCAAATATGTTCAAAATATTTAAAGAACTTGTTTTGAATAACCAAAAGGCTCAGGATGTTGATATTTAGTCAGTAGCATGCTGGGATCAAGGACTACTATGTTTGTTAAAGTGAATGACTTTGACTTATATTCAAGGTCACAGGGGTCAAATCTGTTAAAAATCTTTAAACGAACTCTTCTGAATAACCATGGGTCCCAGGATGTTGATACTTTGCAAGTTGCATCTTGAGATGAAAGGCTATAACATTTGTTCAACATAATGACTTTGTTCGACTTTCAATCACAGGGGTGAAATGTTTTAAAAAAAAATAAAAGGTTCTTTTGAATGAATTTTAATCATAAATACTGATATTTTGCCTGTAGCTTTATTTTAGATCACTTTTAAGGTTACAAGTGAGAGATTTCTACCAGGTGAGCGATGCAGGCCCATTGGGCCTCTTGTTAATTTTGTGTAAGGTGCATGGTTACTATATTTATTTTGTAATTTTTCATATTTCCCCTTTGCACATATTTATGCTTATTGTATACACTGACAAATATAATTAGCTGATATTATGGACCATCTGGTTGTAAATGAAGAACAATTCAATTTTTTTAATTTTTAATTTTAACTTCAGATTTTAATCAAAATACCAGCGGTAATATGTAGAACACAAGTATCCCCTTTTCTCTTTCTGTGTCTATACTTTCTATAGTACGAAAGAAAAGTAGGTTATTCTTAATACTGCCCCATTCTCAGTATATATGAAATAAAATAAATACATTTGAATACTAGGGGTAGTTTCCAGGACACTGTAAATTAGTTTCAAGGGTACAATACATGTATTATTTCTTTATAACTAGAAATTGTGTAGGCATTTCTATTAAAAAAAGATAACTTGAAATCAATTGATTTTTGAATTTTCTTATTTATCTTCCTTGAATTTATTTATGTGAAATATTTAACCCAAGAGGTTTGATTTGTGATTTTGTTTAATTATTTGAAATTTGTAACTCAAGAATTTTCGTTAGAAGAAAACCACTAGTCCTTATGTGACAACGGTGACCTTGATATTTCATAACTGGTCAGAGATGAGCTGTCAAAAGTCAAGCGTTTCTTTGAATTACCTCCCTTTGAAAAATTGTCACGTTTGAGGAAAAAGAATAATTATATTTCATTATACATACCTATGCTGTGTGAAATACTAATCAGCGAGCTAGAATTAGTCATTTTTACCTGTCTTCCCTCTCCTTCATCCTTTAGATTGACCCACATGTCCCTGTACGGGGGCCGATAACCTTAATTTGTAAAAAATAAAATTCCATTCATGAAATACTAAACCAAATGGAATTAAGCTTCAAATTATTATAACAGACTGCAATTTTGTTGCACATATTATATATTTGCATATATTCATTCTTTCAAAATATTATATGACATTGATGAAAAATATATTCGTTGCAATGAGACTTGAATTTGAATACTAATCCAGTACTATATCAAGCATATAAAAGTATATTTTATGTATCATGGCATCGCTACTAAATACCTGGCAATGAAAAAAAAAAAAAAAACATTTTCTTAACTTTGCACCAATTTTATATACTGGAGCTTGTGAACATTATCTGCTCAATGCATATTTGTGTGCAAAAGAATATTATTCCATTTATACCAGATTGATACTGTATATAATAAGACAGTTTATTTGCTTGTCACTAATATTTTGTTGCTACATAGCTGTTGTGATTTTCACTGTAGTTAGCACAATAATCATGCATGGTTGACGTTTCACAAATATGCAGCAATTCTTTTTTTGGCTTTTTCATTGGTTCATTGATTTATTTTAATTAACATTTTGTTGCCTATTTTTATATATTTCAGATGAAAGAGGTTTGTATTTGAGTCTATATATATAACTTGTGTCATGCATATAGCATAATAAAAAAATGTGTGGTTATTATATATAGATATATATATATTACAATTATATATTAGAAACATTAATTTTCTACAACTAAAACCGACACTCGTTCAGAAAGATTTGTCCCGATATGTGGGGTTTTTTTTATCTTCGGGTGAAAATATGACACTCTTGATGTTTATTGTTCAACACAGAATAAATTTGAATAAAACTAAAATTAAGTATAATTTAGAAATACATTATACTTGGTTTGTGCATGCCGATGAAATATGACAGCAACTTTACGTTTTCCTGTGACCCGCTTTATTGGGTATAGCCGGCAAACTTTTACGTTCCTGCTTTTCATGACTGACCTCAGTGACTGTTTCATATCAGTTGTTTTTGATGTGCGTAAAAATGCTGATGTACGAAAAATAGCATATTAATAAATTATGTTCATGCAGTTTTCATGGTTGCTCTTCAGCAGAACACATTCATCTATAAAAACTGTTGTCAGAAATGAATTTGAAAATTCTTAAGCTTAAAAATCTCCGGTTGTGGCAAGAAAATCAAAACAAGTATAAGGTCAACATATAAAAAAATGATGAATAAAGTTTTAAAAAAAGTGGACTTGATTTTCAAGCAAGTGAATGATGTGTTAAATATAAAGATCCTTTGTTAGTAAGCTAGATGCATCTGGTTGATAACAAGGTTTTGTCTTCTTCTTTTTTTTCTCAATGATTTTCTGTCATTTCGTTAATTTTCCTCTTTGGAATTAAAAATATATATAACAATTACTTCCAGCATCATAGTTAATTAGATTTGGTTTCTTTCCATTTCATTTCTTTTACTGTTTTAAAATGGTTTTAAAGATTTTATTGTTAAGGATATATGCTTTGATTATTGTGACTTGACTACAAACACAAAAAAGGGGGAAATGATGGTAGTATTATACTGTTAAAGTACTCTGAAATTGTCGTTTTATTTTCCTGACTAAGGAAAATATTATCAGTTACTGGAATATTTTGAATAGCGACAGTGAGTTAGAAGTTTGTGTTTCCCTAATTTGTCCAGATTTGTAATGAGTTGAGCTGAATATCAAAAATAACTCTTTTCAATAATGCATGTTTAGGTCGTAAAAACTTAATCAGAAAAGTTCTGTGTGGAGATTTAAAAATTGTATCTATTGTTTTTGCATCATACATTTGTTTAAAATAATATTGCGCTGTATTAACCATTTGAAAACGATACCATACATGATAGAAATTCTCCCAGCTTGGTACTATGAAAACAAGGAAAGAATTAGGCAGTCTGATTAAATCAAGCTTGGATGTGTGTCACATTATCGATGTAAAATTTGTGAATAATTCACATGAAAAATTGGTAACAATTATTCGAGTAAAAGATAGCTATATAGCTGTTTAGAATTGATATAACTTAACATCATCTTGAAATGCCATGTAAGTTTCATAGTGAATCGTAAAATCAGAATTAAGCTTAGGGTCTCCTACCATTGCCAAAATCTGTAAATATGCATTAAATCAAATATTGTTAAACTTGACTTATAGCTTTGATAAAATCAATACAACAACCTTTTATGAATCAAAATAAAGAAGAAATGAAAATCAAAGTAAATATAAGTGTTAAAATGCAGTGGAGTAAGGATGGGATTTGAACCAGGGATCTGCGATCATTGTACTGTAATCGTAACCGAACTGAGCTGGTCGACAGTAGTACCTAGAGTCATGCTATATTTATATCCAAAACAAAGTAATGGCAAGTTACTGCATGTATGAAAAATAACAGTGGGCTTCTAGAGATCCTAGTTTCAAGGACCATGTCAATTCCGAATCCTGAATAAGCCCCAAAAAAATCATTTATTGTTATTCAATAATACTGAACTTTTGTTTTGACACTGGTCATTTCTACAATTGTTTTATACAATGTTGAGGTTCAGTGGGTATTTTTCGTTGAGTTTCGATGGGCCCTTTTTGTCTCTCTTTTGGAAGAAAATATACCAATTTGGAAGTAGCAATCTGCAAATTTTGGGAATCGGGTGTAAAAAGGAAATAGTTTCAGTTGGGAATGGGTCCCATTATGAGCTCTAAAAAGTGCCCCCCATCCCCCCAAAAAGCACTGGGTAAATAGCATGTTATTATGCGAAGTATGTTGCTGTGGCATGGGGCTAGATATATACATATCTAACTATACATATACACAAGTGTTGCATGGGTTCAATAACAAGCAAAGAAATGGTCATAAGAAATGAAAGCCTGAAATGAATTGATTATCCACTCACAGTGAGGGTGGTCTTGAAGGGATATTAAGGCATTTGGTTTGTTTTCATATTCACCTTTTGTCGTCATTATAGAAATTTTATTTCTGAATTGATTTTGAAAATATTAGTCAAGTGTGAGGATATCTCAATCAAGTTCATGTTTCAGGGATCAAGATCAAGGTTACCATTACTACCTAAAGAAAATGTTGTTGTTGCTCTAGTGACTTAATTTGGGAATAGACCTTCACATATTAGTCAAGCACAAGATTTCCTAAAGCAAGTTCATAAGGTCAAGGTCACACAAGATTGGCCAAAAGAAGTTTCAAAGGTCAAGGTCACACAAGATTGGCTAAAGCAAGTTTTAAAGGTCAAGGTCACACAAGATTGGCCAAAGCAAGTTTCAAAGGTCAAGGTCACACAAGATTGGCCAAAGCAAGTTTCAAAGGTCAAAGTCACACAAGATTGGCCAAAGCAAGTTTCAAAGGTCAAGGTCACACAAGATTGGCCAAAGCAAGTTTCAAAGGTCAATGTCAATATTGGTTTAAACATATTTCCAAGGTCAAGGTTAGCCTTACTATTGATAGAAGATACTAACTATCAGGAAAGTTGCTTTTGTGTGTTGTATTACTTGGTTTACTGTAAGTCTTAGATGCATCCAACACAAGATATAAAATGTCTTACCAACATGCATGCGAGGGGCTTTGGATCCTTTGCAATGCCTTGTGTTTGCCAATGTAAGTGTAATATATCATTCACTATTTAATATAAGGCTACAATTTCACATACATGTGTTATTGAGAAAGTAATATTTTGATCATACATGCAAAGATAATGATAATAAGCTGTCTTGATCCAGATACTGTTCAGCGATATTGCCATATTGTCAATATTGTGTTTTAAGCCCTAAACGTTGGATGTCTAACGAGTATGATAATGTCTTGCCTTAGTTGAAGTATGTTGTGTCTTAAAACATCAGAATTTAAACAACAGAAGTATTTAGGGTAACAATAATTAATACTTGTATTGATTTTAGAGTTAAAAGTAAGGTTTCAAATGTCTCTTACAAGCATCCAGCCGAGTGAGCTAGATTGAAACACATACCTACTCACATTGAATACAGAAACATTTGTGCATATTTTGTTATTTATGTTAATTGTTTAATATGGTAGTGAACTTACTGATTTCAGGCAAATTTTTGTTTGCATGAAATGAAAACATGCTTGTTTAAATTTTGGTAAAAAAAAATGAATTCAGTTTCAAATTTTCATGGGTTTTAAAAAAAACACAACAAAAGAACTAAATTAAATATACAAAAAATAACTTCTTAAATTTCTAAAATGGATATATTTGGATCTAAGGTTCTTTACAATGAATGTTATACTTTTTCCTACAGGTTGATGGAATGGGATGTAGGGTTTACCAAAATGTATTTCCTGCAAAAGTATATAAGCTTATATCCTTACTGAATGTTTTAGTGCTAGAATTCAATCCAGGTGAAAATCAATTTTTATAGTAGTATATATATGTTGGTTATTGAATAAATTCTTTATTGAAACTCATTAAGAAAATCTGTGTGAAAATTGATTAATCAATCAACTTTTTAATTACTTAAAAGGATATTTATTACCTTAAATATATTTATTGTATACTGGAAAATTTTGCTGCAGTTCAATTTTTCGCCTTTTTCACCCTAGATGAGGGTGAATTCATTATAACAGCAAATACATGTTAACTACATAATATGCATAGTAATTACGAAATGTGAAGGGCGAAATTAACGCTGGGCGATATTTGATTTTATGGGTGAAGTGTGTAAGTTTCATGGGCGAAAATTTCCTCATATATACTGTATATCCCTATTTAATTCTGTTTATCTCTACCCTCTTAACCAGGTAGATCTGTTTTTTCTTATGTCTTTGTTTTTTACAAAAAAGAACAATTGCTGATGTAATATGACTCTTATCAACAAAATCTCATGATATTTTGTATCATATAGTATCGGCTGTTGTGTATGAAGCAGCGTAATAACACTTTCACATAGACAAATGTATTTTAGATATCAGCAATTGTGATGTCAGTTGGTACACTTTATTGATGTCAATAACCCATAGTAGAAATCAAAACTCATCGTATTTCCTTTGAACATAAAATACATTTTCTATTTTATTACTGAAATTATAAAAACTTGATAATTAATTGAGTATTTAGCATAGCCAAAGAAGTTAAGTCAGTTATAAATGAGCACCTTTGCATTGACAGTAAATAAGGGCATCAACGTCATCAAGTGAAACAATAAATAAAAAGGGTGTGGGGGGACAATGAAGTGTTACGTATATATACATGTTATCATGGTCTTGCATTCAGAATGTATGACTTCATCATAATGTACTGAAAAGCTGTCTAAGGTAGTTAGTATGTGAATTACCTGGTGATACTATAGAATATAGAATCTCTCATCGTCATTTGATCTTAAATGTATTGTGAGGACAATATTCACCCGAATAACAAGGAATTGGAAGAAAGCAAATTATAAGCTGTTTCATTAAGTTTTGACGTTTTTCAACCAAGTTTCAAATTAAGATAAAGCTGATAATGTATGGTAAGAATCATCAGTTAATAAGTTTTCATAATCTTGTTTGTTGTTCTTAACACCTGATAATAGCTTAAAGATAGTCACATCGAAACCATTCTCATTTATTTATAAGTAGGTTCCACATGTATTAATTAATTATATTCTATATATGTAGAATCAGATATTAATTTGATAAAAGAAAACTGAGAAGAAAGATGTATGTTGATGGCTGTGTCTAGAAAAATCTCTCATTTGATTAAGACATATATTGTAAAAAAATCAAGTCTTTCAGTTAAATATTAAATACTTGGATAATAAAGGCAAAATGATATTTTTTGTGTGATATCTGTTTGTAAATAAATATAGATATAAACTAGAATCAAAATAGTTATCAAGCTGGTTATAAATCACCTTAATTAGTGCAAGTTAATTAGTAAGTCTTTGTGTTTGTCAGAGTGTTGACCCTGTGCAAGACACCACCCTCCTCATCCACTTCTTTGGACCCAAGGGCAGACAGGTGCTCAAGTACGAGGACTTCCACAGGTAAGAATCTTGGCTAAGGATTTACAGCGACATGCCGCATATGTTACGTAATACTTCTTTTTTGTCTCGCCAAGACGAAGTTGCGGAAGCAAGACTTAGGTGTTGCTTTTCCGGTGACAGCAGCAACAGGCAAGACATATCACTGAATTGCTTGTTATAAAGAATTCAGTCTTCCGTGAGTGTAAGATCTTATTTATAGGGCTCCTGCAAACTCAGCTTCTCAGACTTCCAAGTTATTCAGATCTTCAAAGAACTATTGATTACTGTCTTTAAGAAACTTTCAATCAGTTTGGAAATTTCTTGAATGTCCCAAGTTCTAATGGTCAGGAGAACTCTGGATCGTTTCAAATTCTTTTAATTTTTTTTATCCAAGATTTGAAATAGAAACGTCCAATTTGTGTGTAATTGTTTTCATTTCCTTATGTCAGATTTATGGAAAACCTTCAGTCGGAGGTGATTGAGTTGGAGTTTATGGAGTTCTCTAAAGGCATGGCCACCATCACAGAGGAGGATTTTGCACACATACTTCTACGCTACACAATGTTTGACAAGACGGACGTCCAGGCCTGCATCACACGTGTTAAGGAACGCATTCCTGCAGTACAGGTAAGTTGTCGTCCAGGCCTGTATCAAAAGTGTTAAGGAATGCATTCCTGCAGTACAGGTAAGTCTGTCGTCCAGGCCTGTATCACACTTGTTAAGGAACGCATTCCTGCAGTACAGATAAGTCTGTCGTCCAGGCCTGTATCACACGTGTTAAGGAACGCATTCCTGCAGTACAGATAAGTCTGTCATCCAGGCCTGTATCACACATGTTAAGGAACGCATTCCTGCAGTACAGATAAGTCGGTCGTCCAGGCCTGTATCACACGTGTTAAGGAGCGCATTCCTGCAGTACAGGGAAGTCTGTCGTCCAGGCCTGTATCACTCGTGTTAAGGAACGCATTCCCGCAGTACAGGTAAGTCTGTCATCCAGGCCTGTATCACACATGTTAAGGAACGCATTCCTGCAGTACAGATAAGTCGGTCGTCCAGGCCTGTATCACACGTGTTAAGGAGCGCATTCCTGCAGTACAGGTAAGTCTGTCGTCCAGGCCTGTACCACACGTGTTAAGGAACGCATTCCTGCAGTACAGATAAGTCGGTCGTCCAGGCCTGTATCACACGTGTTAAGGAGCGCATTCCTGCAGTACAGGGAAGTCTGTCGTCCAGGCCTGTATCACTCGTGTTAAGGAGCGCATTCCTGCAGTACAGGTAAGTCTGTCGTCCAGTCCTGTATCACTCGTGTTAAGGAGCGCATTCCTGCAGTACAGGTAAGTCTGACGTCCAGGCCTGTATCACTCGCATGAAGGAAGCACATAACCCTAGTGAAAGTATGTAAATGTCCTAGGCTGTATGACATACATCAAGGAACTCATTTTCAGGACACTTTATGTCAAATGCCAAGGCCTGGGTTACACATAAAGAAAAGTAAAAGGAATGGAAAAGTGCACAGCAAAGATTTGGAAGGAGGAGGAAAGTAATGTAGTGGGACTGGACTGCTCAGTAGCTCAATTGGTAGAGTGTCCATCTAGATTCCAGATGGTCCCTGGTTTGAATCCTGAGAAAAATGCACAGCCAGACTGAAATTAGAATTTAGAACTCGAGACAAACTCTCTACCAATTCAGATACCTGTTCCAACGACGGACCATGTGACCAGATCTTCTACAATTGTGCACTTGTGCAAAAACATTGAACTTATGGTGATGTAATACCTCATTATCAGAACAATTAAAAAACAAAAATGCACAGCAAAATTTAAGAAAAATGAGGAAGGATTGTAGCAGAACTGGACTGGGTCGACTAGGTAGCTGAATTGGTAGAGCATCCATCTAGATTTCAGAGATTCCCGGGTTCAAATCCTGGTCACTGAACCAAATGTAACAGGAGCAGAAAAATGCACAGCCAGACCGGGAAAAGAACTCTAGACAGACACTCTACCAATTGAGCTACATGACCAGCCAACGATCGACCCAGTCCAGCTCCGCTGCACTTGTACAAAGACAAAAAAAGCTAAACCATTGAAATATGGTAATGTATTAGCTCATTATCAAATAAATTGAAAATAAAATTAATAAGAAGTTTGTCTTTGTAATATGTTGTCTGTCATGAGAATAGGTACATGGAAAATCCTAAATCTGAAAGTGTTATTTCCATTCTTCATAGCTGCTGCTACTGATTCGTTTGCTCCTAAATATAGTTTTCAAATGAAACTACACCCCAGGTAGAGATGAATATTTTAAGTAATGAAGAATTTCTCTATACCCAGAGATTGAAAAATCATAACAACTGATATCCACTTTACACTATGGAATTTATATAATATCCTGTATATATAAAGACTGATGAACTTATATAACATGTTTGTCTCCCCTTATAACATGCTTGTCTCTCCTTACAGGGTATCACATTCGAGGAGTTTAAACAATTTTGTCAGTTCCTCAACAGTTTGGATGACTTCACGATTGCCATGAAGATGTATACATTTGCTGATCAGGCCGTGTCCAAAGGTAACCAGACAACAACTTTAAGGATCCCTGTACCACTGCCAAAAACTGTAATAAAGTATTGGAAACTCTTTCATCTGGCTGGAATATAGCTTTGTTCAATCATTTCTGAAAGAAAAAAAAGCTGACCTTTAAAAAAAAGAATAGAGACGAAATTAACATAATATAATCAACAAACAATTATTAAGCAGGGATAGACTGGATTTGAACCCAGGGCCCGTATTCATTAAACCATTCTCATGCTCAATCATGGATTCTGTGCTGAAACAAGCTTTCTTGTAACTCACTTGAATCATGTTAAAAGATCCAACAGTCAAATGTAAACATTGAAAACAGTATTTGGCTTTAAGTCTCTTCCATTTTTTCCCCAAATCATTGACAAAATAAGGTTTGTTTATTGATTTATAACCAGAACAAGAAATTAGACTTGAGCAAAAAATCTATGCTTGAGCAGGAGAAAGGTTTCATGAATATGGGCCCTGGACTTCAGATTGTTGCACTATCGCACAAACTAACTGAGCTTCATGGTCTATGGATGTCACCTGGCCCAATGGTATTTTGTATTTGCCTGACATTATGATGTTTGACCTTGATTGACCTTGTTGTATGTGACCTTGACTGCTCTTGTTATATTTGACCTTGGCTGTTTGTTTTGTTTTACCTAAATTGACCTGGTCATGTTTGACCTTGACTGATCTTGTCATGTTTGACCTTTACTGACTTTGTCATGTTTGACCTTGATTGACCTCGTTGTGTTTCACCTTACAGAGCAGTTCCAGAGAGCTGTTTATGTTTGTACTGGGAACACACTCAGTCCACATCTAGTGAACACAGTGTTCCAGATTTTCGATGCAGACGGAGACGGTCACCTCAGCCACAAGGAATTTATTTCCATCATGAAGGACAGGCTGCATAGAGGATCTAGGGTAGGTTGACGGCTATTAACTGCTATTTGATAATGTACCTCAATTTCACATTTAGGTTATAAGAACTGCTGCCTCTATATATAAATTGTGGGATTTGTTTTGGTCATTTATACATTCACGCTTCAGTCATACCACATTCTTGGACATATTTGAGATTTCAGAATTGGGATATTTGAAATAATTCACCTTGATATTGGCCTGATTTAAAAAAAAATACTGCAATTTTTTCAGTAGGTTTGAGGAAGATTTAGAATCCCCATTACGAAGTAATCTATGATCTTCTCCCCTGATATATCTAAGTGTGATTACCTTCCCTGTTAGTTTATGGTAGTATTACAGCGTACATTATCTGTGATTACCTCCCCCTGTGCTGTAGTAATAACAAAACTCACTAGTGTCTAGACCTAACACATGTTGTCAGTCATTGATGTTGTTTTTATTGAGCTACATTCAGTAGTTTGAGTAGAACCGCTGTGTTTATGAGTAGCTATAGCTTCATTTCCGACCCCCACCCACTCTATGTGTTGTGGAAAGATTGTTGACAGTTCAATGTTGTAATTTCATTGGCTGATGTACAAGTTAGTTTGAATCGCCTCATCTTTGAGATATTGAAATATGCTTAAAAGAAATATGAGCAATTTGTTGGATAAATTTAAAAATAATTAATGCATGAATGTTTAAATTATCTACCATAAGTAAAAAATATTACTGTGCTTGCAAAAAAACATAAACTTTTGAACAGGTATATAAATAACTTTTGCTTGATAGAATTAAATCTTTTACGAAAGATGTACATTGATTTACAATATTTGTAATTTTTATTTTTTGTTAATTTTCAAATATTTCAAGTATTTTACTAAATCTTTATGAGGATTTTTGGCATTGATATTTCTAAACTAATTTCTTAAATTTTAAATGCTAATAATTTTCTAGATGAAAATCTGATATTTTTTGTTAAATAAAAATCATCAGAGCCTTAATGGGTTATCTTTTCAATTTTATAAACGTGTTAATGTATGTATAATATACACTATCAAAGAACCCTTTTCTTTATACATTACCAATGTTCACTCGTAGTTGATGTGTCTGTATGAATTGATTTTCAGTTGACAGCGGTATGTAATGTGTTTTAAATGCCGAATCA
Organism: Mizuhopecten yessoensis; assembly: GCF_002113885.1. Classification (NCBI taxonomy): domain Eukaryota; kingdom Metazoa; phylum Mollusca; class Bivalvia; order Pectinida; family Pectinidae; genus Mizuhopecten; species Mizuhopecten yessoensis. The sequence continues at coordinate 60,404 of NW_018408901.1, read as the reverse complement.
TTCATGCTGATATATAATTTGTTTAATACAACTTTCCTATACCTCTTTACCTAATTTTTTACCAATTTTCCCAACCAGAATCAAGTCAACACCTTAAAGGGCCTTTTTTCAATAATGATTTCACCATTGGTCTTGGTAGATTCCCGATTTTGTTTTCACAATTTATTTCCCAGCATGCATTGAAGTTATTCCTCTTCCTGGTGATTCCAACATGGTTTTCGTGGTTATTTAGCTCACCTGGCACGAAGTGCCAAGTGAGCTTATGCCGTGGTGCGGCGTCCGTCGTCCGTCCGTCGTCCGTCCGTCCGTCCGTCCGTCGTCCGTCCGTCGTCCAGCGTCAATATTTTACTTTAAACGACTTCTTCTTAATAACCGAAAGGCCTAGGGTGATGATATTTGGCCAGAAGCAAACTGGGATGAAGGGCTACCAAGTTTGTTCAAATAAATGACCTTCATCTATTTTCAAGGTCACAGGGGTCAAATATGTTAAAAACTTTAAACAACTTCTTCTCAATAACCAAACTGCCCAGG
>NW_018408901.1:44061-58557 GCF_002113885.1 Mizuhopecten yessoensis | reverse complement strand
TTCGACTTTCAATCACAGGGGTGAAATGTTTAAAAAAAAAATAACAGGGTCTTTTGAACGAATTTTAATCATAAATACTGATATTTTGCCTGTAGCTTTATTTTAGATCACTTTTAAGGTTACAAGTGTGAGTTTTATACCAGGTGAGCGATGCAGGCCCATTGGGCCTCTTGTTTAAATTTAGATGCACAATAATTAATGAATTCTGTAGAACTGCCACTATAGTTTAATTCTCACTTACTTTGGTTTATCGATTTTTGAGGTTGTTCACAAAATATCACACTGATGCTGGAAAAAGAATATATATTCCATTTTAGCTCACCGTCTACCTGTACTAAAGTTAATTTTTGTTTAAAATACTACTTGGCCAGAACAGCTAAAGGGATTTTGACTGAATTTTCAATTCGTAATCCCTGTACCAATAGAATTCAACATTTCATAAATGTATAAAAGTAAAAGGGAATTATACTATGTAAAAGAAAAAAAGGAATCAGAATATAAATAGGATTGCTTATCAGTTATCTCCCTTGTCAGTGAAAATCGTGTTCAATTTCCAAACAATAATTCTGTACAATCACGAATAATGATTCTGTACAATCAACAAACAATGATTCTGTACAATCAACAAACAATGATTCTGTACAATCAACAAACAATGATTCTATACAATCAACAAACAAAAACTATTCTGCTGATCGACTCTGTTTCATTTGAATTGAAAGCTCATTGATCATTCTTTATAAACACATACACATTAAAACTTAATTTGGTTTTAATTTTATCAACACATATTATAGTATCTAAATTAGGTTCATTGTTTCCTGCTGAAATATAGGTTGTTTAGATGGAACATGCAGGGTAGATTTCTTTACATTAATAGCTGGTACGTGTAAGAGACTGTTACCATACTACAAGATAGCCAGCTTTGGTGAAAGAAAATATTTCCTCTTTGAAATTGACACTTTTCCTTTTTTGAGCATAATATACTTGTATAGTATTCTATCATGTTTGTTTGAGACATTTTACAGACATATTTCTTACATATCCAATTTCTTTCACTGAATTTGTTCAATTCAGTCACCCAACAAAATAATCACAAAATTACACTATATTATGTTGAGAAAAATATAAGTGAACAAGCACAACTTATGTTTTGAGAATCTGAACATTCCTTATTCACGTACTGTAGAACTTTCATTAGTTGTTGTGAAAGCTTTTTTTTCATAATAGGGATTATGGAGAGTTCGTTATATGTTTCTTCAGTTTTATGAAATATTTCCACGTTTTCAAGTAATATCTGTCAAAGTACACTGGTGTGAGTACCACACTGTTAATACGTGCTCCGTTGGATCCGAGTACCTCTGTGTCGATGTACAAACACTTGTTCGAGTACCATTCGTCAACATTCATTTGTTTGAGAACCTCTGTTGATGTACATCATGCACTTGTGCCAGTACGTGAATTTGTTGATTACGAGTACCCACTCAAACAGAAGATAGCTTTATATCAAACTTGTAATTACTTAGTGGACCTATGAATTTGTGGATGAAGGTAATATTACCCATGAAATCAACGAAATTGAAAACCCCACGAAAATTATTGATTTTACAGTATATACATGTACTTCTCTAATGATGTCTTTTGATATTACGTGTTCAGAAATGGAAGAAATATTACATGGCGGTAAGATTTCCTTTCTCAGATCAGATGATGTATTTGGCTAGAGATATCGTGACAATATATAATCTTCACGGTCGTGACTGCGAATAAACTGCAATGATTTGTGTCAGTAATTTGTATGTATACCGTGTCACTAATATGTACTGTTTGACTATATAGTCGGCATCCCTGAGTTGGAAAACTAACTGCAACCACAGGATGGCATGCATGATTTATAGTGAGGGTTTGTCGTGTAAGGTGAAGGTCGCATGACCTTTCATGTCCTTATATTATTGAGTTGAGTGTTGTCAAATTACATGAAAATTTGTACTTCACAAAATTATACTTGTACAATGTCAAGTGATGTTTAGTCTTGTTCACCCCGATTCTCGAACCTCAGAAGAGTCGGATCAGATTGGTCGCAGAAAAATATACCAATTGATGGTTTTATGGTTTTGGTTAACAAAAGTGCTGATAGAAAAAGAATATTGACAAATTTCTTGATTTATTGACAAATTTCTTCAGTAAAAATTTGCTTTGCATTGGACCTATAACAAATCAGCATGCTATGGAAGAGTTTGAAACCAAATCTGAAAACAGACTAAAATAATTCTTAAATATGAAGCCTTGTTGCTGAAGTAACAATTTTGGAACTTTTGTTGCCAAACCACCCTCCCCTTAACTCATACACTCCTGAAATTTCATTATGAACTATTCCAACTTTCGAATTGGAAGGGTTCAAATATGTCTTCAGGGGTGAATGAGTTAAAAAAAATGTACCAGTAAATCAGAGCCAATAAAGGTTTCTTCATTTCATGGCAATAAAACTGGACTCTCAGCTTGCTGTTGTTGTGCAGTCGAAACAGAGGCTCAGGTTGAACAAGACTAAGTGACACTTTGTAAACATTCTGTTATCATTGTCTTTGGGTTGAGATAAGATATTTTTACAATTACGTGAAGGGTTTATGTGAAAAGAAAATAGAAATATGTATTACACAATATGCAACCTGCATCCTGTTAATTACTGGTAAGAGACCTGGTGTTGTAGAAAGCAATGTCACTGCTACTGTTAATTTACATGCGTTTTATTAATCAAATAAAAGTTGACAGGTCCACTACATTGTAAGAGTTATTCCCCTTTGAGTATATTTTATGAAATTTGATTACCATCTTTGAATTTCCAGCACATCTTATCATGCATCTCACCCTGGGAAAGAGCGTGACCTACACAATTTATCAAATTTGTACATGGAGTTACTGTGGTACTTTGGTTTTTCAAAATGTAGTACAATTTATGAATTCTCTCTTAAGTTACCATGGCAACTTCGACAGTCTTTGCAACAAAACTTATCTGATCTCTACAGTAAGTTTCCATGGTAACTTTGTTTACAATTGTAGGTAGCAGCATTTACCAAGTACAGACAGATTATTGCATTTGTTCACTGAGAGTTGTTGTGTATACATTCAGCATGTAGGATTTTGTGTTGTGCAGAACATGGTTATAAGATATATATGTAGGAGTGCATTGTCACTGTTAAATTATGTGATTGTGATATATACACAATTTTTAGAGAATGTGGATATTTGATCACGTGAATTACTAAAAATGGAGGAAATAATGTGTGTGAGTTGTACTTCAGAAGTCATATATACATAGTATAAATAGCCATAGAGATCAGTATACAATTGAATCGCCTCCCTTGGTCAACTTTCTAGAATTGTATGTAATATACAAAATTTTGAAATTGAATCGATAGTAAGAAATTTGTAATTGAGGGAGGAAATGGATAAACACTTCATGAGATTTATAAGATTATCAAGGTAATTACTAACCTTAGAATATTTTCCAAATTACGAAACCCGAGACCTTTGAAAGGAAGATCATAAAATCATACTGAAGCAAGGTAAAATGATAAAAAAGAATTATACATAAAATTGCTTTAATATCACTTGGCAAAAAGGATGTAAAATGTATAAGATTTGTTCTGGAAAAGGGTCTCTTTGAACTTGATTGCTTGGCACAGAAACAAGGAAAAGTGTCATTATTGTTTTTGGTAATGTTCTATGGGCTTAGTAGATATTAGGCCGGACATGGGGACTTCATAAAACATGAAGTCCCCATGTCCTGCCTAATATCTACTTAGCCTATAGAACATTACCAAAAACAATAATGACACTTTAATATTCTACATTCCAGCTTTTGTCGTGTATATTACTGCTTGCTTCTTTTAGCAGTGAAATAGCAATAAATATGTTGAAAATTTCAAAATAATTCATTTCTTTCCTACCTGGATTTTTTTTTTTTAAATCTTAAGTAGTATTTTCTTTTATATTTGCCTTACAAGATGTTATTATAAAATGTGACATGACTTTAACCACACATCAACATCATTAAAGGTCCATGTGGTATATAAACTGACTCACCAACATGTACAAATAATTACTTTGCATGGCATTGTTACTATATAGATACAGTGGAACCCCCTTATTATGATATTCTATTTGCCAGAGAAAAATATCATAAGAACTGAGCAAGCTGTTTTCGATCAGACATATATTGATGTGGAAACATGGAAAAATATAAATACAAACTGATAAAATAATAATTGAAATAATTTGATCATTGTTATTTATATCAGCGTGTTGGAAAAAAATTGACCTTGACCTTTGAACCTAATGACCTTGAACTTTGACCTCAGTGTGTCTCTAATTTTGACCAAATTTGCTTCATAATGTCATAAAATGTTCATTAATGAAAAGCTTCAAAATTTGACCTTGACCTTTGAACCCAATGACCTTGACCTTTGACCTAGACTTTTTACCTCAGTATGTCTCTTTAATTCTGACCAACTTTGCTTCATTATGTCATAAAATGCTCATTAGTTTTCAGGAATAACGAATTCTGAATAGGTTTTGAATTGTCATTTCATTTATTGTTAGCTATTTGAGCAGAAGAACTGAATTGTACAAACTCCTTACATGTAACAGGGACCAAAAAAAACATTCTTTTACAAATGAAAATGTTCAGGTCACCTGGCTTTCTATATCTGGGTAATGATTTTAATTACCCGTAGTAACTTAATTACGTGTCATATTTATTTTAATGACACATATAATGACCACTTGATAGGGTGATCTGAAGAATTTGTGTAGCTTACCTGAAACAGATTTTTGTCAAATCCTTTCAACAATTACATAGTGTTTTTGAGGTTGTGCTACACTTAATTTTGGAAAGAATTACATGGGTGGTAAAAAAGGCCAGTTGTTCAAAAGGTGGTCAGCTTAGTCACTGTTTAATGACATTTTTCAACCTTTGATAGTTTTGTCAATGTTCAAGGTAAAATCTCACAATTTTGCATGTGACTTCACGCTACTAAATATGGATATTTGGAAAGTTGTCTCTAATTTAATAATTTTGTTTTAAACTTACACACAAATTAAAATTTATGCTAATCACTGATTAAGCTAATCACTTTTTGAACAACTGGGCCCAGATTATAGAAAAACATACAGTTTGTGGATTTTTAAAAGTTCAAATACTTACGTTAAAGAACTTTGTAGCTGGCACTGGTTATTTTGGCTGATTTAAATAAACATCGAGATCAGACTGATTCTTGTAAGCACAGAGTCCTCTCTGTCTTAATCATATTTATATCATTGTAACTTAAACAAATCAAGTCACAATATTGGCAGCTGGCTGTGAGATTTTTCTTATTAAAACTCAATTCCATTCATCATTTTTGATTTTCTGAAAAGTGATCACAGGTATCATATTTCAGGTAACATATACACCTTTAAGACAAATGATTTCATTGTAAATTGCAGTGGAAAAAAGTCTGCCTACTGTATAACATGAAATGTTCACTGTGTATAAACATTCATGATTTTCGTGTTCGCTTTTGAACCACGAAAATAAATACGACAAATTTGAATGATACACGACGTGTCTACTGTTTGTTAATATCATCCACAAAATTTTGTACCACGAAATGATCTAAATGGCTTCAAACCACCAAGGAAAGTATCCACGAACATTTCGTGTTATACAGTATAAGAGATCCCCTGTGACCCGCCCACCCAAAGCCCCTACACCTCCAAACAAAGAATAAAGCATTCTTAATTCTTTCCTCTAGTCTGAACAAACGATAAAAACTTCAAAGAAATGGATAGTTGCTTATACTTTGTCAATATATGTGTCTGGTCTCTCGACCCACCACCAGGGTGCTTGATAAAGTGAATACAATATCTGGAGAATATTAAACATTCTAACAGAATGTCAACAGCAATACTCTAGCTGTTGAAGCATACAGCAGATGTGGTGCATGCCCTAATCAAAATATTTAAAAAGAAAATATTAATCACCAGAATTGCAAAACATAATTTATACTCTATGTAAGTTCACAATGCACTGGTTTAGCATGGAAATTGCAAAAAAAAGTAAATATACACCAAAATAAATATGTTTACAATATTGAAATTCATCTCCATTACTTTGTTAATTTTGTATTCTATTAAGCTTGTATTTCTCATGATTTCTGCTTCAATTATGGTATATATTATCATCACAATCTTGTTTGTGAATCTGAAATGACACAAGATCAATCATTGCATTATATAATCTTCTACTTCCTTTGATATTAATCATATTTAGAGGTTGATACATTCTTGTGTAAACCTCATTTCATGTCAGTAATTGTTTATCTATCATATGTACTGCAAAAACTGATTTGTTTCCTCTTTATGGTGTACCGTCAAACTTTGTCACTATAAACTCATATCTATATTCATTAATCTCTCAACCTTTTCATAGGTCTAATGGTTGGAATGTAATATTGTTTCACTGTACATTTAATTGTAACACTGTCACTCTTGCACTATATGATTAAAGATTGAAATGTAAGTGTAAATGTATATATGAATTTTTATTTTATTTTTCTTACTTTCAGTCTCATCTGATGCATACCCAGGATAACTGGAGCTCGTTCAAGTCTTGCGTGAAGAATGAGATGAAATCTTACTGAACAACCCAAATGTGTGATGTTACCGAAAGTCTTAGTTGGTGTCATGGCAACCACCAATGACATCCTTTGGTTTGTTGTCAAGGCAACCACCAAAGTCATCCTCTAGTTTGTTGTCAAGGCAACCTCCAAAGTCATCCTCTGGTTTGTTGTCATGGCAACCACCAATGACATCCTCGGGTTTGTTGTCATGGCAACCACCAAAGTCATCCTCTGGTTTGTTGTCACGGCAACCTCCAATGTCATCCTCTGGTCATAGATGCGCATCACTCTCACTGAACACTCCAACTTTGTAATGTAACCACCAGTAGTGATGTCATGACAACCACCAACATAATCTTCCGGCCACGACAGTATGAGGACGTGTTGATGACATCACCGGCATTGCCTTATACAGACACAGAATCATTGATGTTACAGGAAGACATTTCATCATGGCATATCAATCTTACATCATTTCAACTATTCTTTGACCTCCACTGACCTTGTCCTGTGGACAAAACTTTATCAAAAGGATCATAAAACGAAGTCTATAAATACAGCTATTCAAATGTCTTGAGAAATATGCCAATTGAAATACATCATTATTGTTTTTGAAAGCCACTTTTTGGAATCACTATAGTCTAATAAACACTAGATATCTGTATAGATGTATTATTTGCTGGGTAGATAATTAAGTCACTTTCTGTGTAGATAAAGTCAATAACTTGTGTATAAAAATCCATGAAAACTGTTGGAATAACTATGGAATAAATGCCTTGTGTATTGGTGTTAATGTTCTTTTCAGTAACTTTAAGTCCAACAGAAAATATGCCATGTACATGGATTTTATCAAAAACAATTTCTTAAACCTGAATAATCTGAGAGCAGGTTTTCAGATTTATAATTCCAGCCATGTTTATTGTTAGATGTATTTTGTTTTCAACCTTCCTGAACATTACATTTAAAACATTCATATTTAAAATTGATCTCAGGAAAGACTTGAGATCCTTTGACCTTTCCTAACTTTTTTAGAACAAATTTCATTGTCAATATATTATGTTGAAACTTACCATGTAGAAGGTAGATAAACTCGTGTATCAATTTCCTATTCTAGAGAATTATCAATAGTTCAATTCTAAATTAGCGCTTTTCTAACAAGCAGTCAACCTATTATTGTTCCATATTATATTTTTGTGTGTGCATAATTTATTAAATTAATTGATATCCCATATTTGCCAACTCACTATTTAGAAGGGAGACTCCCGATTTTGGACCCTTACATTTAGTATTTTCAACCAGTGAGTTTGCTCAACTATTCCTATATTCTAAGATCTAATGCTTTCATCTGGTTTACACACACATCTTATTTGTGTTTTAATTTTGAGCATGAAGAATTTCCCCTTTGGAAATTTCAAAAAGTTGACAAGTATGATATCCTATTACGATTTTGTATCCCAATTCAAGTAGAGAGCTCACGGGCATGACTTAGGTAGTAGAGAGCTCACGGGCATGACTTAGGTAGTAGAAGTTCTGGCACTATATCATATACTTTCACTCGATTCACTTACTATGTAGACTGAAACAAAATAATGAAAAAAATCAATTCTATATAAATAAATTATTCAATGCTTTCAACATTGTTAATTTATGAAAATATAATTAGTATACTTGTAATGTTATAAATTAGTTGTGGTATATAGATATATATATATGTTATTTGATAAATAGTGTGAAGGAATTTTCTTATGTTTCAACTGAATATGTGTAAGATGTTTTTTAATAAGTTTAAAGTTAAAAATAAAAAAAAATATTCTTATACCATAAAACAACACCCCTATTATTCCATTCAACATTTGATGGAAGCAGTTACCTATCTGTGTAAAGATGGTAGAGTTGCATCTGGCCCCAGTTGTTGCTACTTGAGAAACCCTTTCTGCCTTTTTACATAATGAGATCACTGACTTTATATATGTTCCAAGTGTGTCACTACTGTGAAATCAGCAAATTTTGTGGGCCTAAAATTATGAGTACCCACTCATACGGAGAATAGCTTTATGTCAAACTTGTAATTACTTTGTGGACCTCTGAGTTCTTGGATGAAGATTACCCACGAAATCAACAAAATTAAAAAACCCACAAAAAGGAGTGATTTCACAGTATGTAGATTTTTAGCTGTAGTATTTTCTTCTTGGTGCCATTTGTGTCTACTTACGATCATAAATAATTCATTTTTCTTGGTATCATGTATCTGTTGAAGAAGGCTGGTACATCTGTGTTCACAATTAAAGAAATTCTACACAATCAGGGTTTTCATTGTGACATGATAACCTTGAATTTGGCATTTTAATGCAAACGGAAAAATATGACGCATTCAAATTTATGTACGAAATCTGATTTGCTCCATTACACCGTATGGACTGATTACCTGAAAATAAAAAAAAATGTTTTTTAAATTCATTGCTAAATTATTTGAGGATTTTTTTATTGTTTTGTTGCTGAAGTAATAATCGATCGGAATTGTTGGCACTTTCCGTTCTCCTTTATGGAAAGTGCCGACAGTTTCCGATTGCAGTAGGATCTCTCCTGTAGTGACTGGTGTACTTGTTTCCTTCAGATTTATCTGTGTTTATTGTCTTTGCCTTTTTACTGCCTGTTATATCCTATATATTTTAAAACTAGATTTTTGGAATTGTTGAAATTTCAGATTCTATGAAATAAAATCTTTACATAATGTTTGTCTGGTTAGTTATTTCCAAAAGTGAATACACAAAAAAAAGTCATGGTGATGTTGACAGTGAATCCACACAAAGATGACAGATGGATCCTAAGTTATAATTGCCTCTTAAAGATATATAACTGTGTTTATGATTTTTCAGGAAGGTGAACTTATGCTGTGGTGTGGCGTGACGTCCGTCTGTCGACCGGCGTTAATATTTTACTTTAAACAACTTCTTCTCAATAATCAAAAGGCCTAGGGTGATGATAGTTGGCCAGAAGCAAACTGGGATGAAGGGCTACCAAGTTTGTTAAAATATATGACCATCACCTATATTCAAGGTCACAGGGGTCAAATATGTTTAAATCTTTTAACGACTTCTGAATGAATAACCAAAAGGCCTAGGGTGATGATATTTGGCAAGTAACATGCTAGGATGAAGGGCTACCAAGTTTGTTCAAATGAATGACCTTGACTTATATTCAACGTAACAGGGGTCAAATATGTCAAAACCTTTAAAATAATTTCTTCTGAATAACCAAGAGGCCTAGGGTGATGATATTTGGCCAGTAGCATGCTGCGATAAAGGGCTACCAAGTTGGTTCAAATGAATAACCTTCATCCATTTTCAAGGTCACAGGGGTCAAATATGTTTAAAACCTTTTAACAACTTCTGATGAATAACCAAGAGGCCTAGGTTTATGATATTTGGCCAGTAGCATGCTTGAATTAAGTACTACCAAGTTTGTTTAAATGAATGACCTTCACTTACATTCGAGGTCACAGGGGTCAAATATGTTTAAAACCTTTCGCAACTTCTTCTGAATAACCAAGAAGGTCTAGGGTGATGATGTCTGGCCAGTTGCATGCTGGGATGAAGGGCTACCAAGTTTGTTCAAGTGAATAACCTTGACTTATATTCAAGGTCACAGGGGTCAAATATGTTAAAAACCTTTAATACATTTTTATCTGAATAACCAATAGGCCTAAGACGATGATATTTGGCCATATTCTAATGACGTCACGCTTAACAAACTAGGCTGTGCGCCATTTTGAATGGGATACTTGATGCAATTCCGACATTTTCTGCTCTCATCTGGTGTGATTGCTTATGAAAATGTTATTAATTGTATATTCATGTAAATATTTAAGTGTGTGTACCAAACATTTACCATAACAACCACTTATTCTACCGTCGCTTCCTTTCAATCTGTACCAAAAAAAAATGGTTGCCTTTGAATGCAGCGAATAGAAGATACCGGTATGATTGGTCAATTCCAAAAAGTGATATTTTCACAGTGTAAAAATATCACTTTTGATATTTGTCACAGTGTGAAAGATATCAGTTTTATCAAGTTGATAGAATCCGATATTTCCTTGGCAAAAATGTAATAAATATATATATATATATACCGGTATATATGAGTTTTGAAAATCATGTCAATATACTATCATGATTGTATCACCCCTACAATCAGGAAAACCTTGCATAAACCACCTTATTTCTAATCAAAGCTAATTAACTGCTATATTTACAATACGAGACTCTCAGTCCTGTCAGGACTTTGATTGAAATATAAGTTATTACATTTTATAGGTGCAATGAAATGTGTCTTAAGTTCTTTACCTATTGTGTTATTACTGAGGAATGGAAAGTTAACATTCGTGAAATGTAATTCGTCATGTTTGTCATACAGTTTGGAAGTGAGATAATCTGTTGATAAGGAAAACGTTGAGGTGCTGACGAATAGTGGTCTGGTTGTTTTATAGGATAGGGCCAAAAGTATGTGTCCGGTAACACGACTGAACACATTCGGTTGGTCGGTAGGGATTCCTTTTTATATATATTTTTTACTGTTTTTGATGGTTGGGGGTAATTTAAGAAATTTACAAAAAATATCATCAAACACGTTTTTAGGTCTTTTGAATAAAAATATGAGATTTAAATTTGGTTTTCATAGATGCCTAGGAAGTAGAGAGGGGTAGATACAGCTGTCTTGTTTGTTTATCTGTCCGCATCCCGTTGACAAGGTATCCCAACACTGAATGTAGTGCGTTCGAGCAAGATAAAATTGTTAGAGATAAAACATACATGTATATACTGTATATATGAAGATCCGACAGATTCATGTTTTTATTTTGTATATAGGATATATATAGATATATATATGGTACATGTAAGATTATCATTGAATTTAAAGACTACGTTTTTGCAAATGGTTCCAAAATAGAAATTAGATCAGACATTAACTGTAATTCTAAGAATGTTATTTACTCTTTAATATGTAAACAATGTGGTGAATTTTATATCGGACAGACCGGATGTGAATTGAGAATACGAATGAATGTACATAGACAACAAATGAAGGACAATGAACTAAGATTTTTTTAAAGTTAGCAAACATATGCATCGATATTCTAAAGATGATTTTCATGTGTTACCTATTTACAAACTGAATAGCGACGATGTAGTTGCAAGAGAAATTAAAGAAAATATGTTTATAAAAGTCCTCAAACCCAGCCTGAATGCACAATGATTTTTGCAATGTATTGTATGTAGATGTTTTCTCTGTCTTGGTATTGTTTGTGACGTCACTATGCTTGTTTATTTATGACGTCACTAAAATTGTTGACTATACAAATATTGATGACGTCATGTAACCAACGGTGATAAATAAACATCAATCCGCCTGAGGAACCCCTAGAAGGCAGAAAGGCCTAGCGGTCGATCTGAAAAATTTGTTTTTATTCCATATATATATATATATATTGTGGCCTAAATGAGATTAAAGTAGTTGAAGAAAGTCTTGTAATTCAAAGATAAAAATTCATAATTTCTGGATAGGAAAGGGTAAGGTATCATATCTCCTTGTATAAATTCAGTTTCTTCATAGGGAGTTTCCTGTTTATTGACAGCAAACTATTTATATCTACCAATAATTTGAGACGTGGTGTTGAGCACGCATAATAGTCTTATGACATGTGGATATATCAAAAGTTTTAACAACAAAAAAAGTTTATCATAAATGACTGATATACAAAAAATAAAAAAAAGGTGTTTAGAATGCGTTACAGTGGTATTCCATGTAAAGCTGTCAAAGCTTGACGGAATTTATCTTTGTGTGTGTGTGTGTGTGTGTGTGTGTGTGTGTGTGCACTCCTTTACTGCGGTTAGTAAATCGAAATGGGAAATATTACTACTAACCGTCCATTAAATTGGCTCATGTTCAGGTTAAAAAAAGACATGCCATGAATAAGTGTGTATAATGTTACGTTCCTACTTTTAAATCAATATCATACGGTCATTACGTAATGGAAAATGACCGAAACCTGATGAGGGCGGTAGCCCGAATCTCTGGGTTGTTTTCAGAAGAACTCCCAGGTTGAGGTCATTATCTGACTTAAGGTGGCTCCACACTTTCGCAATTAACAAGCAAAATTCGTTGAAACTTTCATATAATGGTTATGCAACTATGTAGAGTTAATTTTATGAAAATCTAAACATTCCGATAGTTTGGGGAATTTTTTGGAAAAAATACCAAAAAATTGAATTTTCGCCACTTTTAATATTTTCCGGTTTTTTTTGTGTGTGGCATTGTTCGGAACAATTCCGCAAACGGCCCAGGTGTTACTATAATTTGCACTACGATATTGAATACCCGATACGCAAAACGGAAATGACGACACGGTGTACATGCACATTTCGATCAAGATAATTGAGTCCGAGCTGTACTTTTTCCGGAAGTACGTCACGAAAATGGACGCTGATGACGATGTGTCGAGCCACCTTAAATACAACTTGGAAAATAAACACCAGCCGCCACGGTTCACCGCTTGGACCTCCTGTTCAACACGTGTATACGTTGGAGAATGACCACGTGACGTCGTGGCTCATAACAGTCAATGTTTCTGATATTTCAATCATATGACTATTTTTACAATTTAAAACCCAATTTGGTTAAATCCGTTTTTTAATGAACACTTTAAAAATCGTTTTTACCACAAATATTTTTATAGTTTGATAACCAATGTGCTCCAATGAATCAATTGAGAAGGAGTGGGTTGGTGTTGGCGGGGGTTTGGGGGAGGGGGTTAATTTTTCATCTGAAGCAAATTTCCCTTTTTTCAAAAATTCTTATTGAACCTCTTTGTTCCTTGAGTAATTATTTCCAAAGAACATTTTATAACATATTACTACTCGACATTCATAACATAGTTAGGTTTCTATTCATTATTTAACAATTTAATCAGATCGGCAAGATGAAAATTGTTTTCAATGTTTCACTGCTAAATTACCTTTAAAACATACACACTAATCAAAGACTAAATAAATGTAAATGTTTTGGATATGCCCTATTACCATAGATATGAGGCTGAAGTCAGTTATTTTTGCATCCAAAATTGAAGATAGATATAAATCCTTGCTTGTATGCTATCATGTAAAATGTCCTATTCTACAAAAGGTTTCCACAAATAGAGTTGTTGTAAAGCAGAAACACAATAAAAATGAACAAAAGTTACAGGGATCGAACTCGAGATTTATACACTGCCAGTCGAAAACAAATCAGCTCAGACATAGAAATCTTCATCACGAAAACTACTGATGCAGAGGTACCCTTTCAGTAATTGATTATTCAGGGTTTATATTTTATTTATAGCGAAATGCAATCTAACATCCGGGAAGGAGCAGTCGTGTTATGCCGTTCCGTACCTTGCAACGTGTGCATGACTGGTGAACCGTGGCGGCTGGTGTTTATTTTCCAAGTTGTATTTAAGTCAGATAATGACCTCAACCTGGGAGTTCTTCCGAAAACAACCCAGAGATTCGGGCTACCGCCCTCATTAGGTTTCGGTCATTCTCCATTTATTTATGTAAAGCGAAAATAAAGTGAAGGTAATGGCATTTAATACCGGTATGTCTCATTCACGGAGCGAGTAGGAACGTAACATTATACACACTTATTCATGGCGTAGGTTTTTTAACCTGAACATGAGCCAATTTCATGGACGTTTAGTAGTAATATTTCCTGTTTCGATTTCCATACAGTTTGTTATACTAACCGCAGTAAAGGAGTGTCCAATTCACACACACACACACACACACACACACACACACACACA
>NW_018408901.1:1872-42857 GCF_002113885.1 Mizuhopecten yessoensis | reverse complement strand
CACACACACACACACACACACACACACACACACACACACACACACACACACACGCACACACACACACACACACATCCACATCCACACACACACACACACACGCGCCCGCGCGCCCGCGCGCGCACAGACACACACAAATCCACACTTTTCATAGATAACTTCCATCAAGCTTTGACAGCTTTACATGGAATACCACTGTTACGCATTCTAAACACCATATTTATTTATTTTTGTATAACAGTCATTTATGATAAACTTTTTTTGTTGCTAAAACTTTTGATATATCCACATGTCATAAGACTATTTTGCGTGCTGAACACCACGTCTCAAATATTTGGTAGATATAAATAGTTTGCTGTCAATAAACAGGAAACTCCCTATGAAGAAACTGAATTTATACAAGGAGATATGATACCTTACCCTTTCCTATCCAGAAATTATGAAATTTTATCCTTGAATTACAAGACTTTCTTCAACTACTTCCATCTCATTTAGGCCACAATATATATATGAAACCTCCGTATATTACTTTATTTAAAACAAAATAAATAGGTATGACGTAATTTATCCAATTATCCAAGTAAATCGGCTTTCCACAATCACTGTTTTCCCGTTGCCTTTGGCTCCTCAGAATCTTGTTTCTTAACCTAGAAACTTTTCTTCCGGAAATTTCAACATTGCCCTTTCTCTAAGCTGAAATGATTCTCTCTGCTTTCACTCAACCGTTTTCGACCGCGTGTTGTGCTCTTCTTCCCCCTCCTTTACTGTCGTATGAATTATATAAACTTCTTTTCCTGTTTTCGCCACTGTGATTTTTTTTTTTTTAGAGTTCGTCATTTGCCAAAACAAAGTTCCTTTTTTCCGCTATCAATGAAATATTGCGTGGCTCGGGCAATGCTGTTGATGCGGGGTGGGGAATTTGAAAGCCATGTCCTCAAAGCTCTCCAGAATTATCTCAGCAGAACGAAATGCACGATTTCACGGGACAGTGAGTGTCAGGTAATGATAAAACATCAATTGCATGCGAACGTGAATGAAAAGCTTTATTTTGTTCTAAGGTCTCATCCGATAAATCCGGCTATACGTTATATAATATTTGTTCTCTCACACCCACTGTATACTCCGTGTATATTATAGTCAGTTTCAGAAAAGGATATTTGCAATTATTCATGAATTTATTTACTGCAATTCCGCTAATTTAAGAGTGCGCTAGGAAGTGAACTCAAACCCAACTCATCATACACTCACCTCAAACCCAACCCATCCCCTTTGTTACAACAAAATTCGAGTGCGCTAATATAAGTACGCTTACACTAGCTATTGATAAAAAGCAGAACTCGATGAATCACGTTTTGAACAAGCGCAATATTGGTAGAATTTCATTGTTCTGTTTCGTTGTTGAGGACAGAGTTCGACGGAAACAAATACATGCAGAGAGTTAGTATGTGCATAAGGATAAACATCGCCATTCCCTTGGCCAAGTTGTATGTGAGGCATTGCCTATAATTATAAGCGAGCGCACATAGTTCGGTAACCTTTGTGTTGATAGTGTAGATCTCGGGCGCCTGCGGCGCCCCAGCTAAGGAATAAATGAAACTAAGAAATAAATGGTGGTTATAAAAAATAGTATCTTCATTAAGAAAACCTGCCAGATATTTCATGCGGGCCATTTTGTTGTTACTAATTTACTATTATTTTAACACCTTTGTCAATATATCGCCTGATCCCTTTTAGCATCAAAATTTGTCAAGACAAAATGACAGAAATAGAATCTACTGTGCAAAGTAAATATTTGTTAAAAAGGCAAAGTATTGCAATGCAATCCATAGTCCCTCACCGATAAGAATTGCTATATTTAACAAGCAGTACACTTTTAATTATGTCAGGAAGCATAGGCCACAGTGAGGTTATAGTGATCTACTTCACTCCGCCATCCCAAGATGTCCTTATTCATCAAATCAGGTTAAACAGGGTGAAATAGTCAAAGGTCAAGTCATTGATCACAATAACCTAATTCTGTACTCTCTGCCATCCCAAGATGCCCTTGTACACCAAATCTAGTTACTCCAGGTAAAAAAGTATACAAGATATGCCCCGGACAAACATTTTCAAAAGTAAAGGTCAAAGGTCAAATCATACGTAACAGTAACCTAAACCTTGCACACCAAATTTGGTTACTGCATGTGAAATAGTATAGAAGATATGCCAAACGTTTCCAAATTTAAAGGGCAAAGGTCAAAACATAGGTCACAGTGAGGTCATACAACTGGAGTGTGACCTTCTTCTTGCACTGAGCACGCCGCCATCCAAAGCTGTCATTGTTCACCTAATCTGGTACCCCAGGTGAAATAGTATAGAACATATGTCCCTGACAAACTTATCTTTTTCTGACGGACGGACAGACGGGGTGCAACGGACCGCTCTGTTAGTTGTGGCGACTGTTTAGATCCCTGATGTACACGAGAGTACTATGTACGTGTGTGTGAAAGGGTTGGAGGAATGAAACACTGCTGGGGTGGGTCACCTTGAATACAGTATATAATAGGCGTTTGTACAAAATACAATCTAATCATCTCTCTCTCTATATATATAACTAGATTTGAGTGCATACATACTATACAGCATTACAACAAAACGTGTTTAAATGTGTATCATACGGTAAACTAGTAATTGGACCAAAAAACCATACCCGAGGTACGTGTCAGCGATGGGGCTGTAGGTTTGTGTACTAGGCACGTCGAAACCAGTATGTGCCCTTCATGGCATGTAATATAGCAGATTTACACTACTTAAAATCAAGTACAATCTACATAGAAAGATAACATATTCTTTCCAGGACTTACCACACAACTGCTTATCTGGTGCGGGGTCACCATTCCAGATTTCCATTTTTTAACATATTTTGAGTGAACGTACCACGTGAAGTTAACCAAAAATAGTCTCTGCTAATATTCCCCACGTTCGTTATCGATGTCGAATTATACGTCGGTATTCTCAGAGACATATAAAGTATATACTTCTCTGGTATTCTCTATCTCTTTTCTAAACCTCAGCAGATTTGATAATTTTTATCTATTATACTTTTAGAAATGTATAAACTGACAAGAAAAAGATCATATTTCTTTTGAGAAGTATATTAATTCATAAAGTAAGTTCAGGTGCTGTATTTCTACATACGAATACAAATGTGTCCTGTGGCCATTACGGGCCACTGAGATCACAGGTACGAAAGCCTATCATGATTCACTAACCTATTCATTGATCAATTAGGGTCAACTATCCACCTTCATGTTACTTTCAGGGTCAAATCTACCACGCAAGACTGCGTATGTCAAGTAGCTCCCTAAAATAACACCTTTTTCTACAAAAACATCATACCATCCGTGAATTGTTCCCGTGGTGCTATTGAGACCTCAACCCATTATTTGCTAAAATGTAATAAATATACAGCACTTAGACTATGGCAAGCCAACTTAACATTTATTCAAGGAGCAATGTCGATCCTGTATTTCAAAAAAAAAAGATATCTTATATAGCATATGAGATATCTTATATACTTTATCAGATATCTTATATCGTATATAAGATATCTCATATAGTATATGAGATATCTTATATACTATATGAGATATCTTATATAGAAATTAAATGAGATGCTATATAAGATATCTTATATCGTATATAAGATATCTCATTTAATTTTCTATATAAGATATCTTATATAACATATAAGATATCTCATATAGCTATATAAGATATTTATATCGTATATAAGATATATTATATAATATATGAGATATCTTATATACTATATAAGATATCTCATATCGTATATGAAATATCTTATTTAATGTATAAGATATTTTATATCCTATATGAGATATCTCATATAGAAATTAAATGAGATATCTTACATAAGTATATAAGATATCATATTTACTATATAAGATATCTTATATCGCATATAAGATATCTCATATAGTATATGAGATATCTTATATAGTATATGAGATATCTTATATAATTTATAAGTTATCTTATATACTATATGAGATATCTTATATAGAAATTAAATGAGATACTTTATAAGATATCTTATATGATATATAAGATATCTTATATCGTATATAAGATATATCATTTAATTTTATATATAAGATATCTTAAATAATATATAAGATATCTGATATAGCTATATAAGATATATTATATCGTATATAAGATATATTATATACTATATGAGATCTTTTATATACTGTATAAGCTATCTTATATCCTATATGAGATATCTCATATAGAAATTAAATGAGATATCTTATATAAGTATATAAGATATCATATTTACTATATAAGATATCTTATATCGCATATAAGATATCCCATTTAATTTTCTATATAAGATATCTTATATAATTGAAATCTCGTTGCTATATAAGATATCTGATAAAGAATGAGATTTCGTGGCATTAAAAACCAGAAACTAATTTCGCCCTCGAGAATCATTCGGAGCACATTCAGGATTGCATTGGGCGCAATGGCGGAGAGGGATGGTACGGATGCTATATTTTCCCTAGGCCTAGCTCGCCTTGTCTCTCTTATAGCGGCCAAAGCAGAGACTGCCATTTCCCGCACTCTTGAAGTGGGCTCAGACATAATGGCGGCGACAGGAACACATGCTGTTACAACAAGCCTACTGTCCCTACGTAGATCCTCGAGATATTCCGGACGGGGAGACTTCATTTTCGACATTTTGTAAACATCTCGTTCCTATATAAGATATCTTATTAAGTAACGAGACTTTAATTATATAAGATATCTTATATAGCTATATGAGATATCTTACATATTATATAAGATATCTTATATAGAAAATTAAATGAGATATCTTATATACGATATAAGATATCTTATATATCATATAAGATATCTTATATAGCATCTCATTTAATTTCTATATAAAATATCTCATATAGTACATTATATATATAAGATATCTCATATACTATATGAGATATCTTATATACGATATAAGATGTCTTATATAGTATATAAGATATCTCATATGCTATATAAGATATCTTACATAATTCGATGAAATACAGGATCGACATTGCTCCTTGAATAAATGTTAAGTTGGCTTGCCATACTTAGACAGTTTCATATTCTGAGTTTGCCGTATCAACTATCTACTAATCTTTTACTCTTTGGTGATGACTCTCTAACTCATCAAGAAATCACTACAATTTTTCTAGCCGTCTAAACTATCGTTGTTCTGTGAAAGGTCCGCTGATTTTTTTTTGTCAGCGACTGGATTATATATAGACACAATACTATACCGGTAACAATTACTATATATTACTTTAATTAAATTTCTTTTTGACTAATTTCCACTTCGGCACGGAAGAGGCATAACTTATTTAGATTCCCTAGCTATGTCAACAACCTAAGCTTATCTAGGTCTTTGACGACAAATCATGCTTATGGTTCGTAATACTGGAATGTAAAACGTTTTTTTCTCAATTTGTGACCAATTTTAAAATTATTCTTTTATTTTAATTTTGATTTTTATATCAGTGAAGAAAAAGAATTTTGGTGAAATGCTGATAACTTGATATTGTTTGTAACACGTTTTTTCATTGGTTTGTGTTTACAGTCAATCAAAGTGATAATAAATATGAACCTATTTTGCAGACGTTGTACACAACGTCAAACTTAAATGATGGTCTGCTTCCATGAATTTTGACGTTGGAAATCCGAACATAAAATTCAATTTTAGAACAGATGCTATTGAAATAATCCCGACGACTAGTAAAGATCTAGACATGACCCTGTTTGGTAATTGTTTAAGAGAATGAATATGAATCATGCGCCTGAGGAACTTAGAACACGGCCTTTGACTGATCAACATAAAAGCCGTCTCGCCATTCACATAAAAAAATATGATTGTTGTCGAAAAAAAAGGACACGTATTTTGTGTTTTTTTAGTTTTCTTTTCTGGTATCAAAAATAAATTATAAGGATTAGACAAGATTATAAATTGGTCTATTGATGTATAGACCGTAAACCGCAGTACACTCTGAATAAACTTCACTCTAGGTAGTACACTCCAGTGTTGGGTCTATACAACAATAGACCCATGTTTTATCTTGTCCAATCCTCAATTAAAAGAAAAAAATAAGGTGTATACAATCAAAATATATATGGACGCAGCAATATATATACTTTACAAGTAGTTCTTTCATAACATATGATGCATGTACATCATCGGCCGGTTACCCTAAGTATTTAACAAGTTCACAATTTTATAGACAGGACTCCAACCAATTGCACGAGCAACGAATAAATATGAGACGAATTCCCGGATAAAGTCTTTCTGTTGTATATAAAGTCTGAATTGAAATAATGGAAATTACATGTAAAATAGGGGAATAAATTCGTGCAAATTTCTGTTTTTAATTCTTGTACCAACTTCACAAAATAAGCAAACATTGGCACCATGTAAATATTAACCGTTCTGCAATAAGATAAACTTATTGTTCTAACATAACTTTACCTGTTTAAATATTAAACACACTAATGCCTGTGACTCAAACACGTACGTGTGTCCAAATTCCATGACGCATATTTGACTCAGAAAATGTAGTGTATATGGATCGAATGTAAATAGTGTTGAAATCTTACACCATACGTTCCGCTTAAATGACTCTGATCAGGTCAGTCTTTAAAATATTACAGGCACATTATTAATCTTACCAAGTCTGGATCCATAGTCCGATGGCACACCCACTTATTGGTTATCTTACTTGGTAAAATCTATAGGACCATGATGCACATGCATTCCTGTCAAACTTACCAGTCGAGGTCCATTGACCAATGACGCACGTGCTTTTCTGTTAGTCCTACGAGTTGAGTGCCATAAAACTTTGACATACGTGTTTTTCAAATAACTGTCAAAAAAAAATAAAAAAAATCGCGATTATGGAATGACCGGGTTTTAAAGCATTAGGTATATAATTTCATTACCGATTGAGGTCGACCGTAAATCCATCATGTTCTTTCCTTTCAATCATACAAGATATCTTTCCCCTTCCTGTAAATCTAAGGAGTTGAGATCCGCGAGATATGGCCTA
Source organism: Mizuhopecten yessoensis (assembly GCF_002113885.1). Lineage (NCBI taxonomy): Eukaryota > Metazoa > Mollusca > Bivalvia > Pectinida > Pectinidae > Mizuhopecten > Mizuhopecten yessoensis. The sequence goes on along the minus strand of NW_018408901.1, from coordinate 35,727 downwards.
CCTGCTGTTCCGTTAATCAGCGGAGATCCATTGGGCCATGACAAACATGTTTTCCACCAGGGGATATGTGCCAAGCTGCAATATCACGATAAACGCGCCTGTACTTTTCAGGGTAGTGAAGTCTTTCACATATCCTACAAAATGCTGAATTCCATTCCTTGTACATATCTTCAGTATGGTAGTGTTGTTTCCATTGAAAATAATCTAAATAGGCTGTTTTGTTGGCAGACAACATCTTCATGTGCTGGGCTAGCTCCTTAACAGATCCGTAGTTGCTTGTGTGGATGTAGGAATGAGGTGGATGAAAAATGGAAGCATTGCTTCCATCTCGTATCACTGGTATGATAGGATGTTGCATAATCCGGTGAAGAGATTTTTCTGTGGTATAATCCATGCAGAGGGAATTTTCTAACGACAGAAAAAACTTATATTGTGATAGAACAGTCCCAAAACAATCGGGTTTCAATTCCCCCGATACGTTAAATGATGCCTTGTAGCGATCTTCATTTCCACAATCTTTTAAAGTTTTGGTTCCACATAAACCAAACACATCTACTTGTATTCCATATGACTGTAACAATTTAATAAATTGCAACCTTTTGCCAACAGTGGGACAATGACTTATAAAAACAACAGCTGTCTTGTTTTTCTTTGCAAAAATATCGTCCAGATCCTTCTGGCTGTATTTACGTTTGTTGCCTCTCCTGAAATAACCATGTGCAACAGGGAAATCTGCATCACGCCGATATGTCATTGTCCAATTCACTTTATTTTTAAGATCATAAAAACATTTTGTTCGAAAATAATAGTTTGGTGTTTCAAATTCAACAAATATCCACACTTGTCCCAGAGGTTTGATCGGAGGACAATAACTCATGTCTCTTGGCTTAAACATAATTGCATCGATTTTTTCAATTGGGATTTTTCCTTTTGTGACAATGCATTCAGATACGGGACAACCTTCAAATTTCTTCGACGTTCCCCAAGTTCCTGAAATCCAATCATTGAACACGTGATAAAACTGGGGATTATAGAAATATATATTTTTTATTTGTTTTCCAGTTGTGTTTGTCATGTTTCGAAGTGTAATTGTCCAATTAGTCGCATCGGTGCTATGTGACGGATATTCGTTTGAGAATTCTTTGACAGGTGCTACATGTATTAACGTGTTAATAAAATACTGGCTGTAATAAAGGGATATTCCAATCATGTTGGATAAAACGCAAATCGCAGTCAGTCGGCAAAACCATTTGGCTTCCAGCTTCATCTTATCTGAAAAAGAGACAAAATACTTTTCAAAATTTTGTTTTCAAATGAAAGTTGCTTTAAATCATATTTTCAATACAAGTTGTGTCCATATATCTACATAAGGGAAGCTAGATGTCGATGATTATATTTCAGATATATCGCGTTACCCTATTTATAGCACAGAGAGTCTCTCATAGCATACGAAACAAACGCACCCTTAAAGACCACCGTGCCTCATTTAAAAACTTAATTTTTGTAAAAGTACTGTTGCTTTCGGCTTTACTATAGCTTTAATAAATAAAAAAAACATACCTTTCTGGACTTTCATAAAAAAATGTATAATGAAGACGAAATAAACAAAATGTAATCATAACACTGATCTGAATGTAAACATTAGGCTTGGCTGGACCAGGATTCGAACCCTATACTTCCTACTGTTATATTATCGCTCTAATCAATAGAGCTACCTAGTCAACAGAAGTGCCCAACTGTGCTACAGTTATATCAAAACGGAAGTTAAGGTGCGGTAACCGCATATACGAAAAATTTCAGTGCAGAGGGACAGGGATACTTAAAGTATCCTCATATTGCTTAGCCAATGTTTTTTTTAAACCGTGACATGATAAAAAGTAATTTGACTTTCAGCGCTTAAAGATGTTGGGAGATTTTGTTGTTATTATCTACGTTCACTTAGCTATACTAAGTTGTTATAAGCTAAATTAACTTTTAGGCTTCATATCGTTAGGCTAAATCTATGTTATAGGTTTGGCATTGTTTGGCTAATCATTCTTTCATAGACTTCACGTTGTTAGACTAAACCTACCTTATACGCTTTCCATTGTTAGGCTTAACCTTCCAACTAGGCTTTCCATTGTTAGGCTTAACCTACCAACTAGGCTTTCCATTGTTAGGCTTAACCTACCAACTCGGCTTTCCATTGTTAGGCTTAACCTACCAACTAGGCTTTCCACTGTTAGGCCTAACCTACCAACTAGGCTTTCCATTTTTGGCTGAACTTACTTACTATGCTTTCCTGTGTAAGGCAAAACATACCTTATAGGCTTTCCATTGTTAGGCTAAACATACATGTACCTACTAGACTTTCCATTGTTTGGCTTAACCTACCAACTAGGCTTTCCATTGTTAGGCTTAACTTACCTACTATGCCTTCCATTGTTAGGCTAAACCTACCAATTAGGCTTTACATTGTAAGGCTGAACCTACATATTAGGCTTTCCATTGTTAGGCTAAACCTACCTACTAGGCTTTCCATTGTTAGGCTTAACCTACCAACTAGGCTTTCCATTGTAAGGCTAAACATACATGTACCTACTAGGCTTTCCATTGTCAGGATAAACCTACCAACACGGCTTTCCATTGTAAGGCTAAATTTACCTACCAGGCTTCCTTTGTTAGGTTAAATCTACCAACTAGGCTTGCATTGTAAGGCATAATTTATTAACTAGGTTATTCATTGTTAGGCTAAACCTTCCTACTAGGCTATCCATTGTTAGGCTGAACCTACCAACTAGAATTTCCATTGTTAGGTTGAACTTACCTACTAGGCTTTCCATTGTTAGGCTAAACCTACCAACTAGGCTTTCATTGTTAGGCTGAACCTACCTACTAGGCTCTTCATTGTTAGGCTTAACCTACTAGCTAGGCTTTCCATTGTAAGGCTTAACTTACCTACTATGCATTCCATTGTTAGGCTAAACATACATGTACCTACTGGGCTTTCCATTGTAAGGCTGAACCTACCAACTAGGCTTTCTATTTTTAGGCTTAACTTACCAACTATGCTTTCCATTGTTAGGCTAAACCTACCAACTAGGCTTTCCAATGTTAGGATGAACCTACCGACTAGGTTTGCCATTTTTAGGTTAAACCTACCTATCAGGCTTTCCATTGATAGGCTTAACCTACCAATTAGGCTTTCCATTTTTAGGCTTAACCTTCCTACTAGGCTTTCAATTGTTATGCTAAACCTACCAACTAGGCTTTCCATTGTGAGGCTAAACCAACCTACTAGGCTTTCCATTGTTATGCTTAATTTATCAACTAGGTTATCCATTGTTAGGCTAAAAATACCTGCCAAATAGGCTTTCCATTGTTTGGCTTAACCTACCTGCTAGGCTTTCCATTGTTAAACAATTTAAAGTCTAAATAACTGTTAGGTTAGGGGTTTTATTCTAAAATGAGAATGGGAGGTTCGTAAAATGTGAAATCTAACAGACCGGAGAATCTGCACACATTTTGATGGACGCGCAAAGGATTATAGGATACGTGACCTATTGGGAAACCAAGCTGCTTAGCCGTAGCGCGGTATTCTTAGCTTTATTATCACCGACTGTTGAAAATTTCAGAATACCACTTTTAAGCAGCGATGATACAGTCCAAGCATGCGAAATCGGACATTTCAAATACAATATTTAGAACTTCCTAAGCTAATGCGATGATATTTTCCTTCGCAGTTTGGAAAGAATATAAGCATTTCTGAGATAATTAAATGCAGACTTACTTGATAATAGAATATTGCTTTTTGCTTTTGTTACTCTCGCCGTAGTATTTATCGGGATTTTTTTTTAAAATACGATCCACCAGTCTATAAAAATGTATGACTACTTGTCATTAGTAGAAACAAAATGGTGGAAATCAGTATCTGACTAATGGTGGACTGCAGGCGAAACTCATTGCCCTTTATTCTAGGTCATATACGTAATCACAACAGTATGGTTCAATATAGGTACTGCATCCCAACTAATACTTATATAGATATACGTGTATACTCACAGAAGTAATATTTATAGCAACTGAACGGGAAAGGGAATTCACTAAGAAGTTAATTTATAAGTTCCATGGTTTTATATTATATTTTACTTGATACACAAACAATGTACGTATTAAATGTATCGCAATGTTTCAAGAACGACAGGTCCCCCTTTGTCAAGCTATGACTGAGTGAGCGAGTTGTATTATTTACCTGTACAACGATGTGACGAAATTGTATTTTTCTTGTGTTGCTCGACCCAAGACGTTTCGCCTTTCAGTAGAGATTGTATAAACACTGTGTATAATAGGGTCCGTCTTTATCTAACGAAAATATAATTCCATTCAGTATCACTAGTGAATATATTTCATCACTGCTCTAAAATATGACGTTTTATGACTGGATATTTTCGGAAACTCCGAATTAGAAAACATTTATGATTATTCTATTTTGTTTCGCATGTGTTACCCCTTTAGCGCTTTCAGTACATTGATTACCCCTTGATGTCAATTTACCCCATTTGAATCGATGTTGCTTATTTTGAAATATGACATGGTTGCTTCATTATTTTCGTATTTATGTTGTGCTATCGATTCTGTTTTGTGTGCTTAATTGATTACCGTGTAAATAATGTAGTGTCAGCTGGTGTGATTGTTTGTGTGCATTGGAGCCAATCGAACATTTGTATTTGTATAAAGGACATATGTTATTTAAACATAAAGATATGGTTCATCAGAGACGACCTTGATTATCGAACAGATATTGATACCGCCTCGATTGTATGGAATTCAATTCAAAATATTTGTGGTGTAACAAAACCACGCCATATTGCCAACACAATACAATTGTTTGGAAGATAATAAAGCGACCCCTTACAGAACAGAGACGTATATACATGTCTTATATGCGTCTCTGTACAGAAGAATACGTGCTGGTTTTTAGAATCTGTAAGCAGTATCAATGTTTCTAATATTGTTATGCATTAAATTGACTTAATAGTATTACAAGCCAATATAATGTGTATTCCATATTAGCACGATTGAGTCTGTATTTCATAAAATTGTATGATGTATCTTTCAAAGAATATATGAAATATCTTATAATGAATATAAAATCACAAATACTAGGTTTATATAGAATATCTTGACATTTCGGAAAATAACGTTTTCATAAAATTGTATGATATATCTTCTAAAGAATATGTGATTACTTATAATGAATATCAGACCACATAAACTAGGTCTATACAAAAAAAAATCACTATTTTTGACGTCTTAAGTATTTGTACTCCCTTTATGACGTCACAAAAAACTTCAAATCGCTTGAAGAGCCCAAAGATAGGAGAAAGCGCTAGCGAAATGTAGTCTTAGTGTTTTGTTTGATATATATATTGTTATCGTCACATGGATATTTGAAACTCTTAACTGCAAAAATATCTTATATAAATGACATTTCGTTACTATAATATATATAACAAAATCTCGTTCATATATACAGAAAGATATCCAATATAGGAATTATATTACAATTTTCGATTTAATTTAATCATCTCGACCGTAAAGACGACTTACCGGTTGATAACAGTACGGCTTCATATACACTGTGTACGATAGTAAAGCGTGTCCTCTAAAAGAGTTATACAAATAGAGATTAATTATTGTTTTTTATAGAAAGGTATCATTATCATGTTTTATCACATAATTCACTTTCTTAAGTTATCAAAAAAATTAGGTTTTATTCCTGTACATTGTCAGATTTTTAAAATCCTTGACAAACAATATATAACAACCTGAAAAATGATGTCGGTCAAATACGACATAAAACACATGGAACGAGTTTTTGGGCCGTGAAACGCTCCTTTTATGTTTCTGTTGGAAGAAATATCCCCCAGTGGCCCCACACGTCCTTAAAAGACCTTAGAACATTAAGCAAAATAAATCTTAACAATGAGCTCCAGTGGCCTACAGATGAAGTTTAATATCTATGAAAGTCACTGTCTCAGGTTCTCTTAATTTTATCTGGCGTTTTTTACAATTATGATACAGTTGATATGTATCACTGCGCTGTGTAAATGCGTGATAAGAACAAGTGCCGAAACAAATTGTAACTAAATAATTAAATATACATTAAACAATCGCAACATTTTAATTTTTGAAATAAAGCTACGTTTATATGTAATCGTTCAACTTTATGTCCTTATGTTAAAAAGATAATTGATTTTTTTATCTAAATTTTATCATTACAAAGTACGTATATACAGTATATACGTACTGTATCATTTTACAGGTCCCTTATCAAATATTAACTCAACCAATCTTCATCTGCCTAGTGACCTAAATTGATAGTTACCTGGTACCTGTCTACTGTATATTCTATCAATCAATACGAGAGCGTCGCAAGATCTTTGTTGTAGATTTTATCATTATTGTAAAGCAGGTGACAGAATCGGAATTATACTAGAAAGCACAGCTGTTGACGGTTGTATAAACATAGAAACAAAATGTGTATAATTGGTTTTACGGTCGTACCATTTCCTATAAGATGCAAAAACATCATTAATCGTAAGCGCGTTCGCCAAAAACTTGAACTAAAAAGCGCGTTCAACACTTTGATTGTTGTGTTGTGATTAAATGTTATAGAAATGGGATTGGTTTTGTTTAAAAAGTAATTTCTTTTTGTTTGACAATGCGCTTCATTGTCGTACATTAAAGATTGCGTGACTAACCTAGCTAGCTCAACAAATACAGCATGGAATTCCTCAATAGAATGAGTTCATACCGTGGTCTTACTCTTTCGCATAAATTTTAAACTATACAAAATATGTTTAAAAATTGACTTGAGTTTACCTTTTCGTTGGAATGTTATGTATATAAGGAAATTGAATTACACTTTGTACTTTGCTTATAATTTTTTCTTTAACTACATGATGCATTATGTTATAAATGACATTATTCTGTTTAATATTTTTTATTTAAACAATTGACGTCTGGTTTGCAGGATTTCAGTAAAATGTGTTTTAGAAATACTGTATATTTTGATATTATTTGTTCTGTGTGGATTAAAAGCATATTTTAATAAAATTAGGCAAAATAGTAGATGCAACGAGTTTGACGATCTCCTACTCAGACTACACTACACTTTGCAACTAAAAGCAAAATCACACAATAAAAGTTCTATAAGCTATTATATTATAAGCAACCGTCGCCAGTTATCCTGGTACATCCCTACATCGTATCAAAAATTCCAATTATCGTTGGTGTTATGCCAAAATTTAAATCCAATTTACTAACCGATGGGAGCATTGTTTTTAAATATCCTTTTTTCATTTTACTTTATTACGAATGTATGTCAATTTTTTCACTGTTTACCTGTTTACGTATCTTCATAAAGACCGGATCTCTCCCAAAGTTTGACAACCTCATACACTGTTGTAGTTTATTTCTTAAACAAATTGAAAGTTATCCAGTGTTACATTGCAGTTTTACCATTGATATAAGGGTATTATGACTAATAAAAGAATAAAAAGTCATGAGGCATGAATAAGGTAATAACAAATATTATCATAATCTGTGACTTAATCGTTAGGCCTTCGTCCTCTCCAAAATAAGTGTTTATTTAAAGCGATTTTCATGGTTATGTGATTCATTAAAACTTTAACATATTTTTATTATGAAAGAGGAAACAAAAGCAGAGTCGACAATAAACGAAGTATGGCGTACTTGTCCCTGTTTCGACCTAAATCAGACCAATACTAAAATAAAAATAAAAATCCTTCTCTTTCGCCAATTTAGATATCTAACTTCGATCTAAATGGACCTCATTTCTATGATCAGAAAAAATGTGTCTTGGATATGCGCCGTACGTCAATTTTTACAGGCCGTCAAAGTTGCAATTTTGGACAGTATGCAATTAGATATGGTTTTTTTGGTAGCCCAACATTAAATGCGCATTTAGATACCAAATATTTTGGGCTGTTGATCTTAAACAATCAATGTTGAAAAAGTGGTAGGATGTGCTGTTACCAAAAACAAATAAAAAACAAATGAAGGCCAAAAACTTGAATGTTATTGCATTCCATCTTGAACAATAATATGAAATGTTAATAGTCTGATCACCTTAATTCGTAACTGAGACGGTAAAAGGGTTTGTTTGGTACATGCAATCGTCAGATTGAGAGCTCGAGCCTTTGTTCCAGAATAAAAAATAATATTTTCTCAATGATAAATAGATAAATGTTTATTAATCAATTCGTTTTCAAAAAACTTATCAATTGGAGTTGCATGTTAATAATATTTTTGTGATTTGATTTTGGAGATATTTGTATTTCAGAAAACAATCACCCTCAACAACTAGCTGCGTTACTGTATAATATCCAAAGGTAAACATGCAAAGTGTACGTAAACTGCTTAACTGATTCATGATTGATTATTATATCAGCGTTAATCAATATCTCTGATCAGCTGGTACGACAGTGAGCGTACATGTACTTCAAACACACGTGGTTATTTATCATGTATTTTAGACCGTCTGCATTAAGTGACCTGAAATACGTGCTCAGCGTACCTTAAGGTTAATGTAAACACTAAGAATTGACCTTCAGGTCCCCTTATTTCATGTGTAAATATTACATTTATTACAAGCTGTGCTGAATTGTCGTTTTCTATGTTAGAAGTTATTAATCCAAACCCCCTATAGCCATGATTGAACGTTTGCCACGCACTCAATAAATAGTGTTATTTGAAATATAAATGAGTGACTCGTGAATATGTTGCCACTATTTTGGGGGAAAATTAGAACTGATAACCTATTCATGTTTGAGAATTGAAACTTTGGCAAAAATGAGATAGTATATACAGTGAGGTACTCCTATGAAGTAAATTATGTTTAAACATCCATACATGGATTTTGGTTAAATCGAAAGTCACCGTGCTGTCCAAAGGAGGCCGCCAATATTTTTTAACTGTCAAAAAAGGTGATTATTTCCGTCACAAGCGATCGGTGCGTCCATAAAACACCAAACGACACGAAATAGACTGCGTTGATATCGAATAAACCATAAATAACAAGCACATGTCGTAACCAGGTTTTTTGTCCATATTCAGACCAACTTTCTCCCTCTTCGTATGATTTTCGTACCGGACGACATGGCGATATCGCTCCGCAGTTAATTTACAAAAATGACAATATTTTCTGTCATAGTTATCAAAACAAGAGTATAATTCCTTAAATAATAAAATACTTTTGATGCCGAATTGAATTACACAAATGTAGGAGTATTACTACAGAAAAAGAAATCATAATATCCAAGATCGGACTGTTTGTGCGGCGTCACTTCCGGCAATGTGTATCAGCCGTCAACAACATGAAGCAGAGGAGAAAACGCTGAGATGCAGAAGATCGACAATGTTTATTTGTTGTAAGTATGGTTTGTGGGATAGAATACAGTTGTAATTTACATAAAGTAAACATAGATAATGTATTGCTTGAGTCGATGTCCTGGTAAGACGAGATTTGTGTGTTGTATTTTGACAAGTGACACAAACAGGAAATGCGAAATGAAGGCAAAAATATTTTTTGTTCAAAACAAATTTACAAGTTTTTGGCACATTTTGGTCAATGCACATGCTCTTTCTTATGGAATTGAATGTTTTTATTGAAAAACCGATTATTTATATTACTGTTTGAAGTGTCAATAAAAAGTAAACACTTTATGGAAGCATGGAAGCAGAACATGTGTCAAATTAGTGTCTCCTGCATTGCATTTCAGTGAAGCAGCACTCAAAAAGGCGCCATTAGTATGCTTTGGTAAAAGAGATTAGTCTGCAAAGAATCTGAATGTGAATTTTTAATAGAGAATGAATACCAATTAATTAACATTAATGATAACTTTTTATTTATTTTATAACACAGGTGTGCAGCACAACTAATTGAAGCCATAGAAGCACATGTCAAATAACAACATTGCCGTGAACATATGAGGAGGAAGCTCTAAAGACACACACATTCCAAAGTGTTTACATCTGCATGTAATGTACTGGGAATAGATGTTCGTCAACCTCAATGCATGATTATTGTCTATTCCAGAAATGCACGAAGAACATTGAATGAAATTTGTCCGACGACTCATTTTCCACCAGAGGACATTGAAACACACAAAGTGGCAATCTAAAACTGTGCAGTACTCAGTTTTATAAAAATGATGGATTTCATGATGCAGTGTATAGAAATCTCTATGAAGGGGATGACAAGGGTTACAGAATTGACTATTTGCAGGATTACTTGATTGCCCCATCATTGTGTGTTTGTAAATATTGGTAGCTACAATTATGATATGGTGATATCCAATGGGATGATGTTGTCGTGGTATCCTCCTCACTAAGCAAAAGATATCTAAGCTTTTTTTCACGTCTGCAACTACATGTCAAGCAACATTCCAAAGTTTGAACACTCGCGTGTGATGTACTGGAACACTCAAATCGTACTGGAATAGCCCATCGCGAAAGTGAAACTTGACTGATTTAGTTGGCAGAAACTTGCAGAGAATATTGTTTTTACGGATATATAAATTGGTAAATATGCCAATGTCTTGATTACGTTAGAAGAAATGCGATTATTCCAAAAGCTTCAATAATGATGAACGGTAATCAAATTGAAATTTGACACATGCTCCAACCGCTAAAATGATAGCACAATACATCAACTTGAAATCTTATGTATGGAATTTATGTCAATTTCATTGAATAATTGGTATTTATTTGTATTCAAAAATTACAAATATACCTAGTAACTGATATATATGCCACATTATCGCTAACCTACTATTCCGTTGACATATAATAAGGTGACACTGGGTTTAATGTTTTATACGATGATTCAAATGTCTTGTATGTGTATGTAATATGCTAATTAATGTAATTATCAATATAAATCAACTACTGTGATCTAATATTTGTTAATGACTCTTTTTTTTAAACAAACCATAATATACATATCATGCATTATTTTTCGGTTAAAAAGGTGGTTTTAAAAAAATTTGATGTTTGGTAATGGTATTTAAACTACATAGGCCTCCATAGTTTTACAAAAGTAGTTCCAATATGGCTGATTTTTTATGGTGAAATTAACTAATGACTTGACTTTGAAGTTGTGATTATCAGTCTTTTGGAGCAGTTTCGTTAACTTTTAACAATCCCACTACCTTAAATGAGTTCTAAGAGAGATTTTGACTGATGTTTCATTGCAAATCGACTCTGTTTTGTGTAGATAGATTATTTCCTGCATAACGTGTAATTAATGCAATTTAAACAATATTAACGAACTGAACTTAACTGAAAGCTAATACATACTGTTACTCATATCCTAAGGATCGTAGTGATACCAAAATAAGGGCTATCGAGGTAAAATTCAAAAATTATGACCTTTTGTAACTTAGTTGAAAACAGACTTTACATGAACCTTAACTCGCCACACCTCTTTGTTAAACTTCAAACAATCGTTTATCTTTTATCAAGATGCAAACAAGTAACAATCCCATATCACAAAATGTAAAATAGAAAAACAGTTACACAACCGAAAAATATAATCCTTTTGGTTTTGTATCATGACACTGTGCACCAAAGTTAATTAATAGATAGAAACCGAAAATAACAAATACAGATAATTCTTTAGACGTATCAGTGTTGTAATGATCAAAGCGAAGAGTGAAAAGAGAATTTCTCTCTGCGACAGAAAGGCAGAAGAGTCATCCTACACTCCGCCAATAATTAAACAATATGTAAAAGATGAATATTTACGATAGCGAGGAAGTAACTAAATTTGGTGAGTAAAGTATCATATGTATGTAATAATGACAGCAAGATGCACGTTTAAATAAAATTGTCTTCGGCTCGTGGCCGACCGAAGGGGTATGTTTCAACACTAGCGTACACATTTAGTAGCAACGGGTTTTTTTTTCCGTTGTAGCAGTTTGTGGTTTTGTACATTTTTCATGTTAAAACGCGGGGGGGGGGGGGGATATTATGTTATATTTTGCTATATTCAACCAACGCACTCTTAAACAACAGGTGTATGGATCCACTACCCGTATTAAACCACCAAACTGTTGTTTTTACCAATGAGATTTATACATATTTGATATAACCCTATTGCATCCCGTCAAATAAACAGTATACTAAAGAATATTTCGGTTGGTGAAAAACCTAGACACGATGTCATTGTTTAAGTTTTATTTTGATTTAGGGTTGTCAACGGTTAGCCGGTTAGCAAAATCAATAACCGAATAGTCAGACATTATTATCCCATTTTGCCGATCTATAAATGAGACCAAACTCGGACAGATTTGTAATAAAAACAGTGTTCACGTTGACATGTTATTGTTGTTTTTGTTCTCACTTACAACGATTTACAAAGAGATGCTGCTAGCACCATAAAAAAACTTAACAGATTTTAAAAGGAAGCCAGAATACAATTTTGTGACATTACACATTTTAGGAACAGAACTCGCTTTTACATGCGAGATGTAAATATCATCTTAGGAGTACACACTTGAATGAGTAAGTATGTATTAAAACGTTTGTCCATCAAATTTTATTCCAATGAAAAATATTTCAGCATATGATTTGTAGATAAGACATCATTTTAGACGATAATAATGAATCGTTTTACCCTCCAATTGGCACTAGTAATTTTATCTATTAATTAAACACAAATAAATGATGCTGAAATACAAGAAATATGGGATTGTTGCGTCAAAATTAAAAAAAAGTCAAGCAAAAAATATGAACTTTTATTTTCGCAAATATATTACTGAAAATACGGGAAATTGATCGTTGAGGATAGCCTCATTTGTTTAAAAATGCAGGAAGACTGCAGCACAAAGTAAGGATCGCAATACACGTGTAAGACATGCTATTCGAAAATAATATATATCATTTTGCCATTCAAAGGTGCAGGAAAAACGAAATCAAGATGTGTGTTTTGTAAAAAAGCAGGTAGCGGCATGACACAGGCAGTAGTTATGAACATTAAATCCTTTCAAAACTTGTTGGTAATGATTGTACGATCTTGTGTAACATAAAGCATATTTTTTGTTTTAAATTCATAGAAATAACGCGTAATAAGCATTGTGTTGAGTCTTTATTGTTAAACGCATGTCTTAATAGCCATGGACTTAAAATGGCCTGTTTACAATAATCCACCCAGGACGAGTCATGACAGTACCCGGTGGCAATTCAAGCACGCATATGTGGAAATAGGCATAGCAACCCGCCATAGCTCTTTGACCGGCTTAACATTCCTAATTTGCTTATATATATATTACGTATATTACAAACAGGTTGTACCCGTCACTGTTCTAAAATCTCTCTATAATTATCCTTTATATATACTATAGTTTTAAACGGTACAAGCAAGCCCGACTTAGAATATATACGCAGGTACCATCTGGAAAAAATAATCAACGAGTAATGAACTTACAATCATATCAGCTACAGGTTAAAACTAACCACAGAGTTGCTGTTATGAAAATAAAGTATATTAGTATGTTAATCCACCGTTATAACAATCAAATTATACGAATTTACCTACCGGCAACGATTGATATAAGATTTCCTTGTAAACACAGCACTTAAATCCGAATGTAAGCTCACAGACGTAAACGTTGGATATTGACGGGCACTAGCGGCGTCATGCCTTGTAACATCGCACACACTCGTGGCTACTCGTTTACTGTAGTACACCGACCAGCTGTTCTAAATGTATACCTTCATAACTCATGTTACGGTTCAAAATGTTTTAATTCAACTAGCACGAATACGTGTACACATGATACTTTATATATAGATATAAATGTACCTAGACGTACAGTAGTTGGTAAAGAGACAGGAATATGGTAACAAAACATATGACCTAAACAATTAGTACTATTCTGTTGCGAATGTTGTATTATTAGTAACAATTACGGGCTCGTTGTTATACTGCATTTAGACTGAGTATTACACGTCTACGTATTACCTATAGCTACAATATAGGGTTGGTCATGGTGATCATTACGATACATGGTAGCAGTGCGTCAGGATGATGCTTTGTAACATTTCAATATGTGAAAACGTGAAAAATATATTAAGTTCATTATTGGCACGACTTCAATGCTCACTTCGAGGTAAAAATGAATCGCGCTATTCCTGTCCCACTGCACATTGTGTTTTCGCATTTACAGAAAGCCCTCCTTAAGATCGTCTTTTGATATAACTGTAGCACAGTTGGGGATCAGCAAACCTCCGTTGACAAGGTAGCTCAGTGACGATTTGTTTACTGGCAGAACACTGGCTTTGACTTATGTTGTTTATGTTCTCTTTATAATTTCCCCCAATACGAGTCCCGCGAGGTATGATTGTCTTCTCTGACCTAATTTCTTAAAGTATAGTCGTGCCGTAAAAACAGTTTGAAATGCATAATAACAGTAAAATTAGCAGTGGTACGGATACAGAAAGGTAAAATGGACCGGCTTTCATATCAAGAGCTGTTCTCACCGTCTACCAGCCGTCCAATTGGTCAATTCTTAATGTCTGGAATCAATCTAATAGCTATCCGTGAGCTATCGATTTTGTCATGAGAGAAGAGAAGATGTGTTTATCGAAACTCCTTGATGTCAAAGTCGATTCGTTGCAATCTTTACGTCCAACAGCTTTCGGTGTTTTTCTATCTTCCCTGAAGTCGGCGCCATTGATATTGTCGTCGCAAAGGCAAAGTGATAAAACAAGCTTATACGGCAAAAAAATGACGTCATTTATAATCAAAATATCTTACGTTATTTTGAAAAGATAAGTGAAATTTTCAACGTTTTCTATTTTTGGTCATGTTGTGAATACGTTGAGCAACTGTAAATTAATTAGATGACAAATTTACCTTATAACATGACCAAACCAGAAAACTATTTCTTCTGTGACTGCTTAGCAGATAAGAATATTTTTTTAAAACACAACCGAATATTTGATAAGATCAATTAAAGTAACAGCCAGACATTACTACATTTTGTATGTGCATTGGTTAATTCTGTCCACATTTACTGTTGATGGTGTAACACAGTTCTGCCTCGTACGCGGAAACTCGGCGTCCCTCCGCCCACATGTATTGACGCCGTTGTCTTCTAAATTTCTATGGTTTGGCAATGAGACGTAAACTTCAGTTAACAGGAACAATAGCTTGTAGAAATGTTCGTGTAGCCTTTCAAGTACAGTGTTACTGGGTGACACGTCGATGTCTAGTACGGTATATGACCAGTGCGTCGTAGGTACACGTACAAAATGTTATGTAGGTGTAGAATAATGCACTAGTTGGCATATGTATACACAATCGGCTCCGCAATACGCGACCTGAGTCGTTATACAAGTACGAAATGGCGAATCAATCGACAAATGGATTCGGTTACGCTTTGTGTTTAACCCTGTCATCACTGTACACCATAATGGCATAATCCAGGTCAATGCATGGTTTAGAGTTTACTAAAGTTAACAAAGGGTGTAGGGGGAAATACCGGGAAACAATGTCCATTGAATAAATATCGGTGTATAATGTAAGCCGGCCTTGACAAACACTTGAGTACAGATTTAAGGGTTAAGGTTTCAAATAATCTTTCCAGTAGGCATGAAAACAGTTCAATGTTAAAGGATCACTGTCCCACTTCACTCTGGATTTTCGTATACAGAGTAACTTTCCCATAATTTCGTTTAGGATATAACTAGCGCCGCTATACTAGGTCAGTTCTGTTGACTAGTTTGTTCAGTCGGTTAGAGAGACAGTATTACAATCTGAGCTCCATGGCTTGAAGCTTAGCCCCCCCCCCCCCCCCCCCCCCCTTGCATTTTATTATATATATATATGTATTTTACAAAATTCCCGTCTCCTTATTTCAAAATATTTTATTAAATCCATCAGATTTAATAGGAATTGGGCAACAGGCAAAGTCCATCTCAAACAATAGCAAATAATGAACTATGAATATTTACAAACATGGTTAGGAACATAAGAATTAGATCAGTACCAATGAAGATAGGAGTCACCGTACATACACGCAAACATATATACATACATGCACAATGCACAAACATGAATGCATACAACCGTACACACATCCATGCATACATACATCCATACATCCATGCATACATATAAACATACATACACATACATACACACACACACACACACACACACACACACACACACACATACATACATACATAAACACACACACACACACACAGATCAGAGTTCAAATGACTTGCACGATTTCGAAGTTAACATAATAGTATGTTAAGAGATCTAGTCCCTTAATATTTAAGAACCTTAGTACATATATCTCCATTATTTTGGGGCATGGCATGATGAACAAGTTGTTTTTTGAGTTCACTAATAGATTTCATTTATAATAATAACATTCGGGTCTATCCCACCAAGACATTATGTTAGGAAAGACACTATTAAAATATGTATTAGATCTCCAAATGTGTGGTTCAAGTACACGTTGATGACGGACATGATGGGTCATAGCTTCGTTTCTGACTATGAATATGTTTCTTAAGAGTGTCCCATCCAATTTCATTGTAGATGATTTCATGACTAGTACCTCTTCGGAGACCATTAACTATTCTAGCAGCATCTAGATTCAAGAAGATCTGATTCAGTTTGATTACAATTATTCCATACAACACTAGCATACTCAAGATTTGGACAAATATATGACTTGTATATCATTTCTAGAGATTTCCTATCAATTATGTGTTTGAGTGACCTAAATATATGCATCTTATTACATGTTTTATTTATTATATATAAAATTGATGTGATCAGACCACAAACCATGGCTGTTAAACAAAATACCCAGATGTTTATGCTTTTTTACATTTACCACAGAATTGTTAAGAAATATGAGATCAGGATGCATTTCATCTGCATTTAATTTATTTGATATAAGAAGAGCTTCTGTTTTACTAGGATTAAATAATAAACCCTATCTATGAGCCCAGCACCAACATTGTTATCATTTCCTATATAGGTACAAATAGTGAGGTATCATCTGCAAACAAAATCACATTAGACTCAATTTCATTTTCTATGTCATTGATATATAAAAACAAAAAATAATAATATGGCCCTAGGACCGAGCACTGTGTGACACCGGCTGGACGTGTACGCCAAGAAGTCTTCTACCCATCAATTATTACTCTTTGTTGTCTATCAGTTAACAAGTAGAAAGCCAATTAAGAAAATTGTCTTCAATGCCATAATTGTTCCAATTTGTACACAAGTCCATCATGCCAGACCCTATCAAAGGCTTACTAATATCACAAACCACAATTCTGGCCTCTTTTCTTCTATCAAGTTGCTTGAGAATTGAATTATATATTGCTAATAGCTGGTTAACTGTAAAATCTTTGGGGAGGAATCCAGATTGGTTCTTACAAATTATATGATTTCTTGAAAGATAATTCTTTCAAGCATTTTTACTAAACATAGGAGTAATAGAAATAGGTCTGTAGTTTGATAGGTCACTTCTCTCCCTATTGTCCTTGTATACAGCTGTGACATTGGCATTTTCTCAGGCTTTAGGTAATTGACCGTATTCCACTGATTTATTAAAAAGAATATGTAATGGCTTTACAAGAGATTCAGAAACCGTAATATTGATATTAGATAGTTGACGAGGGAACGGAGTAGGATTTGGAGGAATGTCTTCAATAGTTCTATCTGAAGTAGAAATGAATGTGACAAAACAGTTAAACGATTCCGCCTTATCTACAGGATGCAATTTTAATTCACCATTAATTTCCAAAGGATAATTTGTATCATTTTCATTTTAAAGGTCATAACAGATTTGGCAATTCTCCACCATTTACCTGGAGGGATATTTTTGTCAATAAGAGAATTTTGTAATTTGCTAAGATATTTTTGTTTTACATCTCTAATTATTGAAAGATCTGAATTACGTAATTGTCCGTATTTATCCCACGAGGTGGGAGTATTATTTGCTTAGCCTATGTTGCCTATTTCTCTGCCTCATTTTCAGCCGGATTTCATTATTCATCCATATTTTATCATTAGGGCTAATGGTCACTGTTCTGTGTGATACAAATCTGTCAATACAAGCCATTAGCTTATTGGCTACAATTTCATTTAAGATTTCAATATCATCAATATAACTCAACTCTGCATCCCAATCAATTGATGATAAATAAGTATTAGCACTGGCAAAACTGCATAATCAAAATATATCAAAGTTTTTTTAAAAGCAATTTCCCTTAATGTCTTGAATGAAATTGTGGTACTAATAGCACAATGATCACTACATGATGGTGGATCCACAGTTACATTATATACATTATAACTGTCATTGGTCAATATAACATCAAGGGAAGTTGATGATGTTGAGGTTATTGTTGTAGGTTCATTTACAATATTATTTAATCCATACTTTAACATCAATCTTTTCAGGTGAGAGTTTGGGGTCAAATTCTTGTTAATATCACCAAGTAGGAAGGTACTCATATTTAGATAAAAGATTTTTTCAAGAATTTCTTCTACTTTATCCTCGTAGTTATCAAAATAATTTGGAGCCCGATATAAGCATCCTGCAAGCATTTGTTTATTTTGCAACTTAATTTCTGTCCAGACAACCTCAACAGCATCAGATTCAAGGTCTAATCTACGTTTAGCAATTATGTTATTCTTAGTATATGCTGTCTGTCTTTACGAAAGACTGTGGAAAAAGTTTCAGTACGGATGTCATCATCATTAACTGATGGATTCAGTTGAGTCTCACTAATACCGCGAATGTCGCAGTCACCATATTCAGCGTCAATTAGATCAATTTTATTTAATAGTGAACAAATATTTATGTGACGAATGTTGATTTTGTCAGAAAGGTACTGGTCACTACTTATTTTTGGGCCTGGCCTTAGGTGTACATCTTAAGGTGTAAGGTGTAAATTTAAGATTTAGAAATGATGAGTTCAGAGATAGAAAGAGATCAGAGTATCCTCATGGTATCCTTATCCTTTTCTTCTCAGAAAATACTTATTAAAGCATTAGTTATGTCGTGTCGTAGAAGTGTGTCTAATTAGTAATAACAGTTTTAGATGGTATACGGGTTATCCTTTACTGTTACACCGAAATCAACCATGACGTTTAAGCATGGACGTAAACAAATAATCGGATAGTTTATACAGTATATGGTACGTACAGTATGCGAAATATGTGTTGAATAGTAACCCCCCCATATTTAAATATTTTGGTTGTGTTGGATGGAGAACATTCCATGAAAGCTGTCGATTTAAAACTAAGTCGAAAAGAGCAGAAAACTAAATAAATTTCTACTTTTATTCTGTTGTTATTTTTCAGGAGAATATACAAGAACGTATGTCAATACAGAAAACCACTCCTTTTACGCCAGCATGTTACTGTTGTGAAGGAACATTCATAAACGTTACTTTGTCATGAAGTGCTGCTTATAAACATCCTTTTGTCCAACCACCTCTATACAAAAATGCAAAGAAATGAAGTGACGAAAATGTGTGGAACAAGTACCTTCAGCTTAACGCTATTTTAAAAAAGACACCGTGCAAGCGTTAAGGTAATTCCAATATGGCTGCCACACCAAACTGTATATCAAATGCAATAATGCATTCCGTTAGCATTAAACAATCCCTGTCACCAAAAAATCCTCCTCCAATTATTCTTAAACATAATTGAGGTACATGCACACTAAATTTCAGGAAAAAAAATCAATAACTGTTGAAAAAATCTCTTTTTAAATGTTAATTATCCAAGATGAATAAGAGTCACAATTCAGGAATAAAAATCATTTAAACTTGTAAATATCATAAGGTTGGATGTCCATGGAGATGGATTTATTGAGAAAAATGTAAGAAAATCTGTCAAAAGAATAATAGCATATATTTCCCCTGAATAAATCACAACTGGGGAATTTCTTTTAATTCAATCGGCGTCAGAAAAATACAACATATGTGAGGTGAGGTCCTTAACGGAGATATCGAAATATCAATTACCATGTTCACAAACAACTGTACCTGTCGCATTGAGCGCCGGAAAAGACTATAACGACTGTTGTTACCGGCTACATCATTCCTTTCCTGTTCGCTTACCTGTAGTCACTCACATGTGCGTCTACACACTCTGACATACCCTATACGCTACGTTCTATATTCAATAATTTTTTAAATGGCCCCTGTATTTGCTTGTCTGGGTCGCTGTCTCCACGCTCCGTGCTAGGTCTACCCCAAAATGAGAAAGGTCTATTACAATACACACGACCTGGTGGCGCCAAGGGCAAGCGCTACCACTATTAAAATACAAACGAACTGGTTGCGCCACAGGCAAGCAATATCACTATTACAATAAATACCACCTGGTGGCGCCACAGGCAAGCAATATCACTATTACAATAAATACCACATAAAGGCGCCATAGGCAAACGCTATCGCTATTCTACCTTGTATAAGGTAGTTTGTTAAGTTTCTCATTGCACTCTACGGGTAGCTAGTAGTAGAGTCAACGTGTTAGTCATTCTGAGCGGTTTAGTATAGATATATATAAAGCAAGAAGCAAAGTATCACACAAGAGGCAGTAGAGGCGTCAGATAAGCCTCATTAGAGTCAATAATGCAGGCTGGGATATATTCGTGCAAGCATGAACAACTGCCAGCAGGTAGTGGGGAACGCACAGTTTCCATATTTGTTATGACCCTAAAGCAGAAAATGTTCTATTGTTTTGGAATGGTTATTTTGTTTTTGGTAAAAACAGCACTGTTAAATTAAAGTATGTTGTTCCAAAAAGCGAATTTAAGCTCCACATATACTATATCTCGCCCACATGGCTTTTTCCAGGCCGATAACAGTATATGCATAAGTAGATTAGGTATTTCGACATCTCCGAGTCAATACATAACTGTTGACACCAGTACTCTTTGATCTGAAGTTTCACAAGCTTCTTCCAAATGATTCTACTGGGTATGTTGTCTTGCAAATCATACGGTGATTCAAGATTGTAAATCTTCAATTTCCTGAACCAGCTATATTTGGAGCTGCTTGGTAGTGCAAGTTGCCTGTCTACTAGTTCCTGTACAACGATTTGTTAGATCAACAAATATTTCCAAATAAGGCAAGCGCTCTCTGGTAAATTTCAGCTTCAATCGTCATAAATCCTGCTATTACACACATTGCTGTTTTTGGTAAGGAGAGGAGCAAATCACTCCTGTTTGGTAGTAGCATCCTCTGAGCTGCTGAATTGGCGAGATAGGACTAATAGTTAAGAGAGCTTTACCTGCATATCTTAACATTGAGTCAAAACCATAAAGTGTATCAATCTCAAATCCGAACATCCAATGTTCCCGTATAAACACTATCTGATTACCTTTTGCTCGATAAATATAGTTTTACCTGTAACTGAGCGAGATCGGATTATCTCAGTCGAGGGCTTAGATACTGTAACCTAAGCCTGACCGAGATGTACAGACTACAAGTATCCCGTCAGGGGCCTCGATTAAATATGGCCTTTTTTACATATGCATGATTCCGTAGCTTCGCCTCAAACCAAGGTGACATTAACTTCACTGGCGTGACCACATCAAAAGCCTAATTAAGGGTATATCAAGTACAGCCAATAATATCCCCTTGCGTTCGATCGGAGATATAAGCTCATGACTCGTCTACTCATGACGTACATGTAGGTTACTGTGGAGATGTAATGGCTGGTAATGCTTGTAATATTTGTCTGGCAAGATGTCACTTCCGGTGTTTGAAGTCAAACATAGTGAGGACCTTATATATACATGTATATGTAATCCATGTGAGGCTTCGTTACTAGCCACACGGGAGGATCATACCAGTGATGATGGCGACTCGCAACGACGATAGTCAAAAACATTCCCCAGACTCCCTCTCTTGCAATGCGAGCAAAAAGGAGATGCATTATGTCTCTAACCCAACAGAAACCAAAGCAAGCCTTGACGGTAGTAAGTCTATAACCGATAGAGAGAAGAAACGAAAGGAGATAAATATCAAAATGTTACCTTATGCACAAACAATGTACGTATTGGACATAATATTTAATACATTCTTTGTGCATGAAGAAACGCTCCGCGCACTCGTTAATATATATTCGTCCGCGCAATAAACTGATTCGTTAGAAAAACACAAGTGTGTGGTCTTGCATATATATATATCTATACTAAACCGCTCAGAATGACTAACACGTAGACTCTACTACCAGCTACACGTAGAGTGCAATGAAAAACTTAACAAACTACCTTATACAAGGTAGAATAGCGATAGCGTTTGCCTATGGCGCCACCAGGTGGTATTTATTGTAATAGTGATATTGCTTGCCTGTGGCGCCACCAGGTGGTATTTATTGTAATAGTGTTATTGCTTGCATGTGGCGCCACCAGGTGGTATATATTATAATATATATATTGCTTGCCTGTGACGCCACTAGGTCGTTTGTATTTTAATAGTGGTAGCGCTTGCCCGTGGCGCCAACAGGTCGTGTGTATTGTAATAGACCTTTTTCATTTTGGGGTAGACCTAGCACGGAGCATGGAGACAGCGACCCAGACAAGCAAATACAGGGGTCATTACAAAATATATTGTATATATATAGAACGTAGCGTATAGGGTATGTCAGAGTGTGTAGACGCACATGTGAGTGACTACAGGTAAGCGAACAGGAAAGGAATGATGTAGCCGGTAACAACAGTCGTTATAGTCTTTTCCGGCGCTCAATGCGACAGGTACAGTTGTTTGTGAACATGGTAATTGATATTTCGATATCTCCGTTAAGGACCTCACCTCACATATGTTGTATTTTACTGACGCCGATTGAATTAAAAGAAATTCCCCAAGGCAAAATAATCAGTTAAAAGAAGTTTGTTTTTACCAGAGTGACAGGGATCACATTTGCAGATTAAATTTTCCATCCACAAACCTCTTAGGACACGATATTTCCATATCACGAAATAAATGTTTGAGGTATTTCATACAAGCGTCATGTCAGTGTATATATTTTGTAATGGGCTCATAACTTTCCTCAAAATGAAGTATTGAAGTCGCTTCGTATACTCATGTCAAGAATAATGTCAATAATTACCTTTGCAGAAATGATTTGTCGAAAATATTGTATATTTTGTCTGAAAAGTAACTTTTGAAAGGAGCGGTTTTCCACTTTAAAACCAACACCCAGGTTCGGTGATCTTGGGTCCATTGGGGTCTTATAAATTGATGAACATGAAGTATGGCAAATGAATATAGACTCAAGGATATAAACTTCAATATCTTTTATTATACACAACAAGTGTAAAGAAATATCAGTACAATACACGATAACATATCTCACACCCTTAAGCACACGATACAACACCGTTCATTAATACTAGTGGCTACGAGGCCTACTCCTATAAGTATAGACGACGGACTCTATGTTGGAATTCTATATAGACATGTGTACAGACTACTTTCTAACCCTAGCACTAAACATTATTGCTGTCCCTACATTATTACCTAACGAGTCCTAGAAAGAAGGAGAGAAAGAGTGAGTCAGGCAGTCTTACGAGGACTTTACTTCTGACTGACGAACTATACAAACCCACCGCTTTATATAGACAGAAACGCGGCACTTTGCACGTGCAATAGTCGCGCAAAAGCTACTCGGAACACTTCCGGTTACGTAACTAGGTTCCGAATGTGAAAACAACAAGATGGACGACGAAACGTGGTGCACTGTCAATCGTAAATATCGAATGTTAAGTATCCGAAATATCTCCACTTTTACATTCCTCCCCCCTTAAGACAAATGTTCAAACATTTGTCAAAACCTACAAAATTTGAAAACTTGATCGCTTAAAGATTGTAATGAAAAACTCACTTCAAAAACTCACTCAGTACAGTGTACAATCACAGGCTAACTTTACAACCACAGAGTACAACATGAAAAGTGCGATCAATCACACACATTTCTAAACCTCTGCCCACACAGTTCCAACTAAATATTGAACATCAAGAAAAAATGCCATTTACATGAGGTAGACAATTATATACAACGACAAATATACCGCTTCACTCCATAAACTATTAGTATCAAAAAAATAATGTCCACACATTCTTACATCGCTCATCTGCACAGGAGTAATATTCCATAGCAAAAATAAATAATAAATAATAATACACAAAATATGCACAATTTATCCGTATTAATCCAACAGTTACATTATATAGACATCTTAGGTTACCACATTTGCAAATTTAAGTCAACAATTTCTCTGGTTCTTAACAATTAATTTACAAAAATATATAGATCCATTTCACAAAAATGTATTATGGGAAGAATTCATTACTAAATATATTCATGAATTCATTCAATATACACTACATGACAATTTAATACCCACTAAATTCATCATGAGATAATCCATGAAGATAACATCATCTGTTATCAGTTACAGTTCCAGCATCATAAATTCACAAAATTGAAAAACATTTCACATCAACACACACACTTTACAAAATGAATGAAATACAACATAACAGAATACCTTTCTGTTATCTTCATGACACNTAATTGGCATAGGCTACAACAGCAATACACAGATGGTATATATCATAATCTCAGTAACTCTCCAATGCCACAAGAGCATAATCTACAGTGCCCAGCAAACTACCTTCTTATAGCCACTTGTTCATCATGCCTCACACTTCAAGCATGGTCAGCCACTGTGTTTTTCAACTCCAAACACTATCTATGTGACTGAAATCTCTACACAAAGCACTACTATAAGAAAAACAATCCCTAGTATTACATAATAACAATACAATAAAAAAAAATAAGGAAAATGGGATAACAAAACAAACACTGCAATTATCTCGAGCTCTTTCGCATTACAGATTCCGTATGTATATCTACACAAACAATATACACAATTCAATTCAATTCATTTATTAACTTTCGGCCTTACGGCCCATCAGTACAAACATATCAATACAATGCATAATATACACAATAACACGGCTCACAATATACAGTGAGAGAGTGGAGTAAATAAATTAGATTCTTAACTTATTAGCTTCAAAAATATATTTACCAAGTTGACATAATTCCTTAGTATTGTTAACACACAATAATTGTATAAATTTAAACATGGATGGCTTTTTCCAGTAGTACTTTTTAATAAGGCGACTTCTTAAGTTTTGGTAGGTTTTACATATCAGAATAAAATGGTATTCATCTTCGACTTCTGTAGCCGAATTACAGTTCGTACAATATCTCTGTTCTCGAATAACGTTGCGATATCTACCGGTCTCGATTGCTAATGAATGTGCAGACATTCGTAACTTTGTTAGACTAATTCTATAATTCTTAGGAATATATTTGGTTAAATAATACTGAATGGAAAAGTGGTCTACGATACACTTGTATAAAAAACACTTAGAGGAAGTCTCTAGTAAACCTCTTAAATGTTGTTGGCCTTGGTCAAAAATTCTTTGACGAATAAGCGGTAAAATTAATTTAACATTAGTCGACGATTGGCTTAACCATACATCACCAAAGCCCAAAGCAAATAATTCATTTTTTACATGGTGTACCCAGTTAAAGCAAGTACATGTAATCTGTTTTGATAAAAAAGAATATGCACAGTTCAGAATACAATTTTTCGAGTCGAGTAACTTAAACCAATACTTAATGATTCTGTATTTTCTGATACATTCTAAAGGCAAGCGACCAAGTTCGAAATATACCATTGCATTACATGTGGATTTTTTAACTTTGAGGAGTCTCTTACAGAAATTCAAGTGCACATTCTCAATGTCTATTCCTTTTATGGATCCCCATACTTCACATGCGTAACTTAATATGCTAATAACATATGTATCGAACAAATGTAACATGGTCTTAAAATTAAGACTAAGATTGGAGCATTTTGATAATAAAGCAAACATAGCTTTACGACCTTGGTCAGCTAATTGTTTCTGAATACTATTGAACTTATTGTTAAACTTAAATTGCACACCTAGGTATGTAAATTGATCAACACAACTAACCGTTTTGCCATTATAAAACCAAATTTCATTATTTCGAACTTTCCCGCCTTTTCGAAAAACCACAATTTTTGTCTTATCAATATTGACAGTTAATTTCCATTTCTCAGAATAACTAGCGAGATTATCCAACAGTTCCTGTAAACCCTCAACCGTCTCCGATAACAACACTAAATCGTCTGCGTATAGCATAAGAAATAAGCTTAATTCTCCAAAGGTATAATAGCTACTACAATTCGAGATAAAAAACGATTCAAAATCATTCACATACATGGAAAAAAGTATCGGAGACAGAATTTCCCCTTGCAATAATCCGATATCATTATCAAAAAAGTCTGATAAGCAGCCTTTGAATTTCACACAAGACCTAACATGATTATATATAGACTTGATGACTTGCAGCAGCTTCCCTCTTACTCCCAACTTCGATAACTTATACCACAAGTTGATCCTATCAACGTAGTCGAACGCCTTTCTAAAATCCACGAAACAACAATATAGACGTTTATTTTCACTAAAAGATTTTGTAATAACTGAATGCAGAGCGAAAACGGCATCAACAGTGCTAAGACCAGGACGAAAACCAAACTGTGCGTCAGTAATAATATCATAAGACTCCGACCATTTTACCAACCTCGTATTCAAAATTGATGTAAACAGTTTGCCTAGACAACTTACCAAACTAATACCTCTAAAATTGTTAGGGTCACTTTTATCTCCTTTCTTATGAACTGGCGTAATAACAGCTATAGACCATTCGGAGGGAAAACATCCAGAATTAAAAATGCCATTAAATAGTACACTCAAAACAGGCAATAGTACATTTTTACCAACTACGAAACATTCATTTAAAATTCCATCAAGTCCATGTGATTTACCCCGTTTCAGGTTACCTATCGCTTTAGCTATCTCATACACCGTAATAGGACAGTCTAATTCATCATAAATTGGAATAGAGTTATCATTGGAATTAAATTCACCTCTATTTTCTGTTACATCTGAATTATTAACATTCTCAGATGACAAAGTCTTAAAATGGTCGTACAAATTATCCATACTCATTTGAGGTCCAGCTGCTTTAGGCGACGAGAATCTCTTATAAAATTGTCTCGGATTATACTTTCTTAGTTGATCAAGCATATCACCTTCATATTTCATGTACATTCTTTTTTTCTTTGCTTCTGCTGCTTTGTACAATCTTTTCTTATTAATTAAATTGTTATGATTCTCTACAGACTTAGAACTATTAAACAAACTCAATGCATTTTTATAATTATTCCATACATGTTTCAAATCGGGGTCAAACCATGGTTTGTCCTCGGATATACCTGTATCATACCTAACTTGTTTATTTACCTGGTCTCGCCCCATTGCTCCCGCACGCTTGTCGTTCCTGTGTGTACTCGGTCGCGAGAGAAAGGGGTCCATTGCTCTAAGCAATACGTTTGAAAATCGCGTAACGCAATCATCCATATCATTTTGGGTAACATCTTCCGATAGTATAACCGACTCGTTAATATCGTTTTGATTCGTTGAGAGTACATCTAAAAAGCTTACCTTGCCTTCGTCATTCCATCGATAAGTAGGTCGCTCGTTACCTGTCGGTTCACACACGTGTGTATCATCATTATCGACCAATGAAAAACGCGTTCGTATTTGCACGTGCAGTGGGGCGTGGTCAGATAACACATTGAAATTGCCAACAATAAACTGTTTAACACAATACAATAAACATGGACTCGCAATCAAATAATCAATAACACTCATTCCATTATAGCCACAATATGTATAGTCATTTGAATACTTACTTAAATCTCTTCCGTTATACACAGAATCACCACCTAATGGCATACTACCCATAAAATAGTTAATGGTCTCCGAAGAGGTACTAGTCATGAAATCATCTACAATGAAATTGGATGGGACACTCTTAAGAAACATATTCATAGTCAGAAACGAAGCTATGACCCATCATGTCCGTCATCAACGTGTACTTGAACCACAAATTTGTAGATCTAATACATATTTTAATAGTGTCTTTCCTAGCATAATGTCTTGGTGGAATAGACCTGAATGTAGTTATTATAATTTGAGATCTATTAGTGAACTCAAAAAACAACTTGTTCATCATGCCATGCCCCAAAATAATGGAGATATATGTACTAAGTTTCTTAAAAATGAAGGGACTAGATCTCTTAACATACTATTATGTCAACTTCGAAATCGTGCAAGTCAGTTGAACTCTGATCTCTTTAAGACCATCTTAATGATAATCCCTCTTGTATACGTGGTTGTAGTAATGAAGATGTGAGTCACCTCTTTCTGCATTGCGCTAGATACATGACTTAAAGACAAAATATGATAATATCTCTGTCTCATTTACAGCTTGACATCCATTTAAATTTACGTTTCAACTTGGACCTAAACCTTTATGAACATATAATGTTTAATGTTAATATACTGACTAAAGGAAGTAGTTTCCTTAGTGAAGATTTTAATTCTACTATTCGTGTTTGTGTTCAGAGATATATAGAATCAACCAACATATTTTGAATGTTATGTATGTATGTATGTATGTATGTATGTATGTATGTATGTATGTATGTATGTTTGTATGTATGTATGAATGTATGTATGTATGTATGTATCCATGTATGTACAGACCCTGGACCGTTTTTCTTGTCCGTTTAAACGCAAACGGAACGCAAACACAACGGAAACGCAACGCAAACTCAACGTAACGCATACAAACCGTTTGGTTAAACACGCTCCTAAAACGCAGTTCATAGCAGACAAATAACGGACTTAGATTTAGATGTACTTGCTCGCGGAAGCGTGTCGGTCTCTGACCCTAAATCTGACCTGTATTTACCTATACAGCGCTCGCGTGCTATTTGCACAGCGAATGCAGATGTACTTATAGCCCCGATTTTTTCGTGAATATTGATAACTCGTTTTGAAATGAAATTACACTTCTAATGGCATCCGTTTGGAACTCAACAGTACATTACATTTAACATCTAATCACTAAACCTACACGACGCTAACACATTCCTTTTTATGAATTCATAAGATTAAAAGTATATTTGATGTTGGTGGTTTCTTACTTATCTTTTTTTTTAATTTCAATATTTTCCCCAAATATTATTTATTTCAAGGTGAAGTTACGGGGATAGTCTTGAACATTGGTTCTTCGACATCAACAATACATATGGATACGTCTAGATGGTAGTTTATTTTTTTAGTCTCAAATTCTTAATTTGTTGCTAAAAACATATATTTAATCCATTTGTCGAAAAATAATAAACCCAAACTAAATAACGTACGTGTAATTGTTTTTATTTAAACTAGGCGATCGCAAATGTTCAAAAGGAGATGAAATTTGAAACTTGTGTTTGGAAAATATTGGATATGTATAAAACAAGTGAATGTGATGTGTTTGCATAGAGTAGTATTCCTGTATTATCTTACAAATCCAACTGAAATGCTGCAAGCGAATTCCGTGTAATTATTTTTTTTCTTTCTTAAAATCGTCCTTCTCTACTTATATCTCAAATAGGTATAATTCTTATGATATTCTCTTTAGTGGTATTATTTGATAATTATAATCAGTATTTATATGAATGATATTGAAGCCGGAGCGTTAGTTATATGTATCTTATCTATACAATTTACAACATAGCATACATGTACACATTCTATGCACCCTGTTACGCTTAATCATACTCATTGCTGTACCCACGGACTTAGATAAACTAATTCCGTGCTGTACCCTCAATTTACACATTTTCATTTTTCTGAGTGATGAAAACATAATCTGAAATCTGAATTACTTGCGTAATTCCCTCCTTAAAACAGCCTTGAACCAAAGTTTTTTTTTATTGCTTTTTGTTGACAGTCATTTTGAAAAGTATATTGCATAAACAGCACTGATTTCACCACCCTAAACAATAGTGAATTAATCCCAACTATCATCTGGTCTTTGCTTTTGCCCGGCCTTACATTTATTATTGTTTAAACGTGTGGTCACCCCTGTTACCTGCGGCTAATGTTATTTCGAAGGTACAGACCACAAGGTTACTACCTGTGGTTTCAGGCACAGGGGCCTGATAATTGGCAGCAGTTGTTTGTATTAGATGTTCTTCTTCTTCTTGTGATAAGTCGTCATGTAGAGTAACCTAATCTGAGAATTTAGGAAGTATAAAATTAGATGTTTTAGTGGTTAACACTATTTCTCGAAATAATTGCCGACCCTCCTTCTAACCGCACCCAAGAAATGTACCCTGAACGTTTTGCTAAATCAAGCTATGAAAATACTTCGTTTAATACAATCAATGGCTAAGAAAGTGCGAACTCCGTTTTCGAGATTTGTGATTTATCTGAAAAACACACCTTTGGCTCAGCGGCGATGGCCCCGATATGGGTAGCCCACATATGTGACGTCACAAGTTTAACGCTGCCCCAACAGCCTTATACCGTTAAGCTGTGATCGTGCGTTCGATATGTGAGTTTTTTAGCTATTTATATGATATATTCCGTCGTCACTTACTTGTGTAGGTAATATTTAAAGTACTACATACATATATTTTGTTTTCCCCATTTTAATGATGAAATTAGTTCCTACTGAGAAGGCAAATGATATGATGTATGCGGGTGTCCGAACACACATGCGGATGCTATATAATTGAATCCGTGTTTTTACAAAATTCGTTAATCTAGTGAATGTAAATATTATACTTTTTATTATTTAATTGATCTCTAGAAAATTTGATGGTCGCCTATATACAATACAAAGCAATTGAGTAAAAATTGAGTCAAATTAAGGTAGGCGCACCCCACCCCTTTCTTTACAATATGTAGATATACGTTTGAAACAGACGAAAACATGCACCGGTACAATAATTTATGCACAAATTGAGCAGCAACCCGATTATTTTTACCCCAGTTATAAAATCTTGAACTTTTTTTTATTCTTTATGTAATCCATGGAATTTAACATATAACAGATATACACACGAATTTAAAAAAAATCTTGCAGAGGGAGAACTGGTCCGTTCAAGTCTAAAGCGGCCGTCGTTAATTATTTTTACCACCATTTTCTCACCCTCGTTATATATTCCACCATAATGCACGCACATAAGTTGATTATTTTTATTCTACCACGTCAAATGTAACTAATTGTAAAGTTTTGCTGTCTTATAAGGCGACATGGCCTAGATAATTCGATATGCAAATTAGACGCTGTTCTTTTGCGCGTGCAAGATTTAGCACGTGATCGTGTTGCCTCGTTTTAACTTGATCAATGTCGCGCCAACATTTCTCAGTGCGTAGGGTTGGGATTCCCGGATGGCGCTTACTTCTAAAACCATCATCATCGTACCGATATCAAGCGGATTTTCAAGTGCCAGTGATACAACATCATACGATAGGCCTGACATGAGTTGGCATATTTAGTTGGTTGCCATGACGTGATGGAAAGTCGCTGACCGGCTGATCATGACGCGACCTTCACCGACAGCTGTGTTTTGCAACCACTGTTCAGACCGATGCTACTTTTTGCAACATTATTCTTCACACTCGGTATGTACACTGTAGGCGAATGCTCGACTTGAACTTGAAGTCATGTTGATTTTTTGAAAGCAGACGACGTTTTGCAGACCAGAAACAACTGAACACGTGTGACGTCAGATACAATGTTTATTTCAATCAATCAAACATTGGCACGCTATCGAAATCGTTCGTCAAAGCATGAAATCAACGCTTGACAGTACATAAACACACTGCACACATCGTGAAACGTACGGCGCTACCCAGTGAAGTAAAAACAGAAGTAATTAATAATTTACCATTTTTTCTTCAGACCTGTACATTTTCAATGTCAATAATTAATAAACCGTTTTCACTGCACGGACCCACATACTTTAGGTCTATAGATCCGTGTAATCTTTTGAATGGCAGGCCTATCAAATATTTTGATCCCGCCTGACAGTTATGCTATTTTTGTTAATTCATGTTAAAATACGGGGAGGTTGTTGGAACAGCATGCGTGCGCACTATTTCACGTGCATTGGTTATTGGCAGCGCATGGTATATCGCTCAATAATGCACTCTTTTTAACCAATGAAAACCGTCGTTTCATCACAGACGTGGTAGAATAATATATAAAATGCATAACAGGGTCCAGCATTATTTGCCTTGTTACTGACTTTCATCTGTCCGGTGATGCAGGTGTACTGGCTTTGATTTGCATATAATGTGACTCTTTGGCAGTACTTACACATTTTTTTATTTATCTTTTTTCTTGAAATTGATCCTTATACCAGAGAAGTAATATATACGTCTCTGATTATACCTTTCCCCGTTATCTAAACTGAGGACTTTGCAGTTAAATAATGGAAAATTGGAAGACACATAATCTACACCAATATATATTATGATTATTATATTTCTAACTGCTTTATCGCATGAATATGTTTATATGCAGTGGCGGATCCAGAGACCTATCTGGGGGGGGNCGCCACTGATATGATTCCACGATAAAATGAGTATATTTTAGCAAAGATATGGTTTATTTATAAGTTTATATTTTAGAAGAATTATGTGATAAGTTACTGATGTAAAGTAAATATTTATAGTGTTCATCAAAATGTTTAACATGTGTGTAATCTATAATCTAATGTTGATTTAGGCAGTTATGGATGTTATATGCAATGAGTTGAGACGTAAATAAATAAATAAATATAAATATACTAATTTCAGATACCCCCTAGCCCACCTGCTAACATCCCTTTGATGTCATACCTGGACACAGGTATTTCTATTTCAAAATATGTAACCACAGTCATTATAATGCATATTTCAACCAAACTTGGCTCTTTACATACGTAAAATAAAGAATCCCCCCTCAGGAGAACCCCTGGAGAACTCCACCAATCAGACGGCAGTATTCACGCACGTGATCAAGACACGAAGCCATACTTCCCACTTCATACAATCCTTCAGCCTTCCGTGTTTACGGACTTGTTATTGGTTCTTACTACGGTCTTTGGGGTTCCAACTGCTACTGGCGTCGTTTGTCCTGAGATAATACTGTATCCTTTATATACTATTACTTATTTTTTGTTTTAATTAAAGCGTTTCGCTGTATTTTGCGCCGCTTTGCGACAAGGCTCCGGCCACTTGTTCGCGTTGGTTACGTTTTCGTTTAGATTGAGACTCCTCCTTTCAAAGGCGCTGTCCTGGGGTCATTTTTAAGGCTTCCGACCCCACCCTTACTGTCCGTGCTGTCGGTCTTGCTCTCTGGAGCAGCCCTGCGATATTTGCCGTCCCTGGCAGCCGACTCCTGTCGGTGGCTCTCCATGCCCGCGAGAGCGTGCAGGTAAGTCGGGTAGGAGGAGTGAGGGCTAAGGCTAAGCCTAAGTCCTCAGAGAATACCAGCGGGAACTCGACCTCTATTGGCGAGTCTTCCCAGGGGTTCGTTTCTATGGAAGGGGATCACCGCCATACTTATTTTTTTTTATAGAATTAGTTACTTCTGGTTTTGAATCTAATTCTATGTACATTTGTATTATTTCCCTAGTTGATAAGTTATAGAATTAGTTACTTCTGGTTTTGAATCTAATTCTATGTACATTTGTATTATTTCCCTAGTTGATAAGTTATAGAATTAGTTACTTCTGGTTTTGAATCTAATTCTATGTACATTTGTATTATTTCCCTAGTTGATAAGTTATA
>NW_018408901.1:0-1278 GCF_002113885.1 Mizuhopecten yessoensis | reverse complement strand
GTAAAGGTTATTGCATGGTTTTCGAGTAACAAGGGATTTATTACACCCGAGCGAAGCGAGGGTGTAATAAGTCCCGAGTGACGAGAAATCATGCAATAACTGGCTTACTGCATGCTGCCCAACTCGAACAAAACAGAAAAATTGAGTAAAAAATGTTCACCTGGACAATCTTTTTACCTACCCTACACTGCAGATAATTTACATGTACCTGTGTGGGTAATAATCACAACCAGGTAAGATTGTCTTTTTTCTCAATAGCCCAGTCTGAGTGTATCCTTCATAATGGATACAAGTGTTTTTGCATTACTATATCCAGCTCCAGTGTCAGGGAAGGTAAGGAGTGTCTGTTCAACAATGAGAACAAAATACGGGAAACAATGTTGAATTTCTGACTACATTTTCAATTTAATTTTCAGGATGTGGCAAAGGTACAGGATATTGAAACCATTTTCATACATACAATTTAAGGGTTTAACAATCCCTAAGGAATTCCAGATCTTTCAATGAATGGTATATTTGAATGTGCAATTTTGTATAAAGGAACAGCTCCTAAAGAATTTAAACTTTTCCAGGAAATGCGTATCATCTCACGTGACAAGGATTTTTTTTGTTTGTTTATCAATCATGAATAACCATTTTAAGCTTTTTTTTTTTTCTTATTTTAAATGTGTCAACTAATTGTATAAATTTATCCTTTCCCCTGTATTGTTTTTCTGATTGATTATCTCCCCTTTCTTACAGCATTTGTGACCACAGTCCACTGGGCACACCCCCTTTCATGGTCATGTAATCATGATTGGCCTTGAAAGGGGATTATGTGTGCAGTGGACTGTGGTAGCAAGTTATTTATTGCCCACACTTTTCCATTGTGAGAGGTGGGAAGTATGCAGTAAGAGGGGATTGGCAACTCTGCCCCAGTCAAGATTCTATAGCACGTCGCTTTGTGTTTGTTCACCGAACCGCGAAGTCATCGAGAGCCCCTCTCGATCAACCCGCGCTTGCGCACTAGCGTTAAAATCATGTCACCAATCTCGCCGAGATGAGAGTGTTTTGATAACGGTTAGCCCTGATTGGGACTGTGTATTAGTAGGTCTTCTTTTTTATTCCAGGGATAGGGCTATCGTATGTCTATCCTTTCGGCTGTGTTGGTGGCTATTACAACAAATCACATTTCGTACAGCACGTTCCAGTGAAAATAATGCTAATATTGCCACTATTTGACACAAAAACAGTACAAGTTATTTGTTATTTTTTGCCATAAAAATTAGTACTACATAT
>NW_018408900.1:929719-951102 GCF_002113885.1 Mizuhopecten yessoensis | reverse complement strand
TCAGTGGTGGTCTGTTAACTATCCCCTCACCGTCTAGAGTTACCATAGAGTTATCATAAAACAGAAGGAAGATATCAAAGTTATCCTGTAGATTGATTTTGAGGTAAAGAACTCTTTCAGCTGGTATCATTATGAAATCTTTGTCATTTTCTACAGATGTATTCCTATGCCTCTATATTATTGTGTCGTATCGAACGTAATTTCCAAACAACCATGTAGTTTGTAAAACTCTCATTGTGGGCATTACCTTGTCAAATGTGTCCGTGTTTTGTCACCCAACACACACAGATACTTAAGCAGAACAGAGTTTATCTGGTAACGACCACGTTCCCAGATCAATGTTACCGGTTTTTATATATAGTTGTGTAGAGATCTGTCAAGCCTCAAAAAATCCCCCCACAATGTTCCAGGGAAGAATCACGGACCCCCCATTCCTTATTTGTACCAAAATGAGCGCCATTTGTACACGAAGTAAAAAATTCATAATCATTTCAGCGCTTGCCTGTATATCAAATTCCTTATCTTTATTCAAACGTTTTCGGGAATTGGGTGACTAACGAGTAAAAACGACATGCGGACCAATTTTCCATATTTTTTTTAAGACGGTAGCTGGCGCATTCACAGTTATTTTTTTATTACTTTCACGATAAAATCAGCAATGCGGTGCCCTAAAATGAAATGTGCGTGGGCCTGAGAACCATTTTTTTTTTTTTTTGGCCTTACGTTACATTATCAAACATTTGGAACGGACTATGAGTATTGGGATAGCAAGGTAACATAAGTGGAAGTGCATACAACACATACAATCATTAAAAAAAATATGACTCTTCACGTGATGTCCCTTTAACAGACTGAACATAAACATTTTGATTTTTTTCACAATATTTGGTAAATGTCTGATTAATATATATATATTTTTTTAATAGGAAAAAGAAGTTATCAAGCATGAATGCGTGACATTGTCAGACGAAGTTATCCAGACAGAACACAAACTAAATATACAGACTCGGAGGATGACAGACTGTAAGAATGAACTGGAGAACTATAGGAAGTCTCTACCCAAGGAAGATGGCTCTCCAGATACTCCCGATACAGACATGTTAAAACTACAGCAGGAATGTGACAGCTTAAAAGAGACCATTCGGCTGCTTGAGGAGGAAAATGCATCTTCTAAAACAGACTCTCGGGAATCCACCAATACCATGCAAAAACTACAGCAGGAATGTGACAGCTTAAAGGAGACCATTCGGCTGCTTGAGGAGGAAAATGTGTCTTCTAAAACAGACTCACAGGAATCCACAACTACCATGGAAAAACTACAGCAGGAATGTGACAGCTTACAGGAGACCATTCGGCTGCTTGAGGAGGAAAATGTGTCTTCTAAAACAGACTCTCAGGAATCCACAAATACCATGCGAAAACTACAGCAGGAATGTAACAGCTTACAGGAGACCATTCGGCTGCTTGAGGAGGAAAATGTGTCTTCTAAAACAGACTCTCAGGAATCCACAAATACCATGCAAAAACTACAGCAGGAATGTTCTATTCTCAAACTGCAAGTAGAGAAACTTGAAAATGAAAGGATAGAGTTGATGAAGAAGGTAGATATTGAAAATAACAAGATGGCTACTTTGGCTGATGAACAGTCTCATATGCATGACGAATTAACGGATGTTAGATACAAGATTGAACAAGTGCCTGTTCTGAAAGACAGATGTGAAAAACTTGAACAAGAAAAGGAATCTCTTTTCACTGAACTTAACTCATTAAAAGAGGAAGGGAAAATAAAACCAGAAATTCAAGAGATAGAGTTGCAGAATCTCAAAGAGACAGACAGCAGTTTGCAGCAAAAGCTTCAACAGGCAGAAGAAGAGAAGATGCTGTTGATGTCAAAAGTGGAGAGCTTACAAAGCGAGTGTCGGGAACAATCAATGGACAATGGAATGGCTACAATGGAAGAGGAATGTAACAGATTGAGGGAGATGGTCAAACAATTTGAGGAAGAAAAGTTGACTTCTAAAACAGAGGAAGCAAATTCAAATGAAGCTGATTCCAATCAAGCCATGCAAAAATTACAGGAAGAATGTTCTATTCTGAAACTTCAAATAGAGAAACTAGAGTCGGAGGGTATTGAGTCAGTGGGAGGATCAGAGACTGAAAGTAACAAAATAGCTTTGCTGGAGGAGGAATGTGAAGTGCTAAGAGCCACCGTAAAGGATTTGGCTGATGAACGTCTCAATATGCAGGATGAATTGACAGATGTTGGCCACAGAATCGAACAACTTCCCATTATGAAAGAGAAATGTGAGGAACTAGTGCAAGAGAAGGAATCGCTTCTCATGGAAATTGCTTCATTGAAGGAGATTGGAAATGCAGGACCAGAAATGCAAGAGGTTGAGTTACAGATACTCAGAGAAAAAGCTAGTAACATACAGGAACAGCTGGAATCGGTAGAAGAAGAAAAGATGCAGATGACTTTAAAACTGGAGAGTTTACAAAGCGAGTTTCAGGAAAATCCACTGGACAATGAGAGGGCTAAGTTGGAGGAGGAATGTGAAGTGCTCAGAGCCACAGTGAATGATTTGGCCGATGAACGTCTAAACATGCAAGAAGAATTGAGAGATGTTGGGGTCAAAATTGAACAACTGCCTGTACTGAAGGGAAAATACGAGGAACTCCTACAAGAAAAAGAATCTCTTTTAAATGAAATCTCCTCATTGAAAGAGGAGGGGAAAGCAGAAGTGGAAATACAGGAATTAGAGTTGCAGAAACTCAGAGAGAAAGCTAATGCTTTGGAGGAAAAACTGGACCAGGTGGAAGAAGAGAAAACTGATTTGACTTCAAAACTTGAGAACTTACAAAGTGAGGATCACAATACATTAGCAGTCAATTCTATGTCAAAGTTGGAGGAGGAATGTGAAAGGCTGAGGGAGACAATTAGACAACTGAAGGAAGAAAAGTTGCCATCTAAAACAGAGGAAGCCGATTCCAATGAAGCCATTCAAAAATTACAGGAAGAATGTTCTGCTCTTAAACTTCAGATAGAGAAACTAGAATCTGAGAAAGATAAGTCATTGGAAGAAACGGACACTGAAAGTAACAAGAATGCTACACTAGAGGAGGAATATGAAATACTACGAATCACAGTAAAGGATTTGATCGATGAACGCCTGGATATGCAGGATGAATTGACTGAGGCGGGAATGAAAATTGAACAACTTCCCATTTTGAAGGAGAAATGCGAGGAACTTGTGCAAAAAAATGATTCACTTCTGACAGAAATCTCTTTACTTAAAGAAGGAAAATCAGGAACAGAAATGCAAGAAGTTGAGTTGCAGATTCTCAGAGAAAAAGCCAACAGTCTGCAAGAACAGCTGGAATCAGTAAAAGAAGAAAGGCATAGTTTAATTTCGAGATTAGAGACCTTGCAAAGTGAACTTGAGAACAAAAATGT
This sequence comes from Mizuhopecten yessoensis, assembly GCF_002113885.1. Taxonomy (NCBI): domain Eukaryota; kingdom Metazoa; phylum Mollusca; class Bivalvia; order Pectinida; family Pectinidae; genus Mizuhopecten; species Mizuhopecten yessoensis. The sequence goes on along the minus strand of NW_018408900.1, from coordinate 947,648 downwards.
GGACAATGCAATGGCTGCTTTAGAAGAGGAATGTGAAATACTTCGGGCCACCGTGAAGGATTTGGCTGATGAACGTCTCAATATGCAGGATGAATTGAAAGATGTTGGCCACAAAATTGAGGAACTGCCCATGCTGAAGGAGAAATGTGAGAAACTTTTGCAAGAAAAGGAATCACTCATAGAAATGTCTTTGAAGAAGGAAAATGCAGGACCGGAGATGCAAGAGGTGGAATTGCAGATTCTCAGAGAGAAAGCTAGTCACTTACAAGAACAGCTTGAATTGGCAGAAGAAGAGAAAAACAGTTTGATCTCTAGAGTGGAGAGCCTACAAAATGAGAGTCCAGAAAAACCTGTGGAGGAATGTGAAAGGTTAAGAGAGACTATAAGACTGCTTGAGGAAGAAAATGCATCTTCTAAAACGCAGGCTGCTGATTCCAATGATGTCTTACAAAAATTACAGGAAGAATGCTCAGTTCTCAAACTTCAGGTAGAAAAAATTGGAACTGACAGAGGTGAGTCAGTGGAAAGAACAGACAATGACAATAACAAGATAGCTACCCTGGAGGGAGAATGTGAAGTACTTCGAGCCACAGTAAAAGATTTGGCAGATGAATGCCTCAATATGCAGGAAAAATTGACAGGCATTGAACAACTGCCTATTTTGAAGGAGAAATATGAGGAACTTGTGCAAGAAAAAGCTGCACTTTTAAGTGAAATATCGTCTTTGAAGGAAGAGGGGGAAACAGAACTTGATAAACCAGAACTAGAGCTGCAGAATCTTAGAGAGAAAGCAAGTAGTTTGCAGGAACAGCTAGAACTAGCAGAAGAAGAGAAAACCAGTTTGATTTCAAGGCTGGAGAACATAAAAACTGAGTGTCAGGAACAACCCAAAGACAGTGTTGTGACTGTGATGGAAGAGGAATGTGAAAGGTTGAGAGAGACTGTTAAAAAGCTTGAGGAACAAAATCTGCCTCCAAAAACAGAGGCAGCCGATTCCAATCAAGCCATGCAAAAATTACAAGAAGAATGTTCTATTCTGAAACTTCAAATAGAGAAACTAGAATCTGAGAGAGTTCAGTCAGTGGAAGGGTCAGACACTGAAAATAACAAGATTGCTACACTGGAGGAGGAATGTGAAATACTTCGAGCCACAGTGAAGGATTTAGCTGATGAACGTCTTAACATACAGGATGAATTGACAGATGCTGGGGTTAAACTTGAACAAGTTCCCATTCTAAAGGAGAAATGTGAGGAACTTGTGCAAGAGAAAGAATCCCTTCTCGTGGAAATTTCTTCTATGAAGGAGGAAAGGAATAATACCAAATCAGAGATGCAAGAAAAATGTGAAAAATTTGAACAAACAAACAATTTGCTTACTGCAGAAATTTCCCATTTAAAGCAGACTAATATGTCACTGGAGGTAGAAAAGACAGAAAATGTCAGCAGTTTGCAACAGCAGCTTGAAGAGGTATTGGGAGAAAAAGTACATTTGAAATCTTGTTTAGAGGTTTTAGAAAAAGACTGTAAGGAAAAACAAATAGCAGAGGAGAAATATGTAGGCCTCAAAGGCAAGGTGAAGGACTTGACTGATGAGTGCCTTAACTTACAGAAAGAAATTACTGATCTAGGAGTCAAAGCGGAGCAGGTACCTATTCTGAAGGAGAAATGTGAGGAACTTGTGCAAGAAAAGGACTTGCTTATCCAGGAAGTTTCGTCATTGAGGGAGGGAACAACAAAAATGGAAAGACAGTCATTCGAGGTAAGGAATCTAGGGGAGAAAGTCAGTAATTTACAACTTCAACTGGAACAGTCCGAACAAGAGACTCTTCATCTGAACTCTCAATTAAAACAATTAGAAACAGAAAGACATGAAAAAACAGTGGAAATTGAAACATGTAAGAGTTGTTATGAATCTCTCGCACTGGAAAAGAAATACTTAGATGAAAAAGTAGAAAATCTGGGCAGAGAACTTGCTGAGAGAATCAGTCAACAAAATGCTGAAAGTGGACGAGTTTGTGTCCTTTTGGAAGAGATGAGTGACATGCAGGAGAACATTTCCCAGTCTGAAAAGGAAAGGAATGAAATGGAGATGAAACTCGAGAAATCCATAAGTGAACTGCAAGTGGTAAGTAACAACATAGGCCTAGCATAAAAATAGGGAAAATATAATGAATCTGAGTAAATCTTACCAGGCTAAATAAACTGATAATGAGATTACATATTTAGAAATCATTCCTTTTAATAAGCCCGTCAAATTTGACGGAAGTATTATGGTATGGGGTTGGCCGTCTTGCCGTCCTTCGTAAACTTTTACATTCTCTTAAAAACTTGGTATACAATATAATCATGTATGAAGTCTTGTCTCCCTCTATAGAGATTTGATTCAACCATTTATCCAAAGGTTATTGCCCTTTGTTTATTTCAGTATTTGATTTTTTGTCCGGAGATCTCCTCCTCCTTTTTTTGACGGATTACTTTGAAACTTAGCAGGCTAAATAATCATGATATGTTGTTGTTTTTCCTTGAAAAGAATTTTGATTCAACAATTTTTGCAAAAGTTATTGCCCTTTGTTTATTTCAGTATTTGATTTTTTGACCGGAGATCTCCTCCTCCTTTTTTTGACGGATTACTTTGAAACTTAGCAGGCTAAATAATCATGATATTTTGTTGTGTTTCCTTGAAAAGAATTTTGATTCAACAATTTTTGCAAAAGTTATTGCCCTTTGTTTATTCCAAGACACAGAATCAGGAACGGGAAAATGCTATTTGTGCAAAGAACAATGAAATAGACCAACTTAAAGCAGAGATATCTACGTTGAAGGTTCAGATGGAGATGGAGCCTTCACAGCAGGGATTGTCCTGCTCAGTCAACATGGATACCTCAACACCATGGGCTGTAAGTGTTGTGTAAGGAAGCTGTTACTATGTAAGATTCAATAAGTAGAGAGATTTTATATGTGTGATGGTATTGTGTCAAAACAAAGAATGAATGTCTTGTCATTCTTTAACAAATTTTATTAGCAAGTGTTTCTATTTGTGTTCTGATTTTTTCAGGAAGAAAAAATGGAATTATTGAAGAAGATTGATGTCTTGAAAATTGAAAGAGTGAAGGTAGGGTAATGCTCAGCCAAGGTGTTTTCTAAAAATAAAAATGTGATCACTCCCTCACCAGTACTACTGAACCTACTTATTTAGGACAGCAATGTCCTTCCCCGGGGTACAAAATTTTGGGTCAAAAAGTTTTTGCTCCAACTTCTGTACCCTCGGGTTAGACATTTCTGTCCTACAAATAATGAAATCATATAAAATACACCCATTTCATATGCATGACATCACAATTTACAGTTACAGTGCAGCAGAGCAGAAACTGACAATATGATGAATTTAAAACCTAAAAAGTTTTCATTAACTTAACAAGTTGGAAAGTTTGCTGAATCTTGTTGATTAGTTTATTTCTGTCCAAAAAGCTTGAGAAAAATTGCATTTTTTCAAAATTCAAAACACAGAATGCCCTTTCATGTTTTCTGAGCTAATTCTAGCAATTGGTATGTGAGCAAAATACTCTTACAAAGTACTTCTGTCCTGGTGTGTAGTATAGGGAAATCTTGCCCTCAAATTAAAAATTTGGGGTATATACAGTAGTCATCCACTCTAAATTGTATACTTGGTGTATTATGTTTTCAGCATGCTCGTCTGATGTCTGAAGTGAATAAAATAAAAGAAGACAAAAAGATGTTAATTTCCTACTGTAACGATCTTGAAAAGGTAGGTTATCTGGTGATCGGAATCAAACAAATCTTAACCACTTCTCAGTGACGGTGACCGACACTTCCTTGTAATGGAAAGTGGTTGCATTTATAATGAATGTCGGATCAACATTACTTCTGTGTTATGATCCTGTTCTACCATGATCTGATCAAGTTTGTTGTGTACTTGTATTGGAGTGAATATCTTGTCAATCAAATTGATCACAAAATGACCATACATTGTTGGTTGTATACTCATGTCCGAGTGAACTTATCTTCAACCAAAGTTTTCAATGCTGACCGTAAATATAGAAGAAATTCATCTCCACAGAAGATTTCAATTCATTAATGAAACTCCTTTTAAGCTAACACAAAGAATTAATCTGTTGCAAAAATTTACAGTACCAACAACCAAAATTGCTGTCCTTCTAAAACATTCATGATACTGATTTAGGATGCAGGACCTGATGATGGGTATCTTGAATATATATTTTCCTTTTGACATTGATAAAGGTGAACAAGTTTCTACACAGCTTTGACTAAAGCTCATTTGATTTTAACAGCAACAGCAGAAAGCTGTGGATGAGTCGGACATGGGGAAAAAGCTGAAGGCAGCCGAGGCAGACGCAGACAAATACTACGATCTGCATAACAAGCAACAGACTCAGATTGAAGAACAGAAGAACCTACTCAGCAAATCCCAGACAGACATGGAAAACATGAAGGCACAGTTCAGAGAAACAGAGAGTAGGTATACCAAGATCAGTGAGTTAGGAGATGACCAGGAAATAACACTGTAGATTACGTATATCACAACTGATCTTCCCTACCCAACACCAGTTTGTTATCTTCTTGTGTGTGTTGCGCTGGCAACATAAAGGATTTACTCAATTCGTGTCATCTTCAACACACATTTTTTTTTGCTGAAAGACTGGTGATAATAACCTGCCAGTTTACCTAAATTTTATCTCTTTGTGGCTGAAAAAAAGGTTGCTATTGACTGATTTGAGAACCAAAGAGAATTTTTGATGATCTTACGTAACAGTTGGTCTGTATACAAAGTGTCAAAGTAAAACCGCTTGGGATGGTTTCAAGAAGATTATTATAGACAGGTTGTTGATATAGACAGGTGGTCATGAGATCACTAGGGCAGGTTTGACTGTGTATCAATATATAATTATTCACGTGATACTTGATCAACATATTACAATGAATATCACACATAAATTTTGACTTTTAATTATTAAATATGTGTAGATAATGTTTGATTCTTATTCCAGAAAAACTGACAGAAATGCAACAAACCACTGCCAAGCAATGGGAAGAGATTGGAGAAAAGAAGATGGAAATATTCTCCCAGAATCGAACCATTGAAGAATTTGAAGCAAAAAAACAAAAACTGTAAGTTTTTATTGAAACATGACTAATACATCAGGAGTTTGTGTGGCTTTCACAAAATCCATCAGGATATACTTGTCTAGATGTAGTTTTGTAGAAATTGGTGTAGTTACCTTCACAACAGTGCCAAATATTTTGTTCTTTGAGACATCACTACGTTTATATAGCCCTGTGGATAGGGTGTCAGACTGTCCTCCTAAACGTTGTGAGTTAACACCTATCCTTCACTCAGATATATCTGACAATGTGCTTCCTTATTGTAATGGGATTTTTTCGATGAGGAATGTTGCCCTATTGGTATGGTAAGTTCATGTTTCTTAATTTTTATCCACCTCTTTCACCGAAATGGGGGATATTAATTTGGGTTTGTCTGTCTGTCTGTCTGTCACGCTTTGTTTCCGTGCAATAACTACAACAGATGTTAACCGATTTTCTTCAAACTTGGTCACAGGGTTAAATGCCTGAAGGGCTCGGCCAAGTTCGATGACCACTTTCAGCGGACCCCATTTGGTGGAGTTATGGCCTGGCCCGTTGAATAATGAAAAACGTCATTATCGGCCGTGCTTCGCGTCCGTGCAATAACTGCAACAAATGTTAACCGATTTTCTTCAAACTTGGTCACAGGAATATATGCATTAAGGGCTCGGCCAAGTTCGATGACCACTTTCAGCGGACCCCATTTGGTGGAGTAATGGCCCGTTGAATAATGAAAAACGTCATTATCGGCCGTGCTTCGCGTCCGTGCAATAACTGCAACAAATGTTAACCGATTTTCTTCAAACTTGGTCACAGGAATATATGCATTAAGGGCTCGGCCAAGTTCGATGACCACTTTCAGCGGACCCCATTTGGTGGAGTTATGGCCCGTTGAATAATGAAAAATGTCATTATCGGCCGTGCTTCGCGTCCGTGCAATAACTGCAACAAATGTTAACCGATTTTCTTCAAACTTGGTCACAGGATTATGTGCATTAAGGGCTCGGCCAAGTTCAATGACCACTTTCAGCGGACCCCATTTGGTGGAGTTATGGCCCGTTGAATAATGAAAAACGTCATTATCGGCCGTGCTACGCGTCCGTGCAATAACTGCAACAAATGTTAACCGATTTTCTTCAAACTTGGTCACAGGATTATATGCATTAAGGGCTCGGCCAAGTTCGATGACCACTTTGAACAGACCCCATTTGGGGTAGTTATGGGTCCTTACAAAAAGAAAAACATCATTGTTAACCAATTTTATTCAAACTTGGTCACAGGATTAAGTGCCTTTAGGGCTCGGCCAAGGTCGATGACCTTCGTTTCTGTGCAATAACTACAACAAATATTAACCAATTTTATTCAAACACTGTCACAGGATTATATGCTTTAAGGGCTCAGCCAAGTTCAATGACCACTTTCAGCAGACTTGATTTGGCAGAGTTATGAATAACGAAAAACATCATTATCTGCCATTTCTGTACATTAACTCTCGCAAATATTATCCAAATTCCTTCAAACTTGATAAAAATGTTTGTGTTCCTCTGTCTTTCCACCCATCTCGGGCACTCTTTAGTTTTCATTAGATAATTGGTGAAGATATTGTTCAGATATTTCAACCAATTTCCGTATGCACATCCGATTCATGCTAAGTTTTTACGTATAATCAATGAGATATAGGGCTTTTTTTCTTCTTCAAGTTTCAAGCTATACATTATGTTTCAAAAGCATGATACTCACATGTTTAAACCTAACCTCGATCATTTTAACTGACAATATGTCCTGCAAGCGAGGGATATACATTCCACAAATTTGCTTGTTAGTACCAGCTTTAATGGTATCCATGAAATAAAACAATAGATCCTGACAAAACATGATTCCAGGTCATCATATTATCATGCTTTTGCTACTTTACAGCGTCCAGCAATATGAGGAAACGATCGATATGAAAGACAACAGGATCAAGAAACTGCAAGTAGAGATCAGACGTAGAGACGCAGAAACCTCATGTAAGTATCAGGGGTGTAAATGGCAACCTTCCTCACCACACCAAGCATGAGTATCAGAGGTGTAAATGACAACCTTCCTCACCACACCAAACATGAGTATCAGAGGTGTAAATGACACCCTACCTCACCACACCAAACATAAGTATCAGAGGTGTAAGTGACAACCTTCCTCACCACACCAAACATAAGTATCAGAGGGGTAAATGACAACCTTCCTCACCACACCAAACATGAGTATCAGAGGTGTAAATGCCAACCTTCCTCACCACACCAAACATGAGTATCAGAGGTGTAAATGCCAACCTTCCTCACCACACCAAACATGAGTATCAGAGGTGTAAATGCCAACCTTCCTCACCACACCAAACATGAGTATCAGAGGTGTAAATGCCAACCTTCCTCACCACACCAAACATGAGTATCAGAGGTGTAAATGTCAACCTTCCTCACCACACCAAGCATAAGTATCAGAGGTGTAAATGCCAACCTACCTCACCACACCAAACATGAGTATCAGAGGTGTAAATGACAACCTACCTCACCACACCAAACATAAGTATCAGAGGTGTAAATGGCAACCTTTCTCACCACACCAAAAATAAGTATCAGAGGTGTAAATGGCAACCTTTCTCACCACACCAAACATAAGCATCAGAGGTGTAAATGACAACCTTCCTCACCACACCAAGCATAAGAATCAGAGGTGTAAATGACAACCTACCTCACCACACCAAGCACATGATTCCAGGTCATCATATTATCATGCTTTTGCTACTTTACAGCGTCCAGCAATATGAGGAAACGATCGATATGAAAGACAACAGGATCAAGAAACTGCAAGTAGAGATCAGACGTAGAGACCCAGAAACCTCATGTAAGTATCAGGGGTGTAAATGGCAACCTTTCTCACCACACCAAACATAAGTATCAAAGGTGTAAATGACAACCTTCCTCACCACACCAAGCATAAGGATCAGAGGTGTAAATGACAACCTACCTCACCACACCAAGCACATGATTCCAGGTCATCATATTATCATGCTTTTGCTACTTTACAGCGTCCAGCAATATGAGGAAACGATCGATATGAAAGACAACAGGATCAAGAAACTGCAAGTAGAGATCAGACGTAGACACGCAGAAACCTCATGTAAGTATCAGGGGTGTAAATGGCAACCTTTCTCACCACACCAAAAATAAGTATCAGAGGTGTAAATGGCAACCTTTCTCACCACACCAAACATAAGTATTAGAGGTGTAAATGACAACCTTCCTCACCACACCAAATATAAGTATCAGAGGTGTAAATGACAAGCTTCCTCACCACACCAAACATAAGTATCAGAGGGGTAAATGACAACCTTCCTCACCACACCAAATATAAGTATCAGAGGTGTAAATGACAACCTTCCTAACCACACCAAGCATAAGTATCAGAGGTGTAAATGACAACTTTCCTCACCACAACAAACATAAGTATCAGAGGTGTAAATGACAACCCTCCTCACCACACCAAACATAAGTATCAGAGGTGTAAATGGCAACCTTTCTCACCACACCAAACATAAGTATTAGAGGTGTAAATGACAACCTTCCTCACCACACCAAGCATAAGAATCAGAGGTGTAAATGACAACCTACCTCACCACACCAAGCACATGATTCCAGGTCATCATATTATCATGCTTTTGCTACTTTACAGCGTCCAGCAATATGAGGAAATGATCGATATGAAAGACAACAGGATCAAGAAACTGCAAGTAGAGATCAGACGTAGAGACCCAGAAACCTCATGTAAGTATCAGGGGTGTAAATGGCAACCTTTCTCACCACACCAAACATAAGTATCAGAGGTGTGAATGACAACCTTCCTCACCACACCAAACATAAGAATCAGAGGTGTAAATGACAACCTTCCTCACCACACCAATCATAAGTATCAGAGGTGTAAATGACAACCTACCTCACCACACCAAGCATGTGATACAGTTATAATGCTCTCCTCTTTCCCAGCTAAGGATTATACTCCACACATTAGGTATGGAGTGTATTCCTTGGCTAGCAAATCGAAATGCCTAACGCTGAGCAGTTGAAGATAAGAACAATTCTGTGCAAGACAAGACAGGTAGACTAGATTACCTGTTTGATGACGACTGGTCAGGGCCTCTATTGTTCTGCAGTATCCAACCCTTGAGCACTTCATACTCAATCTGTTATTTCTGGGTTTGTTAGCAGAAACAGCTATCTTGGGGTTCTGTGTGAAGTCGTAATGGGAATTATTTTTTTAAGTTTGTTATTTAACATGATGGTTTGTAATACAACCTACACTATAAAATTCACAAATCCTTTACACCTGTAATACAACCTACACTATAATATTCACAAATCCTTTACACCTGCACTAGGAAACAGCTCTCAACGAATATTGTGTATTTCAGACATGGAACCATCATCCAAAGCCCAGAAGGGGGACAACTCTACATCAAAGGAGAACATGCCCGGGGGTGTGGTGGACCAATATAATGTCTTCATGCTGGAAGCTAAAAATCTGCGCCTGGAGAGGGAGGTCACTAAGCTAAATAAAAGGTTAAAGGCTGTAGAGGACAACCCTGTCACCAAACCTTGTAGCTGTCCCTTCCAGGAACTCAGTGCCAAGTTTGAGCAGCAGAGGTGGGTTAAGTGGTATCAGTTACAGTGAAATCTGTCTAATCTGACCCCCAAGTCCTCCCACATCCCGATAAATCTGACACCAGAATCATATCCAACATGATACTGAAATCAGTTATCTATGAAAATGTTAAAAAGAAAAACTGTTTTCAAACATCCAGTCTTATCTAACCAACAGGTTGAAAATATTGGAGGCTGTTACATGGTCACACGGCCTCCATGGTGTATGGTCACATGAGTATCATATTACAGTCACATGATAACCATAATATTTCATTACATTACACAGTCATATTCATCTACTATGTAATTTTGGACCCTTGACGCCTGTTAATTTGGACAGCTATGTGGCACCTTATGGTTGTAGTTAGTTGACTTTTGTTGTTTATGTTGTAGTGGGGAGAAGCAGAGACTCCAGACAGCTATGTGGCACCTTATGGTTGTAGTTAGTTGACTTTTGTTGTTTATGTTGTAGTGGGGAGAAGCAGAGACTCCAGAAAGAGTTTGATGAGTTGAAAAAGAAACATATAATTAAAGTTGGCAGTCGAGAAATTGATACGAGTACAATCAATGTACCTGATGTGAAGGTCCCGACAGCTAACCCTACAGAATACTCTCGCCACGACGACCAACTACTCTCCGAAAGTAAACGTAGACCCAACACAAATTACCCCAGGAAACCATTTTCAGACAATGAATGTAAACAGCAGTAGGATATTCCGATGTTGATCTGGCAGCTGTATTTAGGACAGCTGTCTCAGGAGGCACACCTAGGGAGCCACCTCCTGCCAAGTTTTGTGTTTCTTCACAAATAGCAATTGTTTCCCTAAGGATGAAATTTTACATCAGCATTTGTAGTGAAAAATTAAAACGTTGACTTCAGATTCATTACTTCATGATACATCTATCCTCTCTGTCTGTCTTTCTATCTTTCACTCTGAAATGGGACAAAGTTTTGAAAAGGTTCATTACATTACATTACATTATAAAAAAAAATGCTGTACCAGGTAATTAATAATTTGTTAGCCTTCAAATAACCTTTTGTGGTAGGTCAATAGTGAAAAGCTAGTGAGAATTGATTTGAAATCAATTGTGCATAGAAATTGGAATGGATCCCCCTTCTGTATACCAGGACATTTTTGCCCAAACTTTTATCCTTCACTTGTCAAACCTATACTGGCTTGATGTAAATTTGCCCTCCTTATGCAATTACATGTACTATACTTAATATGCTGTGAACTAATAGTTATTTTCATGTTAATTAGCCCTTATAAGGGAGGGCGAAAATATCAAATGTTAAACTGTGGCAAAAATTTCTCTGTATACAGTCTGACAGTCATATTCAACATTGTTTTTTTAAAAATATGGAAAGAACCTCCTATTTATTATGCAAGACTAATATCTATATGATATATACAGCTCTGCCAATAAGTAGAGTATATCATATTACATGATATAGACCCCTTTGGTAAGAAAGTGTGATGAATGGTCTATGGCTATGAGCCTCAGATTATGATACAGTACTAATTAACCCTGATATTATCAGTCGGTGGAGGTAGGTGTTTTCCACCTATTAAATGATACAGAAACCTTTGGTGAGAAAGTGTGATGAATGGTCTATGGCTGTAAGCCTCAGATTATGATACAGTACTAATTAATCCTGATATTATCAGTCCGTAGAGGTAGGTGTTTTCCACCTATTAAATAATACAGAAACCTTTGTTAAGAAAGTGTGATGAATAATGATATGTGACTGTGAGCAAAAAATAAATTATTTATCCTGGTTCAAATGCTGTTAAGGAAGCTTTGATCATTTGTTTATGTGCGTTAGAAAAAAATGGTTGTCACATATTTGAATGAAGAACTTTTTAAGCCTGAGAAGTTAACTGTATAAATAAAGCACACAATTCTATCATATGTATGAGAAGTTGTTGGAATTGTTGAATTCTGTGTTTACAATGTGATTATGAATTCAAAGAGATTGACCGTTTTTTTTGGGGAATCATCTTCATAAAAATGTATTGTGTACTACAGAAAGGCTAACTAAGTGTTAAAAGGGAGATGACATCCACACATTACAAGCACAGTTTTGTGTAGGGTAGCATACATCTTTAAGCTCTTGATTTCTTTAGTATATCCTCAGTCTTTTTTGTCTGTAATGCAAAATGTTAATGAATTTAGAGTCTTTGTTGTAAAAACATACCTGGTAGGGATGATTCTTCACAATAGCCAGTCAATCTCTTCAATATATTAGAGCAGTTTTGAAATGTTCAGATTAATTTGTACCTCGGAAGAAATGAAACAGGTGTTTGATTGACATTTTTTTATCTGTTATTTATCAATGTGTTACAAGTTCACATTAGGTTTACCTAGTTTTAATAGATGTTCAAATAAGAGTGGATGAAAATTTGATGATATGACTTTTATATACAAAGGAATAAAACATTCAAAAAGTTCCAGCTCTGGTAAAAACATTTTTATTTGCATTTTTAGCTTACCTGGCCAAACTTAATTGTTGCTGTCTGTCATCCATCGTCAGTCATCTGTCTGTAAATTTATTTTTTGACCTTTTCTCAAGAACCACAAGGCAAGTATCCTATAGAAGATGAGGATTCAGATTTGCAAAGGAAAAGGGGCTGGCATTATGTTATTTGGCCAGTAACTTGCTTGCATGGAATGCTGCGAAGTGTTTATTCAAGGTCATAGTGTCAAATTTGTTAAAACACTAAAATTGTATTTTCAAAAAACATCAAGAAGCCTAGTCATGGCCAGAAGCTTGCTAAGTATGAGTGCTGCACAAAGGAAAAGGAAAGGAGAAAAGAAAACGCACACTGACCAACATTGAAGGTCGCAGGGGTCAAATCTGTTAAAACGCTCTTTCTGAAGCACTAAATGCCCAGAAGCTTGATGATATGGAATGTTACAAACACATGGAAAAGAAATGATCTTGACCTATTTTCAAGGTCACAGGGTAAATATTTAAAAAAAAAAAAAAAAAAAGTAAAAATTAAAAAAATAAAATTAACAGTAATGATAAACGCCTGTAGCTTGTTGGTTAAAAGTCTGATTAAATTTGGAAAAGAAATGTTATTCACTTGTAGTCAAGGTCTCGAGAATCAAATCTGTCTATACACTACTCAAACAGCTTCTTCTGCAAAACCAAAAGGCCTTCAGTTATGATATGTAAACAGTAGATCGCTAAAAATGAGTACTTAGAGTTTGTGAAAGGGACCTTGACCTATTTCAGGATCACAGTCGTCAAATATAAATACTCGCAAATGACATCTGAAACCTAGAGTCGTGATACATAGCCTGTCCCTAGCTACCATTGAGTAAGTGTCATACACATGTTCAAAGGAGATTGCACTATAGGAATCTGGAGTCTGAAATTAATGTTATAGACATTTTATTTAATATTTTTGGGCACCTGTTTTTAACATTATCAATACACCGGTATCGAATTAAGTGTTCAACATCAGTGAAATATATATTTATACATGACTAAATTAAACAGGGCAAGGTTGTTGAACCAAAATGAACATAAATAACTTAACACACGATTAAATTGTTGCCGTTTATTTTGTATAAACGACAACTGGGGTGACGAAATGGTGGGACGGGGGAGCCCCCCAGCCTGTCAATGACACATTGTTGGAGTGGGGCACAACGGTGTTCTAAAGTCATGGACACTGTCTTGTCACAAAGATAAATAAACTTCCAAGAGACTCTTGCTCATCAAGAATTTTCTCAATCTAACGAAATATGATACGAATGACACTCCGACACATCTATCGATTTGCCAGAACAGTGGTTGACAACACACGGACTAACATCGGTAAGGAAAACAGTTGTCCAGTCAATTAACGATGTTAAATGATACAGATGTTATTAATACTCTCTCCTAATATATCGAGTAAAGGAGATAGCTGTTATGCTGGCCTCTAACCGAACCTCTACAAATACTACAGGGGTGACGAGGATTAACGTCAGCCTACATCGGAACAACTGAAACGGAAAAACTGCACGCTATGTCTGTCAGACACAGAAACATCGAAGAATTGAAACATAAAATTTCAGGACACCATTTTCTGGCTTACTCAGGATGATACAGAGATGAAACGTTCTTGAAATGTTTTTAACTGTGTGTGGCAGCTTAACGTATGGGCTGATTCGAAATGGGGTGAGGCTTGCAAAATCTGGATACAAAGCTTATGATGAACTGATAACTGCTATTCGCAATCACCCGAATTCCAGACCCTTAAGTAATAGCGGAAAGGTTGAAGTTCCACCAGCAAAATCGAAAGGAGGGTGAAACCGTGAGTCAATTTTTAGACCAACCCCAACAACTCGGTTAACGTTGCAGTTTTGAATGTTTTTGGGACCATGCACTTTGTAAAAGATTTGTGTGCGGTTAGCTTCCACTATTATAGAATGTAAATTGCTCTCATAAACAGATTTGAAGGAACTGAAGGAGATCTCGGCTGTTTTCGGTGAGAGTAAGAGCGGGGACAGTAATGCAGACACTTGCCACTATAAAAATACCAATTGCCACAAATATAGGGAAATCGGAACTTTTCAACAGGATTCTACTAAAGCACTTCTTGATGATATATGGAAACTAGCTTGGAGACTTCATAAAATCATTGAGGATGTGGCACAGTTTCGACTCTTCAGGTTGATCGAACTAATAGTCACGATTCTCCGACTTTGCGGTAACGCGAAATTTCATGAAAGTGGAATTCTTCTTCCAGGGGATAGATGAGATAAAATCAGTAACATCCTACATCGAAAGTCCGCCAATACTAACATACCAGAGGACTTCAATACTAACATACCAGAGTACTTCAGATACAAAAGTCCGGCAATACTAACATACCAGAGTACTTCAGATACAAAAATCCGTCAATACTAACATACCAGAGTACTTCATATACAAAAGTCCGTCAATACTAACATACCATAGTACTTCAGATACAAAAGTCCGTCAATACTAGCATACCAGAGTACTTCAGATACAAAAGTCCGTAAATACTAACATACCAGAGTACTTCAGATACAAAAATCCGTCAATACTAACATACCAGAGTACTTCATATACAAAAGTCCGTCAATACTAACATACCATAGTACTTCAGATACAAAAGTCCGTCAATACTAACATACCAGAGTAGTTTAGATAAAACAGTCTGCAATACTAACATACCCGAGTACTTCAGATACAAAAGTCCGTCAATACTAACATACCAGAGTTCTTTAGATAAAACAGTCTGCAATACTAACATACCAGAGGACTTCAATACTAACATACCAGAGTACTTCAGATACAAAAGTCCGTCAATACTAACATACAAGAGTACTTCAGATACAAAAGTCCGTCATTACTAACATACCAGAGTACTTCAGATACAAAGGTCGGTCAATACTAACATACCAGAGTACTTCAGATACAAAAGTCCGTCAATACTAGCATACCAGAGTACTTCAAATACAAAAGTCCGTCAATACTAACATACCAGAGTTCTTTAGATAAAACAGTCTGCAATACTAACATACCAGAGGACTTCAGATAAAACAGGCTGCAATACTAACATACCAGAGTACTTCAGATACAAAAGTCCGCCAATACTAACATAACCAGAGTACTTCAGATACAAAAGTCCGTCAATACTAGCATACCAGAGTACTTCAAATACAAAAGTCCGTCAATACTAACATACCAGAGGACTTCAGATAAAACAGGCTGCAATACTAACATACCAGAGTACTTCAGATACAAAAGTCCGCCAATACTAACATAACCAGAGTACTTCAGATACAAAAGTCCGTCAATACTAACATACCAGAGTTCTTTAGATAAAACAGTCTGCAATACTAACATACCAGAGGACTTCAGATACAAAAGTCCGTCAATACTAACATACAAGAGTACTTCAGATAAAACAGTCTGCAATACTAACATACCAGAGGACTTCAGATACAAAAGTCCGTCAATACTAACATACAAGAGTACTTCAGATACAAAAGTCCGTCATTACTAACATACCAGAGTACTTCAGATACAAAAGTTCGTCAATACTAACATACCAGAGTTCTTCAGATACAAAAGTCCGTCAATACTAACATACAAGAGTACTTCAGATACAAAAGTTCGTCAATACTAACATACCAGAGGACTTCAGATAATACAGTCTGCAATACTAACATACCAGAGTACTTCAGATACAAAAGTCCGTCAATACTAGCATACCAGAGTACTTCAAATACAAAAGTCCGTCAATACTAACATACCAGAGGACTTCAGATAAAACAGTCTGCAATACTAACATACCAGAGTACTTCAGATACAAAAGTCCGCCAATACTAACATAACCAGAGTACTTCAGATACAAAAGTTCGTCAATGCTAACATACCAGAGTTCTTCAGATAAAACAGTCTGCAATACTAACATAACCAGAGTACTTCAGATACAAAAGTTCGTCAATACTAACATACCAGAGTTCTTCAGATATAGCAGTCTGCAATACTAACATAACCAGAGAACTTCAGATACAAAAGTTCGTCAATACTAACGTACCAGAGTACTTCAGATAAAACAGTCCGCAATACTAACATACCAGAGGACTTCAGATACAAAAGTCCGCCAATACTAACATAACAAGAGGACTTCAGATACAAAAGTTCGTCAATACTAACATACCAGAGTTCTTCAGATAAAGCAGTCTGCAATACTAACATAACCAGAGTACTTCAGATACAAAAGTTCGTCAATACTAACGTACCAGAGTACTTCAGATAAAACAGTCTGCAATACTAACATACCAGAGGACTTCAGATAAAACAGTCCGTCAATACTAACAAACCAGAGTAATTCAGATACAAAAGTCCGTCAATACTAACATACCAGAGTACTTCAGATACAAATCTCCGTCAATACTAACATACCAGAGTACTTCAGATACAAAAATTCGTCAATACTAACATACCAGAGGACTTCAGATTAAACAGTCTGCAATACTAACATACCAGATGACCTCAGATACAAAAGTTCGTCAATACTAACATACCAGAGTACTTCAGATACAAAAGTCCGTCAATACTAACATACCAGAGAACTTCAGATACAAAAGTCCGTCAATACTAACACAACCAGAGTACTTCAGATACAAAAGTCTGCAATACTAACATACCAGAGTACTTCAGATACAAAAATCCATCAAAACTAACATACCAGAGTACTTCAGATACAAAAATGCGTCAATACTAACATACCAGAGGACTTCAGATAATACAGTCTGCAATACTATCATACCAGAGTACTTCAGATACAAAAGTCCATCAATACTACCATACCTGAGTACTTCTGGTACAAAAGTCCGTCAATACTAACATACCAGAGGACTTCAGATTAAACAGTCTGCAATACTAACATACCAGAGTACTTCAGATACAAAATTCCGCCAATACTAACATACCAGAGTACTTCAGATACAAAAATCCATCAAAACTAACATACCAGAGTACTTCAGATACAAAAATCCATCAAAACTAACATACCAGAGTACTTCAGATACAAAAATTCGTCAATACTAACATACCAGAGGTCTTCAGATTAAACAGTCTGCAATACTAACATACCAGAGGACTTCAATACTAACATACCAGAGTACTTCAGATACAAAAATGCGTCAATACTAACATACCAGAGGACTTCAGATTAAACAGTCCGCAATACTAACATACCAGAGGACTTCAGATACAAAAGTCCGTCAATACTACCATACCAGAGTACTTCAGATACAAAAGTCTGTCAATACTAACATACCAGAGTACTTCTGATACAAAAGTCCGTCAATACTAACATCCCAGAGTACTTCAGATACAAAAGTTCGTCAATACTAAAATAACCAGAGTACTTCAGATACAAAAGTACGTCAATACTAACATACCAGAGTACTTCAGATACAAAAGTCCGTCAATACTACCATACCTGAGTACTTCTGATACAAAAGTCCGTCAATACTAACATACCAGAGTACTTCAGATACAAAAATCCGTCAAAACTAACATACCAGAGTACTTCAGATACAAAAGTCCGTCAATACTAACATACCAGAGTACTTCAGATACAAAA